>NW_024080883.1:930077-1360828 GCF_003009895.1 Hyaena hyaena
GCTCCAGGCTCTGAGCTGGCAGTCAGCACAGAGCCCAACGCGGGGCTCGAACCCACGAACCGCGAGATCATGACCTAAGCGAAAGTCGGACGCTTAACCGACTAAGCCACCCAGGCGCCCCTGTATTGTATTACATCTTACAGATTTGGAAGTGTTTTCTCCTTCATAATTTCCTATACTCCTTATAACAAGTCAGTTTGGTAAGCACTTCCTAATTCACTTAGTATAAGTATTGTTTCTACTCTTGCCCATGGCTCCCCTACTTCTGCATATTTTCCATTGGGAATTTTTTTATTGAGAGATTTTTAAAAAATAGCTTTTGATAGCTTGCAGCCCCAGGATAGGGAAAGAATTTGGATTTCCAACCCTAGTTTCACAAATCCATTTTATGCCAAAAATGAGTGGCAGGGAGCCACTCTATAACTTACAAGGAAATTTACAGAAAGCTTCCAGTTTGAATCTTTGGCCACAATTAAATAACACCTCATGCTGATTTGGCTAGTTTCCATCCAGGGCCTCACACTGCCCTGCCTGTGCTTACATCTGCTTGTAATGTCTGGCTGCATAGCAGGTGCTAATATTGGTCCATAAAACAACTACTAGATTTGAGATTGATTGAAATATGAAATCATTTTCTGCTGAAATGTGAAAAAAAGCTGAAAAAAAGAGGGGAAAAAGGAAAGAGGGAAAGGAAAAAAAGATAAAAGAACATAAGACAGGAAAAAATAAAAGAAAAGGAAGGAAGGAAAAAACAACAGGTAGAGAGAAAGATAAATGAGAAGAAAAGAAATCAATTGGAAAAGAACAAGAAGGCCTGGGTGGCTTAGTTGGTTAAGCCTCTGATTCTTGATTTTGTCTCAGGTTATGATCTCACTGTTGTGAGATCAAGCCCTGAATCTGGCTCTACACTGAAAGTGTGGAGCCTGCTTGGGATTCTCTCTCTCTCTCTCTCTCTCTCTCTCTCTGCTGGTGTTATCTCTCTCTTTCTCAAAATAAACATTTAAGAAAAAAAAAGAAAAGGAACAAGAATGAGAAAAAAGTTGGAAAGATAGAAAAGAAATAGAGAAGTAAAATATACAAAGATGGATGACTGGAAGGTAGAAGGAGAGAAAGGAAGGTTGAAAAAAGAAAGAGAAAAAGGGGTCCAATAATCAAACTCAGGTTAAATGATTTCAATTAATACTGTGCATATATGTATGTGTATATAAATGTATGTGTATAAATGCACATACATGTGTGTACTTGTGTGTGTATGTGTGTGTGGTTCTCACTGCCCTACATTTGTTAACTTAATGGCTCAATCCCAGTGCTTGTAGTCACTCTCCTCCCTTGCCCAGCTGCTATCCTGATCTGACTCCCTCTTTGAATAGATGACCTCTACCAGCTGGCCTTCTGTGCAGAATCATCATCCCCATCCTGCAAGGTGCCCCTGATGCCTCCTTTTATTTCATTATCATTATTTTTAATATGTATTTATTTTTGGGAGATAGAGATAGAGCACGAGTGGGAGAGGGGCAGAGAGAGGGAGACACAGAATCCAAAGCAGGTTCCAGGTTCTGAGCTATCAGCACAGAGCCCGACACAGGCTTGAACCCATGAGCAGTGAGATCATGACCTGAGCCAAAGTGGGATGCTTAACGGACTGAGTCCCCAAGGTGCCCCCCACTGACTGCCTTTTAGCTCCATGTGACCTCTGACATGGGATCTGTCACCTCTGGATGGCCTTTCTGTCCCATTAGATCCTGTCCTATGGCTTTTCATGAGAAGAAAGGAAGGAGCCCCAACTATTATTTATGCCAAAGTAGTGTTTTTAAAACATAAATGTGATCACATTCTTCTGCTTAAAACCTCCCCGTATCTTCTGAACACACATAAAATTAAATCCTACTCCTTCCTCTGGCCCACATGGCTTACTGATATGGTACCTGGTGCCTGTCTACCTCTTAGACTCCCGTTTACTCACTGAACTAACTCCTGCACTTCTTGATTGAAGACTCATCAAATGTTTCTGTGTTAATGCCATTGCCTTGGTTGCTTACACCTAGAATCTAGAAGACTAGGGACCACACTTATTTTTCTAATGTGATATGTCCAGGACCTATCAGGTTTCCTGGATCGTAGTAGGCGTTCAACAAATGTTTGCTGAAAAATGAAAGAATTTGCTCCACAGAGAGAATAGTTTTCTCATTTTTAGATGAGAATACTGAGGCCCAGAGAGATTCAAGAACACGCACAAGAACACACAGCTAGAAGTCAGCAGGTCTGAGACTAGAATCTAGGACCACCGTTAGTCTCGGTGTCATCCTGGCTTGCTCCTAGCATTAACTGGTGCCATCTCAGACCCATGTTGCATTTTTCTTTTAACTTTTGGAGAAGTAGTCCCTTTGGGAGGAATGTGTGTAATAAAGCCATTGCAACTGTTTGAAATGTTTCGGTAGGAGACTGTTTTGTGTCCACCTAGGGCAAATTCATCAGGATGCACTTTTGTGCCAGAGGCAAACTGTCATCTGCAGACATCGATATTTGTAAGTAGCAACTGCACTATTTGATTACTTTTCTTCTAAGTTTTGCAAGAACACCTAAGTATGAATCTTTATCCTTTTCTTATCCTGCAGATTTGTTTGAAAAATCCCGAGTGATTTTCCAGCAGCCTGGTGAGAGGAACTACCACATATTCTATCAAATTCTGTCTGGAAAAAAAGAACTTCATGGTGAGTGCATTATTCTGGAGCTGAGGGAAATTCTATAACAAGAGACAGAAGACAGATTATGGACCCAGGAAAATATTGTTTAATAGGTCTCTTAGTCTCTTTAGAACTCAGTTTATTCATCCTGTAAGGTAAATAATTATTAACCCAATTATAAAACCAATGTTCTCTACTTTTACATTGCTAGAGAATAAATGTTAGCATTTCCCCCCCAGTTTGGTAGTGTTTGAAAGTGGGTAGGGTGCGCAGCAGGTATAAATGAATGTGGTGTGTGTGTGTGTGTGTGTGTGTGAGAGAGAGAGAGAGAGAGGGAGAGAGAGAGAGTGTGAGAGTGAGCGAGAGAGAATATGTGTGTAAAAATATTAAATATTGTAAGGCCTTCAATGATTAGAAGATTAGAACCACATGAATGGTATAGACAGGAGGCCAGAAGTGGGAGTCACCACCACGGTGTGTAGCGGACAATGGGAGTTTTATAAAGAAGGGAGGCTTTGGGCTGAAATATGAAGGATGGGAGGAGGATTTAACCAGAGCAATGACTGGAGGCTATTTCCTATAGGAGGAATGGTGCGTACAGTGGCAAGAAAAGGCAGGGCAAGATCAGGCAGCAGAGGGACCCTGTTGACTGGAGGAAAGGATCTGAGAGAGGAATCATGGAGATTATGTTCTGATGGTTTCTGAACTCAGGGAGTTGGGAGGGCGTGTGTATGTGCACGCATATGCATTATAGGGGTGGGGTAATCGGAGGTCATGATTTGTTGAGGGCAGGGATGATGAAGCTCATGTGGTGAGCAAGAGGGATGGAAGGCAGCGATCCTAGAGGGAAGTGGCTATACCAGCCCTGCTGTGAGATGCCAAGGCATTGTTGAAGGCAGTGTCTGTGGGAATGGGAGAAAAGGAAATGGATTCGTAGAATAGACAGGTCTTAGCAGTGACTATAGGAATGAGGCAGGATGATGAGTCAAAAATCCTCCCAAGTTTCATAATTTGATGAGGATAAAGGTAGTGCCATGAACAGAAATGAAGTAACTTGTATGGTAACAGCATGAACTTCATGTATTCATTCAACAAATATTTATTGTAGGACTGCTGTGTGTGCACTAGGCACTGTTGCTTAAGCATGGAGGTTGGAGAATAAATAAGACAGGTTCCTGCCCTTGTGAGTTTATATTCTAGTGTGGAAGACAAGTAATAAATAAGCAAACAAAGAAATATATAATTTTAGAGAATGGTAGGTCTACAAAAAAAGTAGTGTGAGGGGAGAGTGGATTTGGACTTGGTGGGGGTAGGTGGCTATATTTTCGATAGAATGGTCAGGCAAGATCTCTCTGAGAAGGCAATGTTTTCACAGACCATAAATATGAATAAGCCAGCAAGTAGGTAAGGTGTCCAGGAATGAAGTTCCAGGAAGAAGGAACAGTGAATGCAAAGACCCTGAGGCAAGAATGCCTTTTGTTTATTCTTGAAGTAGCAAAACAGCCATTGCAAGTGGTGGAGAGGAGAAGGTAATGCAGGGCGATGGGCAGGGCCAGATCAAGCAGCATCTTGCAGGCTTCGGCAGAGTTTATACTGAATTTTAGGTGCTATGGGAAGTCATTGGAAGGGGAGAATGACAAGCTGATTGGATTGCAAAGGTCTTGCATGTGAGGTAAACCACTGAGGATAATGATGCTCCCAAAGGAGCAGATGTGGGATGAGATCGAAGATCCAGATGAGTGAATTAATGGAGAACAATCCCCCCAGTCTGTTATTCTAGGTTAAGTATACTGATCGTATACTTGGCTGTGTTTTGACCACATGGCCTTCGACTTCAAAGAGCTCTTACTGAATGGGGAAAGCTCTGCAAACTGGAAAATTTCATTTGGTGGTATGAAAGCAGCAGTATTCTTCTCAATTTCCCTCTACCTAACCTGAAACAGATTAAAAAAAAAAAAAAAGAATCTCCCTTTGATTAGCCCTGCCAAATCTAACATTCTTGGCCCAAATTCTATGCTGTGCAGGGTACCTGATACAGAGGATCCAATGTGGGTACCAGCAGTGACTGATGGATTTGGAGGACCATCTCTGTTTACTAATAGAACCATCTGAGGGCTCTGGGCTGCTACGGAAAATGCATGCCTATCTTGAATTCATTGATCCTGTGGAATCTTTGGGGGCTGCAGAGATTGATTACTGTACAAAGACTGACATCTGGTGGTCCAAATTGGGCACTGTCGGTCCACTTGTTCTCAACACCACTGGTCATTCTTCGGGACATTATAAAATTTGAACTCTTCTTATTTGTGTCCGAGGAGATCTTCAGGTAGTCCTGAGGATTGATACAGGAGAACACATCTTCACAACATAAGGATAATGTCCAAATTTCCTAAAATAAAAGCATTTCCTACAAAAGAACTGGGTATGGAAAATCAGTCAAGAGGCTGGCCACCCACTGAAGAAGCCTAGGAAATGGGGTGATGTGTTATCCCAGAATCATCCCCCAGTGAGTCTCTATTTGGTCTGGAACATCCCTTTCTTCCCTTTCAGTTTAGACTGACTCTTGTTCAAGCCATGGCTAAAAACTCACTTTCTCAGTCCCCTTATATGGCCCCTTGAAATTCTTTAAATCTTAATACCAACGGTATAGATTAGTCCTGTGTATACCCTTCCTATTTTTCTTCTCTTCTTCACTATTTTTTCTATTTATTTATCGTATCCATTCTTGCTATTCAACTAGTGTAGAAACTCTAAGGTGAGAGGTCAAAAACATGACCTTGTCTCTTGGAATCCTTGATATTTTGCCTACTGCCTTAAGTGCTTACTTTAGTCTGTGGCAGTAATGCATAGCAGTGGTTGCCAAGAGGTGTACCTGATCTGTCTACCAGTGGCCTGAATGCCACCTAGTGGACCACCTAGTCTGGAGCACATTAAGTTGTACTCCTTTTACCCATTAGGTCTCTCTTGGACTAGTCTCATATCTTTACTCCTTTTTTCTCCCCTCTGGTTGTTAGGAGGAACAAGATGTGCATGTGTGGTGGTGCAGATTGTACCCTGTCTGACTCTAGAGAATGCTATTTAAGCTGTAGACTATGTGAGTGATTCTCTCTGGAGCTGGGCAGCGTATAGCCTCTTCAGATGTACATGGCAGTGTGAGAAATAGGTAATGATGGACTATGTGGCATAGAGAGACAAGCTACAGAACTTTTCAAGTTTGAGAGTTTGTTTGGTTGGTTTTTGTCCGATGGTTAGCTTGGCTCCTTTTAATAGTGAACTCAGCTAAAACTTGGAGAAATTCAGCCATGCAGAAAGTAAACTTTAATGTCAAGATAACATGTAAAATAGCCTTGAATGATAAAATACTCACCATTAAAGGGCTCTTTGCATCTCCTACTGAAGAGAGAGATCTAGAAATAAACCTGTATTGAGGTTGACACCCACACCTTTTGCAGTTGTGAAGCAATTGACTTTTTGCATTCTCTCATGCCCCTCGTCTGTGCTCTCCCCAGCCCTCCTGAAAAACTCCCCCATCTTCCATATGCCGACAGCCTGGTCATCAATCTTGTGTGTGGGCCTTTACTGGCCTAGATAGTCTTCTGGGCCCCAACAGTGCCTCACAAAAATGTATTCACTGTTTGCTTTTATCTCATTCTCTCAGGGCCATATCTCTTGGTAGAAATAAAATTAATTAAATAAAGCAATCTCTGTTAACATGATACTCCAAGGTAACTTCAAGCCTCACCCCAATTAAAATTCATTGCTCTTTGAAAACAAGTTTCGATAAGGCCCAGTGGGGAAGATGTTTTGAGCTAAAGGCCTCTCAGAGTTCCTCAAACAGTCATGCATTTAGTTTGTACATTTTTTAGAGCCACCACTTCATTTGGACTCTATCTGCTAAAGTGGATGGTTAAACCAATGTATCAGCCATATTTCTGGTTAGTGAGATAAAGGAAAAGCCCATTAAGTGTCCTTTATAACTTCCAGAAATGTATCTGGAAGCAACACCCTCCTTCTGTCAATGGCAGAGGAGGAAAGGAATTCCCATGATAGTTACAAACACAGGCTTGAGTAGCTGGGTGGCTCAGCTGGCTAAGCATCTGACTCTTGATTTCAGTGCAGGTCATAATCCCAGGATCTCCTGTGGGATTGAGTGCCTATAGCAGGCTCTGTGCTGAGCATGGAATGCACTTAGGATTCTTTTTCTCTCTGCCCCTTCCCCAGATCTCTCTTGCTCTCAAATAAAATTAAAAAAAAAATACTAGAGACTATATTTTAAATTCAGTTTACCATTAATTTTGTCCTGGGCAAGTCATGGGGCTTTCCAGGTTTCTATTTTTCTATATTCAATGTAGAGAAAATAATGTCAAATATAGCACCTTTGGTCATCGTAACCAAAATGAAAATGATCAAAAATGACCTAATAAGTATGTGTGTAAAATGAAAAGTGTATGAATGGTTACAATTCAAAATAGTCTAAAAGGTAATTCATGGCAAAACAATTTTAGAAGGTAGATTTTTGTGGGTTTTGGTTTTGGTTTTTTTTTTTTGGTATGAACTGAAACATCCAACTGAAGCATCCCCTCACCCTAAAAGCACACGGTATTTCCTGCACTGGTTAGGTGGGTGATTACTGTAGCCTTCTAGAGGGAGACGACCATGCCATTTTTGAATCCTTACCTCCTCCCATAGCATACGCCTATTCTAGAGAAAAAAGATTAAGTAAATACTTTGATTGGAAAGACATGGAAATGATGTCTGTATTTGGCTGTAAAGGAGGTGAAAGGACAAGATTTCAAGGCCCTTTGGCGTCTGGCCTGGCCATGGCCTTGGCATTCAGCAGCATAAGGAACCACAGAAGAGGCATAGCTTCAGGGCAGACGTGGTAACTATCCTAGATTCAGTTTTCGTAGTGTTGGGTTTGAGCTACTTATGTCCATCTGCCCTGAAATGTCTAGTAGGAAGTTGGAGCTCTAGGTCTGGAGCTCAGAAAACTTAGATTTGAGTAATCAGTAAAGCCATGAATGAGCCTTGCAAGAAGAATATATAGAGATTTTTTGACCTTTAGAGTCATGACAATATTTGACACCACTGATTATTCATTCCTCCTTGAAAATCTCTCCTCTTGCCTTCTAGTACATCACCCTTCCTTGTTTCTCTCCTAAATCTGAGTATTTCTCTCTGGGTCTCTCTCTTTCATCTGCCTATGACTTTAGAGTGTCCTGGGGCTCAGTCCTGGCATCTATGTTGTGGTGACCTCCTGTAGACTGACTGTTTTTTTTCTTTCAAGATTTTATTTAAATTCAAGTTAGTTAACATACAGTATAGTATTGATTTCAGGAGGAGAAGCCAGTGTTTCATCATTTACATATGACACCCAGTGCTCATCCCAACAAGTGCCCTCCTTAATGCCTTTCATCCATTTAACCCATTCTCTCACCCCCTCCCCTTCAGCAACCCTCAGTTTGTTCTCTATAGTTAGGAGTCTCTCATCGTTTGCCTCCCTCTCTGTTTTTATTTTATTTTTTATTTCCCTTCCTCTATGTTCATCTGTTTTATTTCTTAAATTCCACAAATGAGTGAAATTTTATGGTATTTGTTCTTTTCTGATTGACTTCTTTCATTTAGCATAATACACTGTAGTTTCATCCATACCATTGCAAATGGCAGGATTTCATTCTTTTTGATGGCTAGATAATATTCCATTGTGTGTGTGCATGTGTGTGTATCATCAGATGATGGACATTCAGACTCTTTCTATAATTTGGCTATTGTTGATGGTGTTACTATAAACATTGGGGTGCATGTGCCCCTTCGAATCAGTATTTTTGTATCCTTTGGATAAATACCTACTAGTATAATTGCTGGATCACAGGGTAGCTCTGTCTTTAAGTTTTTGAGGAACCTCCATTCTGTTTTCCAGAGTGGCTGCACAATAGACTGACAGTTTTAAAGATCGTTTCCATTGGGTGATTTCCACAGTTTGGAGGTCAGACTTATCTCCAGTATTTTAGACTCCTAGCTAACTGACTCTTATTTCTCTACTTGGTTTGGAGAAGGACCACATTATATGAAGGACATACGATGAAATTTACTTGTTACTGATTTTTTGTATTGTACCACTATTTTTTTGAGGATTTTTCAGTCTAAAATGACAGGATTATAGGTGGTTGTGGTTTATGCTGTATATATAGTAAAAACTATGGGTTTTACATGTTTGAGGGAAATCCCTACAGAAAAAAGAGAGATGTAGAAGAACCCATAACAAGGTTAATGTGCATGCCTCAGGGCTTTTGAGATTTCAGCGTGTACACTTCTGCTTAGCTTACACAAATACAAAACAGTTTAAAAGAAAAAATATTTTCTGGAAATTTGTAAGATGAAATCGTATGGTATGTACTCTTTCATTGTTGGGTTCTTTCATTCAGCATAATTATTTTGGGATTCTTCCGTGCTGGAAGCATGTATTCATAGTTCAAGCACAGACATCTCAAATTTAATGTGCCTGAGGCCTTTCCTGAACTCCACCCTCCCACCCGTGTGGCCACCACAGTCTTTCCCAGGGTTATTAAAGCCGGCTCCACCCTCCCACTTGGCGCACCACAAACCCTTGGAACTACTTTTGATCCTCTGTTTCTCCCCCTTTATTCTCACTTGTTCCATCTACTGTCAAAAGCCATCTCTGTGGGTACTGCCCTGATCAAATACCGTCACCTCTCTCTTGGATTAGTTAACCATCTCCTGTTTCACATGGAGCATAAATGCCCAAATCGTCCCTTTGGCCTGTGAGGAGAGATCATCTGTCCTCTTGATGCCTCTCTGACCTCAAACGTACTATTTCCCACTTCCTTCCCCCTTCCTTCATTTCCCCGTCCCTGACCCACCTTAACCACTCAAAATGCCAGGCAAACTCCCACCTCCGGGCCTTTGCATTTGCCCTTCTCTATCTGGAACATTCTCCCCCATTTATCTCCATGGTTCTCTCCCTCAACTCTTGCAGGTCTTTACTGAAATGTCACCTTATGGAGGGCTTCCCTGATCACTTTCTTGAAAACTGTAACTCTGTATCACCAATACATTTTTTTTTTAAGATTTTATTTTTAAGTAATCTCTATACCCAGCATGGGGCTTAAACTCACAAGCCAGAAAGGAAAAGTTACATGCTCCACCTGAGCCTGCCAGGTGCTCCCATATTGTCAATACTTTCATTCCCTTTCCCTGCTATTTTTCTCCATGGCACTTATTATCATCTTGCATTCCATATGTTTTCATGCATTTTACTTATTTTGAAAATTTCTGTCTTCTCCTGTTAAAATATAAGCTTCACGAGGGCAGGATTTTTTTTTAATTTTTTAGGCTTATTTATTTATGAGAGATAGAGACAGCATGAGTGGCGGGTGCAGAGAGAACCCAAAAGAAGGCTCCACGCTATGAGCTATCAGCACAGAGCCCAACACAGGGCTCGAACCCACGAACCATGAGATCATGACCTGAGCTGAAGTTGGATGCTTATCCAACTGAGCCACCCAGGCACCCCAGGACTTTTTTCTTTTCCTCACTGATGTGTCTCTAAAACTTACAATGCCTGGCACGTTGTTTGAGCTCAGCAAATATTTGTTGACATAAATTGAGGCATGAGAAAGATTATAAAGAGATTCTTGGGAAATATTAACATTTAAGGGACATTTGAATCATTGTTCAAGTAAGGGTTTAAGGATTATATTTCTATTAAATATATAGTAAATACTATAAATATTGTACTTGCCTTCAACTTGATTTCTTTTATAAAATAGCTTCTTTGAAGTATTATTAACATAAACCTAAGTGCTGACATATGTATATATGCGTGAGACCATCAGTGCAATCCAGGTAATCTATGTATTCATTCAAAAGCTTTCTCATGATCTTTTATAATTCCCACCCACCCCCCCATGCTTTCTCATTCCTCTGAGTCTCCCCCTTCCCACCCAGTCCCTTGGCAACTACTAATATGCTTTCTGTCACTATAGATTAGATTGCATTGTCTCGAATTTTATAATTTGGAATCACACAGTATATACTCTTTTGTTGTCTGGCTCCTTTCACTCAGCATAATTATTTGAAGATTCTTCCATGCCATAGCATATGTTCATAGTTCATTCTTTTGTTTGCTGAGTAATAATGTGTTGTATCGATATCCAACTGTTTGTTAACTCTTGATGGACAGTTGGGTTGTTTCCAAATAGAGCTGTCATGAACATTCGCAAAGTGCAATTTGTTTCTGAGATTTGGGGTTCAGGATAGCAGCTTCATGTTGCTGAGTGACAAACACAAAAACCAGATCAGCTCAAAGAAACTTCATTGGAAGCAAATGTTAGGCATTAAGCAGTTAATGTGATTTGGCCAAGTCCGTCGCTGATGTTCTGCTGACAGCCTGCCTTGGTTTCCACCTGCATTATGTTTCTTGACTAAGTGAATCATGTCAGGAGTCATTGGCATATCAGAGGTGCAGTGCTGAACACAGAGGCTGATTTATGGATCCCTTGAAAGACAGACTCAGGCTTCTAATAAGGAGGACATGATATGACAGGATTACATTGCTAATGTTCCCTGGGTGCTTAATGCCAGGGTCTGCCTGCTTTCTAGCGTTTGAAATTCAGGCCTGTTACACTTAGAATTGTACAAAACATTTTTTGTCCTCCGCCCTCAACCATGTGTCTAGGCCAAATTCCAGTTTTCAAAGTTTTGCCAACTCACATTATCTGTTTTTCTCTTCACACCAATTCAAGCTGCTGCAATTGAATCTGCTTTAGGATTTGGTCTGCCTGGTCTTCTCCTGGGAGGCATTAACACATGACTGACAAGTTAATAGAGGGCAAAATTTGATTGCAGAGGTTTGGCTGTAGAATATGGATTTTATTTTGGCTTGTTTACAAGAGTGCTATCAGCTGTAAGCATAAACTGTGAATATTGGTCAATTATCTTCTAAAGCCTTGTGTATTTCTCTAACTGTTTAACTGATGGTTTTCCCACTGCAGACATGCTCCTGGTGTCTGAAAACCCCTCTGACTTTCTCTTTTGCTCTCACGGAGTAGTTGCTGTGGGCACCAGGGATGATGCTGAAGAATTGCTGACCACAGATGTAAGGCTTGTTAGTTATCAAAGCAAAGTCTGGTAATGACAATGAGAAATGAAAGCATTTCAGACCTTTCTTCTGAGGTGACTTTTCCTTTTTCTGGGGGTGGAGGGTGAAAGGAGCCCCTTCTGGGCTGTGTCTGTTCAAAATCAACTTATTGTAAAAGTGCACACTGTCAGTATCGTAACTTTGGAACATATGGAAACTCGGGTAGATGTTTAAACTCCGTGGCAACCACTGTTTTTATTTGGTATATATCTTGGTAGTCTTTGTTCTTTTTTTTTTTTTTTTCCATTTGGGGTTACTACTATGTAGTTGGCTACTATGTGGTGGGTGAGATTTTTTAAAAATAAAAGATCATAATCATACTGCATGTACTACTCAGTATAGAGAGTTTGCATTTGTGATTAATTTTATAAGCATTTTCAGTGTTATTACAAACTCTTCATAAACACTTAAATGAATACTTACTATTTTATCAGACATTTGTCCTGTACTGTTTTTAGCCATTCTCCTATTGTTAGACTCAAAGGGTTTTTTTTGTTTTGTTTTGTTTTTCTACTGTGGTAAATATCTTTGTAGGTAAATGCTTTTTCTGTATATTAGATTCACCTTATAGCTAGATTCCCAAAAGTGAAATTACTAGGTAAGGATTATGAATTTTTTATAGTCTCTTGATACATATTCTAAATTAACCACTAGAAAGATTGTACTGATTTCTACCCTGTTGGAGTGTGTGAGGACACACATCTTACCACATGCAGTGGCTTCTGAAGATGTCTTCAGTGACATGTTTTTTTTTCTTTTCTGAAACACTTCCTTTTGCCAGTCTTTGGATAAGGTTGGAGGGGGTGTAGAATGTATAGAAGCCCCCAAAATAAGCAGCCCATCAGATACAGTGTTCCTTTCTGCCATCACCGTAGAAGACAAAACCATTTACCTTATATAGCCAGTTAATGATCAATGGCTAGAAGGGAGGAGCAGGAAGAAGAGAGGAGCAGGGCTTCCAAGGAAAGTTCTAAAACTCCTGGACATTAAACAAGCCTTCCTAATTCTCTTTTAAAAGGGTAAGCAGACTGTGGGTGACCAAGTGCCAACAGGCCCGATTTGCATTGCTTTGAACAGAGCTGTCACACCTCAGGCAGTGTCGATCTGTTTCATTCCCTCTGACAGCCCACAGAGTGTAGGGAGGTGTGACACACAGCAGAGGTGAGGTGCTTACTGCAGCCACCAGGCAAATGAAGATATAGCCATCTGTTTCTCTTTTTACAGCGGGCCATGGACATCTTGGGCTTCCTTCCTGATGAGAAGTATGAATCTTATAAACTCATTGGAGCCATCCTGCACTTGGGAAACATGAAATTCAAACAGAAACCCAGAGAAGAGCAAGTGGAAGCAGATGGCACAGAAAGTAAGAATTGCTTTCAGGCCATGGCATATATTCTGTTCAGAGCCCTGACCCCAGCTCTGCTCCCTTTTCCTTGCAGTTACCTCGCCCCTTGGTTTTTGAAAACATTGAAACTGATCAGCAATCTCCGTCGATTGTGTCTTCTCAAAATTGTTCTCTCTACCGCCATTCTGATGTATAATTCCAGTATCTCAGAATGAGAAGCATTCCTTAATTATTGACAATGCTAGTGAATTTGCTAAACTTGGGTACTATAAGACTAACCAGGAAAAAGCCCTTCCGTCAGCACATAGCCTGCTGAGAAAAACGGAGAAAGGAACAAATTACTGGAAGATGTATTAAGTCACATAATGGAGGTGTGAACAAAGGTCTTCAGAATTCCCAAAGTAGAGTTTCCATTGTGTTGAGAGCACAATGGCTGCATTTCCCTTTGTTTTTTATTCACATTAAAAAATCTATAGTCTTGGGGCACCTGGGTGGCTCAGTCAGATGAGTGTCTGACTTTGGCTCAGGTCAGGATCTTGCAGCTTGTGGGTTCAAGCCCTGCATCAGGCTCTATGCTGACAGTGCAGAGCCTGGAGTCTGCTTAAGATTCGGATTCTCTCTCTCTCTGTGCCCCTCCCCTGGTCGTGTTCTGTCTTTGTCTCTGTCTCAAAAATAAACATTAAAAAAACCTCTATAGTCTTGCCTGCTTACCAAAAAAATTTGAGGCATTC
Organism: Hyaena hyaena; assembly: GCF_003009895.1. Classification (NCBI taxonomy): domain Eukaryota; kingdom Metazoa; phylum Chordata; class Mammalia; order Carnivora; family Hyaenidae; genus Hyaena; species Hyaena hyaena. The sequence goes on from NW_024080883.1 coordinate 943,998, forward strand.
TCCTTATGAAAAGTAGGAAGCAGGGCACCTGGGTGGCTCAGTCAGTTAAGTGTTCAACTCTTGATTTCAGCTCTGGTCATGATCTCACAGTGAGATAGAGCACTGCGTGAGGCTCTGAGCTGACTGCACAGAGCCTACTTGGGATTTTCTCTCTTCCTTTCTCTCTCTGCCCTTCCCCCACTCATTCACATACTTTTTCTCTCTCTCTCAAAATAAATGAATGAACTTTAAAAATAATAGGGAAGGAAGTATAGTTATTATAATTATTTCATTTAATATTAAAATTCCTGGCTGCTAAAACAAAAAAGAGAAAACCCATTCATTCAAATCTTTCAACAAATAATTCCTTTTTTAAAAAATTTTTTTAATGTTTTTATTTATTTCTGAGAGAGAGAGACAGCGTGAACTGGGGAGAGTCAGAGAGAGGGAGACACAGAATCCAAAACAGCCTCTAAGCTCTGAGCTAGCTGTCAGCACAGAGCCCGACGTGGGGCTTGAACCCACGAACCATGAGATCATGACCTGAGCCGAAGTTGGATACTTAACCGACTGAACCACCCAGGTGCCCCTCAACAAATAATTTCTTAAAATTTTATATTTTCAATTGTGCTAAAATATCCATAACATAAAATTTACCATTTTAACCATTTGTAAGTGTATGGTTCACATTAAATGCGTTCACATTGTTGCACAATCATCACCACTGTTCATCTCCAGAACTTTTTTGTCATCTGAAACTAAAATTCTACACCTATTAATAACCCCCTATTACCCCGTTTTCCTAACCCCTATGAACCACTGATCTACTTTCTCTCTCTATGAATTTGCCTACTCTAGGTATCTAGGTAAGTAGAATCATACAATATTTGTCTTTCTAGGTCTATCTTATTTTACTTAGTATAGTGTCTTCAAGATTCATGTTATAGTATATGTCAAAGTTTCATTCCTTTTTAAGGCTAAATAATATTCCACTCTATGTGTGTTTCACATTTTGATGATCCATTTATCCATTTATGGACACTTGAGTTGCTTCTACCTTTCACTACTATGATTAATGCTACTGTGGACATTGGTGTTTAAATCTCCATTCAGGTCCCTGATTTCAAATCTTAACAATATATATATATATAATAGCTATTCTAATGGGTATCGGTAGAATCTTATTGTGGTTTTGGTTTACATTTCCTGATGATTAGGGATGGTATTTTTTCATGTGCCTATTACCCATTTGTATATCTTCTCTGGAGAAATATTAATTCAAGTTCTTTGCCCATTGTTTTTTAATTGTTAATGGTGAATAATTTTTGAGGCCAGTCTGTGCCAGGGTCTAGTTCGGTGCTGAGGATATACCTGTGCACATGAGACCATCCCGGTCCTGACTACCTAGTGTGGGAGATAGACTATCTACATAAATAGACAAACATGCATGAAGTTGAAATACATAAAGCAGAGTGGAAGAATAATGCATAATAGGGGTTAGAGGGTTCTTGTAGATAGTCAGAAAATCCTCTCAGGAAAGAGAACACTTGAGAGCACAGATGAGAATGAAGTGAAGGAATGAGACCTGAGGCTTGTGTAAACATCATGAAATAACATATTAAAATGTGCTTTTGCGACATCTTATTTTGTTGCTTTATTTTGTTGTTGCGGTTTTGTTTTTGCTTTTTACATGCTTGGAAACAGTTTTTTGTTTTTTGTTTTTTGGTTTTTTTTTGAAGAATTGTTCTCATTATGAGAGCTGGGCATACTTATTTATCATAAAATACATATAAGAAAATGATGGACATAATATCCTCCAATCTCCCCAGTGGTTCCTTCTCAGAGTTTTTGCTGGAGTGTCCTCAGCTTTCCCATTTCTAAATGCTATAGAGATGCTGGGCTTCATCCTTAAATCTTTTCTAATTTCTTAGGTAATCTCAAATTCAACATGTATAGAATTAAACTCTTCATCTCGTCCTGCCCCTGCTACCAGCTCTTCATTTCTTAGTTTTAATAAATGTCAACTAGATTCTCTCAGTCGCCCTAACACTTACCATCACCCTGAACTCCTTTGTCTCTGCCTTGCCATATCTACCTTTAAAGATGTATAAAACTCATAACCACTTACTCACCATGACCCTGTCTACTATTACCATCTACCCCGAGCCATCATTTCTTACCAGATTATTGAAATAGCTTCTTTATTGGTCTCCCTGTCTTCACTCTTGTCACAAGACTGATAGGTCTTCACGGAACAGCCAGTGGTAGCCCTTTCATAGTGTAAGTCCATTCATGCCTGCTCCTTGCTCTAGGCTCACTAATAGCTCCCATCTTACTTGAAATAAGCCCGAAGTTCTCTTCACAGCCCCATCGTCTGTGATCCCGCTAAATCTCTCTAACTCCATCTCCTACTGTGATATTGTGACTTTTTGATATTGTGATTTTTAATAAAAAATTATATTTGATCATTCTTCAAGTTTCTGGCACAGAGTCCTTAAAACCTTGGGAATTTTCTAAGTGATGAGAGCAATAAAAGTGCTTTTGTTATGTTGATGAGTTGACTTTCAGACTGTACCTAAGGATGGGAGCTGGTCACCATAGGAACTAACCAGGTAGTTAGAGAGATGGAGCTTTAAGTCCTACCTCAAATAGGGGAGAGGAGAGGGACGGGCTAAGGATTTAGTTCCATCACCAATGGCCCATGATTTAATCAGTCATGTTCCTGAAATGAAGCCTCCATAAAACCCCAAAAGGACAGGTTTAGAGAGCTTCCAGGTTGGTGAACACATGGGCATTTGAGGAGGACAGTATTTGCTTAGGGCATTGAAGCTTTGCACTCTTTTTCTATGCCTTCCCCTGTGCCATCTATTCCATCTGGCTATTCCTGAGTGATTTCTCTTTATAATGAACTATTGATATAGTAGGTAAAATATTTCCTTGAATTCTGTGAACTCCTAGCAAATTAATTGAACCCGAGGAGTGGGTCATTGCAACAATGGTTCTATAGCCTGAGTGTGTAGCCCCCAAAACAACCTGGACTTGCTATTGGCATCTGAAGTGGGGGAGGGGGAGAGTAGTCTTATAGAACTGAACCCTTAACCCTTGGAATCTGATGCTATCTTCAAGTAAAACTGAGTTGAATTGTAGGACACCCAGCTGGTGCCACAGAGTTGCTTGGTGTGGAATCACCACCCCCCACCACCAACCCATGTCCTTGAAATAGGGTACAAAACTTCACCTACCATTTCCTTTTCTGTCATTCCCTTCACTCAGTCCTACTGGTCTCTTAGCTCTTTTTAGAGCAGAGGAGCTCCTATTTCAGGACTTTTTCACTGACTTCTTCCATCTGGAGCTCTTTTTTCTTAGGTATATTCATGACTTACTCCCTCACTTTATTAAGGTGATTTCTTAAATGTTACCTTATCATTAAAGCCTTCCCTGACCACTTCTACTGCCTTCTGATCATTCTCTTTCCCCTTAACCTGAATATTATTCTTCATGTCGTTCACACAGCTATTTTTTTATTGACCAGCAGGGACTTAAGTTGGTGCATTCAGTGTTGTGTTTCTAGGTTTTAAAACTGTGCCTGGTATACAATTATTTAAAAAAATCATGTTTACTCAGGGACAGTCATTGTTAAGGCCACAAGACACATCTATCCTATGTTTTTATAGTTGAATATGCACAGGGAACTTTTTAAAATAAAATCTATATGTTCCTACTCTTCATGATGTTTCCTTCAGAGTTTTTCACTAAATTATATGTGAACATCTTTCATATTTTCTGCAATATCTTTTTAGATAGCTACAAAGTGTCCCATATATGGATAATTAGTTTAAGTATTTCTTATTGAATATGTAATTTATTTCCAGATTTTTTACCATCATGAACAAAATTTTGGTGAACACCGTTACAAATTCAAAGATATATATGATTTTTTTAGAATAGACTTCTAAGAGTAAATTTTTTTCTCAAGCTGCCCTATGTTTTACCATTTATATTCCTATCAGCAGCATTGATAGTCACTTTCTCACTGTGTTCACTAATGTTAACAGTTCTTTCTCTTACCAAATAGCCAGGTGTTGTTTTATATTTAAATATTAATAAAGTTAATTTTTGTATGTTCTTACCTATTTGCATCACTTCTTTTTTTGGATTTTTATTTCCATCCTTAACCCACTTTAAAATTGAGCATATTTTAGCGGGGAGGGGGAGGGGTTGTGGGTGGCTCAGTCACTTGGGCATCCAACTCTTGATTTCAGCTCAGGTTGTGATCTCCCAATTTGTGACATCGAGCCCCATGTCAGGCTCTGTGCTGACAGCATGGAGCCTGCGTGGGATATTCTCCCTCTCTCTCTCTCTCTCTCTCTCTCTCTTTCTCTCTCTGCCTCCCCTCAACTCATGCTCCATCTCTCAAAATAAATAAACACTAAAAAAATGGAACATTTTTGTTTGGAACAAATGACTTTCTCATTGATTTCTTAGGGCTCTTAATCTATTAAGCTTTGGTGATTTTTCCCCCCCAATTAACTATGGAGGGAAGATTGAAGGAGCTGGACAGATAGAGAAGAGGGTGGAAAGAGAGAAGGCACCCAAACAGAAGGAGGAATTCTTGCCTTTGCCTCTTTCTTGAGTGCCAACCCCACATTTCTAACTTTGTATGGCATAATCTCCTGGTATCCTAAAGTGTGTGGCTAAAGCTCATTGTATTCTCTTCTCCTCCCATGTGATGTCTTCCTAATGACTTCTCTATTTGTATTCATGATGCTGGTCTTCTCTCTACTTCTTAGGTCGGAACCTCTTAGTCATGTTTTTCAGTCTTTTTTCCCTTTCTTACTGTCAGTTTAGACCATCAGCACCTTGCACGTTGGCATCTTGCAGTGAATTCACTTTTTCTCCTCTACTCTCCCTGCTCTGGTCTGTCTTGCACACCTGCACAAAATTAATCATTGTGAAGCCTGACTCTATGCCATTGCTTTGCTAAAAGTCCCTTTAAGGTTTCTCCATTATTTAATGAATACCTTATAGTGAGTGGCATCGGATGTCTTCTGTGACCAGAAATCACCTGCTTTTCTGTTTATTGCTCATTCCCTGACTTTGTGGTCCAGTCTTTGACCACGCATGCTCTTTCCCACTGCAATGCCTGTTGGTCATGCTGTTCTGTCTGAGATATTCTTGTTCTCCTGTATTTGCCTATTATTATTTTTAAAAAAACTTTTTAATGTTTATTTATTTTTAAGAGAGAGACAGAGCACAAGCGGGTGAGGGGCAGAGAGAGGGAGATGCAGAATCCAAAGCAGGCTCCAGGCTCTGAGCTGTCGGCACAGAGCCCAATGCAGGGATCAAACTCACAGTGAGATCATGACTTGAGCCAAAGCCAGATGCTTAACCAGTTGAGCCACCCAGGTGCCCCTCCTGTGTTTGCCTTATAAACCCTTCTCATCTTCAAGGTTCAAATCAAATACTATTTCTTTTTTGAAATCTTCCTTGGTCAGACAATTCTAAGGGATTCCTTCTTCTTTCAAACTTTCATAATAATTGGTCTCTGATAAGTAGTTGTTTTACTGACTTGTTATTTTTTTCTGTTTTATTTACTTTCATGGATTATCAGCTCCTTGATGCGCCCAATTTTTTGTCTTGTTTATCTCTCTTGCTACAGCATCTAGCACTTAGGCCTTGCACATAGTAAGTGCTCAGTAAACTTTGTTCAATAAAAAGAGTGAAATGTGAACAGCTCAGACATCACATTATAACCCTACTTGAAAGGCTAACAATTAAATGCCATTCTTCTAACCCCTCTTTACATTAGTCAGGATTGACAAACTGGATTTTGTTCCTTTCTTTATATATGGGACTGAACTGGGATGAAATTGTAAATTTGGAAAAGATTGCCTTTTGTTTTTCTCTACCCCCTTACCTGTTTTCAGGTAATGCCAGACTTTATTCTACCTTCTTGACTTCAAAATGTACATACTAAACCTGGCTACTATTCTTCAGAGAATAGTTCTCAAACTTGGTGGCACATTGGACTCAGGGGGGAGCTTTGAAATTTCTGAAGCTCAGGCCTCACCCAGGCATTAGATTAGAAAACTAATCATGGGGGGCGCCTGGGTGGCTTAGTCGGTTAAGCGACCGACTTTCGCTTAGGTCATGATCTCGCGGTTCGTGGGTTCGAGCCCCGCGTCGGGCTCTGTGCTGACTGCCAGCTCAGAGCCTGGAGCCTGTTTCAGAGTCTGCGTCTCCCTCTCTCTCTGGCCCTCCCCTGCTCACGCTGTCTCTCTCTCTCTCTCTCCTAGAAATAAATAAAAATATTAAAAAAAAAAAAGAAAAGAAAACTAATCATGGGGATAAGTACAGGCATCATTGTCTGTTTTTACAACTTACCAGGTGACCCCAATGTGCAGCCAAGTTTGATGACCACTATAATGTGGATTGTGTTTTCAAATCTGCATGTATGTCAGAATCACCTGGGGAACATGATAAAAACAGGTCCAGACCCAACCGCCTTTAGCAAGCCCCGTCCTTTGTAGCTTTATGAGCTCTCCAGGGTATTTTGATACACGCCAATGTGTGAGAACACCGCTTTAGCTAAACATTGCCTCTCCCAGGTAAGATCAGACAGTCTAATTAAAAATCCATGGGTTTTTTCACAAGATGGTGGGAATTTCATAAAGCCGCTTTTCAGAACACATCAGGTTACATGATGAAAATGTTTCCAGACCTTGCTTTGTTCGTAATATCATTTCCTGACTGTCTGATGGGTATTTATTCATAGATTTAAACTATTTTCATCTTGGTTGTGAAAATTTTAGTGCAAATGAAGTAATTTATTTTTTAGAACAAGATGACAAGTACTGGTTTCTGTCTAAACAAAACAAAACACAAGGAAAACCTGGAGAATGTGTAATATACACCTGTCAGATAAAGGCAAGGTATACTACTTCTCGGTCTGCAGATACTTGACTGTCTCTGGGGTGGGTGGCAAATAATTCTGTAACGTTGGATGCTATTTCTGTCAGAACTTAAGGTGGGATATTGTACAGAGAACTTGGGTTTCCTTTGTTCATGGATAAAAATAGACTCAAAGGACTGTCCTTAACACTGGAAAAAGGAGATATGAGTTTGAGACTATTATTACCCGTATTGTCCGTCTGAATGCTTCCAAAGCTCAGAAAACGGAACTATCTTTTTTTGAAACAGATATTGTGCAATTGTTCATTTTTTTACATTGTCAGTTAGTATTCACCTCCACACAGGTTCATCAAGCACTTTACATTTCTTTTTCTTTTAAATATTTTCATTCTAGGTCATGTGCTCTTTAAAGTCTCCTCCAGTGTGAAAAGGCTAGGATTCTGATCCATTGGATTCTCAACTTGAAATAATCATGCTTTTGTCTCCAAACATGGCACTCTTAGCAGGGATATCTCAGCATAGGATGAGCACGTCTACTCTACTTTTGATTTTTCCGTTTATTTCCCCAAATAGGCTTTGCGTTTTGAAAGGTTTCATAGCAACTGAGTACCTGGGCCATTATCTCTAACATAGAGTAGGTGTGTAGCCTGCAGAAATGTATGTATAATATATATTGATCTTAGTTAACAAGAAAATAAACATTTCAAGCTTTTAAATCCTTTGTAAAATTTCAAAAGCCCACAAAAGGAAATGGGTATAGTTAATACAAGTGGCATACAGGTCTCTAATTGTTTTTTCGCTTTTACTTTACTCCCTATTTGGGGTTATTGCTCAGGAAATTTTTTACTTTATAGTGAAGTAATGAGAGACTGCACTTTCTTCTACTGTGAGACGTTATTTTATAAAGCTACCTCATCAGATATACTAGCATATCTCAGAATTCATATAAAAAGGTAGGGTATAGCAGAGGTGTTAGATAAACAAAATATTCCTTTTGCTTGATAACTGAAGAAATCTACAACTGGAATGTGCTTATAACTTTTTGCCTGTGGAGTTCTTTTCTATTGTCATTTTTAAACACATGATGTGATACATGTTTATTTACTCTTTCTGATAACATTCATTCTTCCCCACTTTCCTTAGAAAATGGAAGCGCTGATTTAGAATAATGCAGCTGTGTGGATTGTAAGTGTTCTTGTTGGGCAGCAGAGGGCACTATGGAGCAAATAGACACTTCACAGGGAGAGACCGGTTTTTGATCAATTCAAGCGTCCTGGCTTATGTTGATTATTGACGGTTGTCTTGAATTATCAAATTACATGGCCCAAGTCCCTGTCCTTGTAGGATAAGTACTTTATCCTACAAGTACATACGTAGAAGGGGGAAAATAGGCAAATAATAAAGACAAGATTTTTTCCATGTATGTCAAGTATTTTATTTTAGAAGATGGCCAGATAGATTTCTTTTTACAACTGAGGTGTAATTCACATACCATAAAATTCACTCTTTTGAAGTATACAGCTCAGTGAGTTTTAGCATATCCACAAGATTGTGTAACCATTACCACTATCTAATTCCAGAACATTCAATTACTTCAAAGAGTCCCATTCTATACCTGCAACTAATATTACACTGTATGTTAACTAACAGGAATTTAAATTAAAATGTGAGAAAAAAAAAAAAACAGGAAAAGAATCCTGTACCCATTGGTACTTCCTCCCAATTCCCTTCTCCCCCTAGCAACCACAGGGGCTACTTTCTATTCTTTGGATTTGCCTGTTCTGGACAGTTCCTATGATTGGAATCACACAATGTGTGGTCTTTTGTTTCTGGCTTCTTTCACTTAACATAACGTCTTCATGTTTGATCCATATCGAAACATGCTTCCCTACTTCATTCCTTTTTCATAGCCGAAAAAGGGTTTTTACTGCCTTTGACCAGTATGAATAATATTGTTAGGAAGATTTGTGCGCGATTTTTTGTGTGAACGTGTGTTTTCACTTCTATCAGGTACATACCCACCAGTAGAATTTCTGGTTCCTAGATTAACTCTACTTGACTTTTCAGTTGCTGCCAATCTGTTTTCCGTAGTGGTTCTACCATGGTACATTCTAACGATCAATGTATGAGGGTTCCCAGCTCACCACACCTTCACCAACTCTTGTTATTGTCTGTCATTTTGATTACAGCAAGTCTAGTGGGTGTGAAATGGCATTTCATTGTGGTTTGATTTTCATTTCCAAGAAGTAAAGTCTTCTAAACATTTTGGGTTCAAACATTTTATTTCAAAACTATAGTCTACTTGCTACATAGGTCTGAACATAACCTTCCTTTTGTCCTCTGGCAAATTTGTTTTGGTATAATTGAATGAATTTAAGTAGTGTTTTCTCTTCCCTTCCTCCCTTCCTTCCTCCCCCCTTCCTCTCTCCCCCTTTCCCTGCTACCCCTCTTTCCTTTCTTCTGACCAGGTGCTGACAAGGCTGCTTTCCTCATGGGCATTAACACTTCTGAGTTGGTGAAGGGTTTGATCCATCCTAGAATCAAAGTCGGTAATGAATATGTCACCAGAGGTCAAAATGTAGAACAGGTAAGGTGTTATTTCCAGAGCATTATGACTCTATGATCTTGTAATAATTGTGTACGTATTGTACTTGTTATTTTTCAGCTTCTGGTGTTGTCTGCATCAAGTGCTTCCATAAAAAAGCGAGTAAGAACTACTGTGATGTATTCATTCGGAATGTTTTCACTTGTGATGCATACCACTGTACACGCTCTTGCGTTAAGAATCTTTCCAGATTCTTAATATACCGTTTGACAGTTTTCCTGTAGGTAACAAGTCTCTTTGCTGAAGTAGGCAAGCCCTTTGCTTGTGATCAACATCTTTGTTGTCCAGCTAAGGAGCTTTCAAAGCCATTAATTTCCAGTGTGAATAAAACTGGTGAATTGGCATCCCTCACCTATTTGGAATATTGACATTTTAGAGTAACAGGCATATTAGTTGAGAAAGAGTTTTAAAACATAGGCTGAAGTTAGTATTTGAAGGAGGGGTGTTGAGAGCAGAAATGAGAGAAGGAAGGTCATGCAGGCTTTGTTGTGCATCCAGGAGAATCTTTTAATGATAGAATAACAAGTGCTCTCAGGACTGCTGATCCTGAGGCTTTGTCAGAATGCAGGAAATGTCCCCAGGGCTGCCAGGTAATGAGACCATCTAAGTATGCTAGTGCATTTTAAAATAATAATTCACATCCGTAACGCCTATTAGCCAGTATGTGATGCCATGCTGCAGTAACATCTATGCACTGAAATGTCAGTGACAGTAAAATTAACATTTCTTACACCACGTCCATTACACATTGGATGGCCTTCTTCCATATTGTGGTTAGGCCACTCAGGACACCTGGCCTCCAGAGTTGCTGCTCAGGGGAAAGATCATTTGTGGAGAAAGTGCACCCACCTTAACTGCCTGGGGCCAGAAGTGATAACACTTTTACTAACAGTCTGTTGGTTGGTAAAAATTAGTCAAATTACTACAGGTACGGTAGTACCTGGAAAGAGAGAATGGTACGATCACATATAGTATGTATAAGGCACTCCTAGGCATTGATTCCTTCTCTTCTTACAACAATACTCGGAGGTAAATAGAGCAGGAATACTTAGGTTTTCGCGGCTGGGGAAACTGAGGCTTAGGGAACATAAATAACACTGCAAAGGACGCACAGCTAATATCCAGGTGACATTTAGATTGTCTTTACATACATTTTAAATCTGAAGATGAGATAGACAGATGTACAAATTTGTGATAGAAGACAGTTGTTCTGATGACAATAAACTCTATTTTTGGTGTATTGAAGCACCTGGTGTGACTATGTGATTTCAAACATTTCAGTAATTTCCTAGCTTAGTTTACTCTATAAATCAATAATTCTACCTCTATCTTAATACTATACTGAAATAATTAGTCTCCGTTTTTGTTCCCCCTTCATCACTGGAAGCTCCTCGAGACCATGGACTGTGGTGAATTCATTTTAGTACCTTTGGCATCTAGCACAGTGCCCTCCAAGCAGGGGGTGCTCCATACACATTAAGATAAACTAAATATTGAGCTGAACTTGAGCCATGATCAGCAGGACAAGTAGTTGAACTCTTTCTCATAGTGAAGTTAAGGGTGTTTGGCAGTTTCTTGCTTTTTAACACATTTACCACAACATGCATGCATGACATGCTATGATTATAGAACAGGGACTCGCTCTGTGTAAAACTAATGAGCCCAGAGGAGGACTGAAATCAAACCTTCTGCTCTTTAATACTGTGTTCTCAGGAACTGAGTTACCACCAGCCTTCACTATAATAGAACCAGTGAAGCAAGCTAATGTATTATTATGCAACATTAAAAGAAAAAAAAAATACTCCTTATCTTCTAATCTCTCTCTCTCTTTCCCTTTCTCTTGCTCCTGGAGAGAGTGTAGGAAAGCACCGTGTAAGGCTTTTCTTTTCTTAGGAATTTTACTGACTTTATAGAGACAATTGCCACTTCTAAGAATAGAGATGTATACGTTCTGTTGATGACAATTGCAAAAGATGGCAAAAATTCTTGCAGTGTTAACACTTACAAAATTTGGTTCCAGCTCTAATGCTGACTAACTCTGGGATCTTGGTCAAATGTCTTCACCTCAGTGAGCACCCAGCAAAGAGGCTGAATCCCTCGTGTCTCAGTGGAAGGGTGACCGGCATCTGAATGGGATGGTCCTTCATATGTGAGCGTGTCCGGCACATCGTAGGGGGTTTGCATTCCGGCTTCCAGGTGCTGAATGCCAGTGGCACAATCACGATGATGCCCGGAAAATGCCCTCCCTATTTTCAAATACGTTCTTCCTTCAGTGGCAGGTATCATCCCGAATTGAGAGCCACTATGTATGATTATTAAGAACTAAGGTCCTTCAGAGGCGCCTGGGTGGCTTAGTCGGTTAAGCGTCCGACTTTCACTTAGGTCATGATCTCGCGGTTCGTGGGTTCGAGCCCCGCGTCGGGCTCCGTGCTGACTGCCAGCTCGGAGCCTGGAGCCTGTTTCAGTCTGTGACTCTCTCTCTCTGACCCTCCCCTGCTCGCTCGCTCTCTCTCTCTCTCTCCTAGAAATAAATAAAACATAAAAAAAAAAAAAGAACTAAGGTCCTTCAGGTCTAGTATTTTATGATTCCATGAGAGTTTTAACTATGCCTGTTAGAAATAAGTTGTTCTAATTTTATTATTTAATTTATTTAAAAAAACTTTTTTAACATTTATTTTTGAGAGAGACAGAGAGAGCACAAGTGGGGGAGGGGCAGAGAGAGGAGGAGACACAGAATCCAAAGCAGGTTCTAGGCTCTGAGCTGCCAGCACAGAGCCTGACATGGGGCTAGAACTCACAGACCGTGAGATCATGACCTGAGCCAAAGTCGGACGCTTAACCAACTGAGCCACCCAGGTGCCTTGGTTGTTTTAATCTTAAAAAGATTAATTATGATTTAAAAATCACAATAATCAGTAACTACTGATGATGGGCTAAGTGCTTTGTATGGATATCCCATTCAATTGAACAACAAGCCTGCAAAGTTGATCTTACTTATATTTCCATTTTTATAGTTAAAGATGATGAACCTTACAAAGATTAACTGTTCACCGTAATGTAGCTAGTAAATTCTGGAGTGAAGATGAGGAAGGGATAAAAGTGGAAAGGGAACAGGAGAGTGGGAACCAACATTTATCGGATAGCAAGTGCTAAATGTGTGCTATTTACATCCTCTGTCTCATCGAGTGTCTCCCAGTAACCCTGGCAGATGCATATTTTAATATTAAAAAGCTAATATTGAATTAATAAAGACCACATTTTAATATTTAAAAAGGCAGGGATAAAAGTGCCATAAATATGACTCTTTGACTCCATTTCTTTTTGGTGGTGGTTTTTGTTCTATCCTGTGCAACTGCTACCCAATGATCACAGTCTTCTGTGAGGTTATTTGAAAAAGAGCTAAGGGATGAGTTCATGTAGTCCCTGAAAAGTGGAAGTGTATATTCTGCTGTGTAATTCCTCCTTTATTGGGTAGAAAAGGATGAAAATGATTAATTATCGAGCAGTACGTTGGCTTATTGGTTTCATTCAGCAGACGCCATATCGTCTATTTTTTTCCATGACTACATCGTCAGCCTGTCTTCCTGTTTCCTCACTACTCTCCACCGCTGGCCAGTTTCTCTTCCACTCTCACTTCCAGATACTTAGGGAATTAAAAAGGGGTGAGCAAGTTCGTCACATTCTTTTTTTTTTTTTTTTTTTACAAATAGTTTATTGTCAAATTAGTTTCCACATAAGACTCAGTGCTCATCCCCAAAGTGCCCTCCTCCATGCCCATCCCCCCCCCTCCCCCCCACATCCATCAGTCCTCAGTTTTTGTCAGCATTCAAGAGTCTCTCATGGTTTGCCTCTCTCCCTTTCCCCCACCATTTTCCCCCTTCTTCTCCCCCTTGTTCCTCCGTCAAGTTCCTCCTAATCCTCCTATACGTGCAAACAGATGATATTTGTCCTTCTCTGCCTGAATTATTTCGCTCAGCATAACACCCTCAAAGTCCATCCATGTTGCTACACATGGCCAGATTTCATTGTTTCTCATTGCCATGTAGTATTCCATGGTATAGATAAACCACATCTTTTTAAAGTTTAAGTGACTTCTGTAGACAGAGAGTGATTTTCTCAATGCTCCAGAGGATTAAAACCATTCTTGGTGCTTTATCTGTGCGGGTGTGCTCTCGAAGCCAATAACAAAAAACAGTGATGCCATCCAGCTTATGGATTACTGTGGAAATGACTCAAGATAACTGATCAGAGAGTGGATGACTCATAACTAAATCACCACCAGACACCAACGGGCTCCTGCTGCATGCTGTCTCCTGGGTGGCTGAAGGATGGATGGGCTAGGCCTATTTTAAATGTTAAGTGCTTGGAGTCCATTCTGCTTCCAGGCTTGGAGAACATCCAGCTGAAATTCACTCCGACTTGGGGTCTGTCAGTAACCTGTTACTATAGCAGCACCTTTGCATCACAGAAGTAGGATCTGCATTTACACAACATCAGTCAGCACTGAGGTTGGAGCTCTTCCCAGTAGGTTATGTTAGAGCCTTTGCCACACACTCTAGGGAGGGGAAATGTAGCCTGACTTTTCCAGTAGGAGAACCGGAGTCAGATTGATGCGCTAAATTGCCTTCTCCCTACAGGGAGTTGAGAGCAACGCTGGGAACTGATAGAATAAAGAATGTGGAAGCTGAGGCTAGAAAGAACCTTCAGAGCATTATGCAGGGGAGGAGACTGCAGTCCAGAGAGAGTAGGTCACTTGCCAAAGGTGACAAATCTTAGCAGCAGCAGGATAAGGGCTACGCATTCCAGACTCCTAACCTACTCTACCAGTGTTTTCCAAACTTGATGGTGCACCGGGATCATGGGAGGGTTGTGTTGGAGTGCCAGTTCAGACTCCTAGGTCTGAGACCCGATGCAGAGTTGTTGAGAGCGGGCATCTTTAACATGCTCCCAGGTGGTGTGAAGCTGTAGCTCCTAGGACCACACTTCAAATAGCAAGACTTTCTAATGTATTGCCACTCTACCCCCGGGAGAGTTGGACCTTTGATAATAGAAACATTTCTCTCACAGGAGTGTCTGGTAAGGAGGTACCAGGCTGGCTTGCCTCTGTTTCTTTCCCATTCCTCCCTTCCTTGCTTCCTTCTCCGTTTCTTCTCATTGTATTAAAAATCTTCTCCTGTATCATCTCAGCGGTACACTAGAACCCCAGAAATTCAATAAATAGATCCCAATTTTGCTAGAAGGTGGCTACTGATAGAAAATGCCCAGGATTAAAATGGACACTGCTGGAAGATGTGGAGTGTTTTCAATGTGATTTCCAGGTGACCTCTGCTGTTGGTACCCTGTCCAAGTCAGTATATGAAAGGATGTTTAAGTGGCTGGTGGCACGTATCAACAGGGCGCTGGATGCCCGGCTGTCAAAGCAATTCTTCATTGGCATTCTTGACATCACCGGTTTTGAAATCCTTGATGTAAGTATATCTGGTTAGAATGAAGCCAATGTGTATTTATGAGGAGATTAGAAAATATGCATTGAACGTCAGAAAATGGAGTCAAAGCATGATGAGATTTATTCCGTCAAAGCTTAAGAGCCACTCTGGTCGGAAAAGAGCTATTATTAATATAAATACATAACAATAGTTATTATAACTATAATAACTAATAGTATTAAAAATTCAGCCTTAAAGGTACATAGAAATAAAGAGCCTTTTACAATTTCAAATTCTGATATCGTTGTGTGTTATCTTATTGTCATAATGTTTAGTTTGCAGATGTATTTCAAGGAGGTAAGGATTTAATTGAGGATTTGTTATTTACTGGGTCTATTTGCCATCATCTGATTGTGGTTATGATATTCTCTGTACATTTTTGCAAGTGGACCTCAATTTTATTTCATTTTTTTATTGAGATATATTAGACCATTTAAAAATGTATATGTTTAAGGTATACAGCTTCGTGATCTGGCACACCTATGCACTGTGAAACAATCAAAGTCAAGTCGATTAACATAGCCATCACCTCGAACGGTTACCATTTGTTCAATTTCACTTTTTATCTCTTCTCACCTAATCACACCTTCGAAGTATAACAGTCTGGAGCAACTTTGCATTAATTTTACCAATGAAAAATTACAACAGCTCTTTAATCAGCACATGTTTGTTCTGGAGCAAGAGGAATACAGGAAAGAAGGCATTGGCTGGGTGTCCTTTGACTTCAGTCTGGATTTACAAGCCTGCATAGATCTCGTTGAGAAGGTAACACCTGCTTCTCTCCTCATTTATTTTCATTTAAGGAGAATGGTCCCTGTTTGCCGTATCGATCCGTATCGGGACTCAGGCTCTGTCAGGGGATGGGAAGCAGGGCCGGAGAGCTCTGTGTAGTTTCTCTTAATGGGCTGTGTGTGCAGAACCCGTGGCAACCTAACTAAACCTTCATGTCAGTTACCCTCCTCCATCATCTCCCGCGCAGATTGTCGGGACGCATTTGCCACTTATGCATGGCCTCCACTGTTAATGCGTGAGCAAACTTGTCGAGATTAAAAATGGTCATGCTCTTGACTCGAAAAACACAGAGCTGAAAATATGAGCACTGTAGGGCCTGGCTGATTAATATAAGGTGAATGAGCAGACCCAGAGCAGCTTAACGAAATTTGGCAAATTAGCATGCAAACAAACAACTGTCATAAATCCTCAAGGCCACTACCTTGCAGGATGTAGTTTGTTCATTTAATTGGACAAGTACCAGTTAGTTTAAGTAATTTATGACAATACTTCATGGCTTATTAGTAAATTAGCTGCAGTGTATGGTTTCTGAATTCAGTGATGTTCTCGTACTCTGAAATCCTTCTATGTGCTCTGAAAAAGATTAACCAGGTTTGCCGGGGGAATTAAGTATGGAGTGTTCTGTGGCTTGGTTGGTGGCAGCATGCATGGTGGCAGGTCTTGCTTTAACCGTGGATTGCACTGAATTCTGGAGCCGGATCTAGGAAGGCCAAGGCCTACTGCTCTCAAAGTTCTGAACACTCTCTTTAGCTAAGCTATTGGCATCTGATTCTCAACGGCCCTGTCAGGAAGGAGGTAGAGTGAATGACCTCTCACTGTCTTCGTGGGCCTCAGGTTTTATCTATCAGTGTCCCATCAACCTTATTTATTACGCTTTAGATGAAACTACACCTTCCTTGAAAATAGCCATTAATCCTAACAAGAATGCATGTCACATTGATTTTATTTATTTTATAACCAGTGAACTTCGTTGGTGGAGGACAGACTGATAAAAAAAAATAATAATGATAATGACCTGACCTCTAAGCTGATTAAAAAATAATAATAATTATAATGGCCCAACCATGATGTGGTAAATGTTTGCTGGAATTATTAAAGCTGTAGTTTTCTGGTGAGAAATGAGACTAAAGAACTGGAACTCCTCAGAGCGACCTATTTAGTTAGCTTTTGCCAATTGTCACCTGTAATATCTACTTAACTCTGATTATGGTGAGATAACCATTTTCAGGCAGGAAGGTGGGACATAGACATTATTCAGATCCGGTTAAGTCTGTAAACATTACTGATTTTTTAGGTCATATGTAGCCCACTGTCTCATTTATGCCGGTTCAGTTTTTCTAAATAACCCACTAGCAACATGGATGTAATTTCCTGTTGCATTTTCTTCTGATACGATAACATGAGGAAAAAAACCCCTGACCAATGATAGAAGGAAAAGATAAGTCTTTGGCTTGCTATGAATGATTTCGAAGGGATTCAGGTCATGCAAATGAGGAATACCAAAACCTTTCTTGAAATTATTCTATATTTTGAAAAGACCCATTGAGCTGGTTCAGGCTACATGAGGAAAATTTGTTGTAAATATTAATGCTGTACCAAACTCATTCCTTGAAACAGAATGAATCGTGAGAAGTTTTCAAAATTCAAAAGAACTGAGATAAATCAATATGTACAAACTGCCTTATAGCATGCATCTGTGTGTGCATAAAAAGAAGGGGGATTTTCATACTTAAAAGTTTCAAAGTTTTGTGTTTACCAAAAAGCTTGTCAAGCTAAAAGAAAATGTATTTCAGCACCACCTTTAATTGTCAATTTGGTCGTCAAGCATACAGTGACCTCCTTCTATCTACAAATATGCAGCAAACAAATCTATTATAGGATTAGCTCACACTTATTTCAATACCTGAAATAGTCTACTGTGTTTAGAACTCAAGCATCAATAATTTACATCTTACAGTCTTAACATATGACTACATATTATTTATGGTTTGCCTGTATGCAATAGGCAATTGCAATAGGCCTATAGGCAATGACTATTTGCCTATAATGGCATAGGTATTGGTAAAGAGATTATTTCTATTATTTTAAAGATAAATACTCCCCAAATTACACATTTAAAATCTGTTGCCCCTAGATTGTAGTCACCTTGAGACACTACATCCATTTTCCAATAATTCAGCCCTTTTGCAAAAAGTTCCTCACAGGATTGGGATTTGTATACAGTTTTAGAATAATACCAGCTGTGTGTAAGAAAAAACTAGCTGCAGGACTGATCCTTGTACCTGTCTGTAAGTCCAAACTGTATTACCTAGCTTGGTCATACTTTTGTTGTTGTTGTTTTGTCTTGTTGCTTTTTATAACCTTATTTGCCTAACTGGGCCTGAATAAATTTTTATTGTCTCTCTACAACGATTACAGTGACACAGTTTCTAAAATATTTTAAATCCTGGTAGCCTCTTGGCAATACATGTCGTTGCCTCCCAAGTGAGGTTCTTTGGGTATGCTGTCTGCTTTGTTTATTATGGAATGAATCGCATTAATATCTAGCTATCTCTTGTACACCCATGAGGATTTCCTTGAAACATGTGACTCCAAGCTTTCTGTCACAACTGTTTCTGCCTGGCTACTGCCCACAGCAAAGCAGTCCGGATCCCAGAGCTCAAATATGGGTGTCTTAGTGTTCACCTGTCAATCAGTTATGTAGCAGAAATTTGCGGGGACCTACATTTAGTCACCTTGGAACCTACTATACCAAGGGTTGTGAGAAATGCAAACCAGAGGCATCATCCTGTAACTGAAGGAACATGGGATATCGTTGGAAAGGCATCTTCCTAAGACCAAATGTTTTACTTATTTTTAATTAAGCACATAAATTTATTTAACGACTACTTGTTTTGATCACTGCCTTGTTACCTTTTGGTGAGAGAGGGATTCCTGCCCTGGTGTATAGAGATGACTGAACATAGGACACCTAACCCTGGACAGATGAATTTGATAATAGCTTACTGGTCACATACACTCAGAGCCTGAAAGGGGAGGACACTGCATGCCAGGCAGGGCCACATGGTGGTTGCACTGTTGACAGAGTGGATAAGAGGGGCCACGGGAGGCAGGCTTTATAGTGAGAATAGGGTGTGGTGACTACCATTTCTCAAGGGAGGATGTGATTGGCTTGCTTGAGTAATTCTGAGGGCTGCCAGGGATCTGAGACCCATCAGTCAAGGATAAGCCGGCACTGTGTCGGGTCCCATGGTCAGGATGGTAACTTGGCTAGTAGACCTCACTCACGGAGCACAGTGGGGAGGGGAACTTGCGATTAGGTCATCTGAGGCTCTCCCAGGTTTCCCCAGATGTCAAGGCACACGTGATGTTGGGCCTTGATTTCAGGCCTCATACCATACTACTGTAGAGAAGACTTTGAATTAAGTACTGTGGAAAACTTAAGCAGTTGTTACAAGTAGCGCTTGCCCTTAGGAAGTATGCAGTCGAGCAGGAGATTTGTAAGTCTAATCAGTGTAAAAATATGTCTCTGTATAAATGCAGGAAAGGCACAAAGGCCAACAGAACTCCGAAGTGCTGGAGTCCCCTCTGCCTGTGGGAATCTTGGAAGGCCAGGCAGGAAAGGGTATGAAATCTCAGATGGATCTTAAGAAATGAGTATGATTTTAGCAGGTGTGAGGAGAGGAGGACAGTGAGCAGGTGAGGGACTAGCGAGGGAGAGGGGTAACCAAACAAAGGCCCATTCTGAAATTTTCGGTAGTCACACAGAAGGAAGTAGCTGGAACAAAAGAGAAAGAAGGGTCAGATTGTGTAGAGACTTGAAGTAATTTATACCTTATGTTTTGGCAGCAGGGAGCCAGAGAGGGCTTCTGCGCTGGGCAACAGAGCAGTCAGAGCTGCTCGAGTTTATTCTGTGCGTTTGTGTTTGGCGTCTGGAAGGGGGGGGAAAGGCTAAGGGTAAGGCGGTTGGGGACAGCAGCCCAGGTGAGGAGTAAAGAGGTCCTGAATCAGGACAACGGCAATGCAAATAGTAAGAAAGTGACAGACCTAAAAGGAAGGCAGGACGGATTGATAATATTTAAAGAGGGAGAGGTTAGAGCACTAATGTTTGGAGTCAGGGCAACTGACTCAAACCATTTAGTGTGCAATATAGGACATTTGATGCTACAGGGCAGAACTAATTACTTTTTTCCCTGACCTATTTGGAAATTAATCTACCGAAGGGCCTCATATTTATTAGAAGCTTCACATCTCCCGAGCACTGGAAAAATGTAGAAGACCCTGGCAAAACAGTGATTTTCCCCCCTCCTCAGTGGTTAGGTTGTTACATTTTGAGCTATGACATGTACTTGCTTAACATAAAGCTTCCATTCATCCAAATACGGAAGTTGGCTTTACTAGCTTTCAGCATAATGATAGTCCTCATGCATGGAAGGTGACTGCTGGAGACGGGAACTGTCCCTCCTTGTGAGGCATTCCCACAGCCATGTTGTTAACAGACTACCATTGCAGGAGATGCTTACATTTTTAAATGATTTAGTCCAGTTTTCACCGAGGGTTGACCACATGTATGGTCGGAAAATCTGTGGTGCAAGATGGAATCCAGGCCTCCAAACGCTCACACCAGTGAGTCATCTATTTAGTTTCTCAGGTTCTCCCCACCCCTCCTCCTCCTCCTCCTTCACCTCCTCAATGTTACTTACTTTGCCAAGAACCCACAAGGTCAGTGGTGCCAGGAGCAAAATGGGTGTCGGTTTCTCTTAGAATATTTTGCTCTCACTTAGAACACTTCACGTAATTGCTCACTGCATCATTCCCCACCTAGATGTTTGGGAAGAAGGAAGATGTCCTAGAACTCTTCAGTACAAGAATTAGTAGTGAAATTGTTAATTACATTTCCTATAAAGTGCAGGTTTTAAGTTTATGAAGACATACACATGATGTAGAAAAACATAGTCCATATATTACACTGGTAAATCAGGTGGATCAAGAATATGAATTTTAGGGGCGCCTGGGTGGCTTAGTCGGTTAAGCGATCGACTTTCGCTTAGGTCATGACCTCGCGGTTCGTGGGTTCGAGCCCCGCGTCGGGCTCTGTGCTGACTGCCAGCTCAGAGCCTGGAGCCTGTTTCAGAGTCTGTGACTCCCTCTCTCTCTGACCCTCCCCTGCTCACGCTGTCTCTCTCTCTCTCTCTCCTAGAAATAAATAAAACATTTTAAAAAATTTAAAAAAAAAGAATATGATTTTTAAATATCATAATATCATGATGCTCCACTACCTAGAAGCATTTGTACGGCTCAGTAGAGCAATTTAGAACAAATTCTAAACTACAAACACATTTTCCTTTAATATGTCACCCATCCAGGGCCTTATCTCGGAGTTGGTGTATTCTCTCCCCAAGACAACATTTAAGCATAAGCTACCCAGCTTTTTAGGAAGAAATTATGAAGGGAATTCAAGGAACTTTTAGGTGGGTTAGACCAGACCTTTAATGTCTCTTCTGAGAGTCTATGGTTCTTAGGTACAAAGTGTTGGTAGGAAACCATGCAATCTCTGCCTGTTGGGCCAAGGGATCACATTCTGTCTCAGAATTCTTATGACATTTTCTGTATATCTTTGTTTTGTCTGCTTTCTTGTACTCATATGGATATTTTTTGTCTTCTTGGTTAGATGCCCTGGAGTCACAACCCATGTATAACACAAAACGTCTGGTACGCCTTGTAGAAGGCAAAAATATTTGTAGAGTAGACTAATGAATATACAAATACACAAAAAGATAAGCAAATATGAGAATCCTTGTTTTCCACACAAAACCTGTTTTTCCCCTATATGTATGTACCTTATATCGGTTAATGGCAGCATCCACTGCCCGTTTTCTCAAGCCAAAAACCTGGTCATCTTTCTCTATTAAATCCCACATTCTGTCTACTAGCAGTAGACTCCGCTCTACTTTCCAGCTATGTCACATTTCAATGACTTCTGACCACCTCTAACACTATCACTAATCTAGACCAGGGATCAGCAAACTGTCTGGAGGCCTATTTCTGTAAATAAAGTTTTAATAAAGCATTGTCATACCTATTTTATTCACATGTTGCCACTTGCCGCTTTCAGGGCTAACATGACTGAGTGGATGGCAGAAGTGTAACAGGAACCACGTGGCCCCCAAAG
The DNA here is from genome assembly GCF_003009895.1 of Hyaena hyaena. Classification (NCBI taxonomy): domain Eukaryota; kingdom Metazoa; phylum Chordata; class Mammalia; order Carnivora; family Hyaenidae; genus Hyaena; species Hyaena hyaena. The sequence continues at coordinate 965,944 of NW_024080883.1, forward strand.
TCTAACACACTTATTACATGGCCCTTTAAAGAAAAAGTTTGCTGACAAGGGTCATCAGGTTTTCTACCACATCTTCTTTTTTTGTTGTTTTTGCTTTTGCAACCCAATGAAAACATAGAAACTCTTATTAGCTCACTGGGTCTCCAATATAGCCCATAGGAAGGATTTGGCCAACGGGCTCTACTTTGCCAACCTTGTTCTAAACAAATGATCTTTTTAAAGCAAACATCACATCACATGACTTCCTGTTAAAAATCTACAATGACCTCCTGTTATACTTAAAATCCAATATCTTAGCACTGCCTGGACAGACCTTGGGATTCAATACTCCTTATCTCTCTGGCTTTATCTCGTACAGCCTGCCCCATCTCACTACCTTAGCTCTGTCCACTCTTGCCTCTGGCAGGACCTCAAACTTGCCAAGTGTGCTCCTGCCTCAGGGCCCTTGCATTCATCATTTGTCTGCCAAGAATACCTATATACAGATCTTTAGATCTGCTCTTTTTGTTTAGGTCAGAGGGTTTTACTTGACCATCCCACTAAACTAGCTCCCAGTCGGTCCCCTAGTCATTGTCTATTTCTTTTCTTTGCATGATTTCTTCAGAACACTAATGGGAAACTAAATTATTATTTGTTTACTTGACTGTTGTTTTCTACTCCATTAGAAAGTAATCACTCTGAGGACAGGCACTTTGTGTATGTGACTAATGGCTACGCTGCCAGCTTCTGCTGGTACCCAGCACCTAGGAGGTATTAATAATATTTGTTAAATGGATGATTGACTAATTATGTATAGTGAATATTCTTTCCCTTTGTCAAGTGATCAGGTTCCTGAAATAAGAATTTACAGGACCTCCCACCCCCATCGAAGATACTGTTTCCTGGGGTTTTCTTTCATCTGCTGTTCATATGTATCTCCAACAGCCAATGGGCATCTTTTCCATCCTTGAAGAAGAATGTATGTTTCCTCAGGCTACAGATGTGACTTTCAAGACCAAACTTTTTGATAACCATTTCGGGAAGTCGGTTCATTTCCAGAAACCCAAGCCGGATAATAAGCGATATGAAGCTCACTTTGAGCTTGTCCATTATGCAGGAGTGGTAAGTTACTTCTAGACCTTCAGCCCTGAGTTTTCCTGAGTCAGGTTCAAATGCATTCAGCCCAAATCCCTAGACAATATATAAGTAAAATTTAGATGAAATGAAGAGGTGAACAAAAAAATAATCTCAGTTCCAGAAAAAAAAAGTTGGTGAGCCTTTTAGCATTTAAGAAATGAAATACCCATACTATAATAGTATTCCATGTGCACAAAGGTTAGAAATTTCAAAATAGACTCTGTCATCCCAGCTCAAAGTAAGACAGCTTCAGAAAGTCATGGAGATCATCAAAGTCATGGGATTTTTTTTCGTGTTTGTCCTTCCTTTTAACTTAACATTGTGTGAATGAGTGATTTCAACTGATCTTTTTATTGAAGCTTTTTTTAAATTTTTTTTTATTCTCTCATAGAGAAATAGTCACTGTGAAGTAATGGCCTCCAAACTATGGCCCACAAAGGTTTTTAATGACTCTCACCGCCTCTCCTCATTTCCCCACTGGTGTGTGTGTGTGTTGCCCCTTTTTTTCTGCTTCTGGTCAGTGATTCCAGATGGAACAGAAAGATAATTGATGAAGGATAAAATAATACTTCAGTCCAAAAGTGACCTGCCAACTGTACATAAATGTGCTTGTAATTGCCTTCTTTCATATCCTTGAATATTAATTATAATGATATTTATAGCAAAATATTATATATAATTGCTAATTTTTAAAAAATCTTCATGTGTGTCAGAGACAATTGGATTTTTTCATCTATTCTTGCCTATGGAGGAGAGCTGATGTGAATTGTCTCTACTGGAAATACGATTTAATTCTTTCTCCTTCTTCCCTAGCTGTCTCTCTCCCTTCCCTCCCCTTCTCTTCCTTTCTTTCCACAATGTAAATGGTAAAGCCTGAGATTCTCTTAGGGTTGCACAATGGAACTCCTGCAGTATTATTCAGTACTGTTACCTCAAACTAATTTAAAGTTAAAGGACCCATACAATTTATGATTTTTTTAAAAAAGGAATGCACAGTTTGCTATGTTAATTTATGCACTCTCTTCTTTTGTTACCTGAACTGCATGCCTTTCCAAAGGTGCCTTATAACATTAGTGGCTGGCTTGAAAAGAACAAAGACCTTCTTAATGAAACAGTGGTGGCTGTATTTCAGAAGTCATCAAATAGACTCCTGGCAAACCTTTTTGAAAATCACATGAGTGATGAGAGTGGTGAGTTGTACAATCTTCTCTAATTTTTTAGCTTTAGAATGGAACCTATGGCTGCCTCAGCACTTCTAAAAATCCTTGCCTCTTTCCTGTGATATCTGTGTCTGCTCCCTGTGGTCTGAGTCATCCCCTTATTAGCCTTTCTGTCCTCAGGCTGGTGGTTCTTCAGGGAAATGGTGCTTTAAGATAGATGTATTTCAAGGAACCTGCCCTGCTCTGCTTTTATCTTCTACTCAACCCAGCTGCAAAGAGAGAGAGCAGCAAACCATATTTTGATAAATTATTTTGGGGAAATAACAAGCCTCTTTAATCTATAGTCCCCAAATATCTTGGATTTCTCCTTCACAGTGCTTTTGTATTAATTGTAATCTGGGGTTATTCTAAGCTTCATGAGGGCAGGAGTTAGGTCTGATTTAATTGTAGCCCCAAGTGTGTAGCAAATGCCTGTTTAGTAGACACTCCATAAATATTTATTGGCCATCAAATAACTAATCTTGTTTAGTACTTTGTAATTTACAAAACACTTTTACATACATTATCTTACTCAGTCCATGCCATGACCCTTTCAGATACAGATAGAGGGAAATGTCTTCTTCCTATCTTACAGGAACAAGCACAGAAGAGTTAAGGAGAATCCCCAATTTCACAAACCTACTGTCAAAAGATAAACTGAAGCATGTTAAAAATTTTGAGAATTTATTTGAGCACAAATTAATTCAAATGGGGTTGTGTCAAGCCTTCAGTGTTTAAGACTTTTCCATGAACAGCAGCTCAGGAAGATATATAGAGAAAACATAGAAGCAAAGTAAGGAAGTTATTGATTGGCTGTAGCTTAAAGCCTAGTTGACTGTGATTGGTTGTCCTTAACATTTTGATTTTGTAACCTTGGGACATTTACAAGCATAGATGATGGCTTGCTAATATAGGCCACTACGGGTTAAAGCCACATCGGTCTAATGGCCCCTTGTTTAGTTAATACTAGTAAATGCAAAGTCAGGGTAGGAAGCCGGACTTCTGCTTCCTGGCCTGGTGCCTACACCACTCTCACTGTCTTCCAGAAACCAAACAGAAATGTACAGGCTACGTGTATTTAGGACCTAATTCAGACAGACTTCTGCACCATGATACAAAGAATTTGGAGATACTGAGCCCACAGTGCTAACATCAGTCTCACAATTGGACTAATGCTAGCTACAGAGGGAAGCTCTCTATGATTCATAGCAAAAGTCACAGGTTGGAAGGCCCTGAGCAGAACTTGGCTTTCACACATGTTTTGTTTAGTCCACAGAGGTTTTAAAAAAAATCAGAAGTCACCACATACACATTTGGGTTTGCTTTTGCTTTCAAAAAGTGGAAAACACGGGAAAAGAGAAAAACCGGCAAGCCTAGGTTCAGATACCCTTGTGGCAATGGGTGAGGTGTATCAGTTCTTCTTTAAGGGATGTCTGCTCTCATTTTCTAACCTTCTCACTGCCCTGCTATCTCACCCCCAGCTTCAAGTTAACTCCTGGCCCCATCAGGCTGATTTGGGACTCCTGACTGACACGGTCAAGAAACAGAGGATTTGACACTTTCTGGGTTCATCAGCACATGATGACATAATTCGGGAGCAGGCCTGAAATTCTGTTGGCCTGCCTTCAGAAGAGGTTGAGAAATGAGAAATTGTATTTGGACCCTGATAATCTTCAGGCAATGCATTTGCCTGATTCTAATGGCTTTTAAAGTACCCCTGAGCAGTCAGTTACACAGTGACTCCTTAAGCTTACAGCTCCCAGACAGGTCATTCTCTGATCATAAGAGATCAGGCAGCTGTTCAGGGAGAGAATCAGAGAGAAATCATCTTCTAACTCTTCAGGGTGTGTGCTGTGTCCTTTGGAAGTAGAAAAGAAGAACTATCTAGAATGTCTTTTTTTTTTTTTTTGGTAATTTTTCAAGAACCCCCTGAAAATACTGGCCTGGATGTTTCTTACTCATCCAAACATTAAATTACCCATACTTTCTTCTGGGGACTCCAAGTACTTTAATTCAGAGTTATAAAAAAATTAATAATGGAAGGTAGTAGTATTCTTTTCTCGTAGGTGGAAAAACTAATGTACAAAGAAGTCAAGTGATTCATTTGGAGGGCCTAGGGCATGTCAATAGGACATTAGTGATTAAGCTTTAGGACATCTGCCCCAGCACAGGTACTACTCAGGCTCAGAGAATATTTTGTTCATGTTGACAGCTGGTCCATTTTATCCAGATTGCCTCGGGATTTTGTGCTTGTTGTTGTTGTATGTCTTTGTGACTTAGCACCACACAAATGTTTGTAAAACAATTTGGCTTAGCATAGATTCTTTTGCTTCAAGAAAATGGAAATAGATGGTTTTTTATAAATTATAAAAGTGATGCATAAGTGTTGCCAAAAACACAGACTACATGGAAAAATAAAAAGAGAAACCTAAAAGTTACCTATAATTTCACATAGAGTGATAGCAGTTGTGAACATTTTGGTCTATGCTCTTCCCAGTATTTTTTATGTATATAGTCACTAATAATACAACTATACTGAAAACCATGTGTACATCCTGAGGATCATAACATGCAAACTGTTTGTAACCTACTTTTTCTCTTCAAATAACTCCTAGAAATCTTTCCATGCCAGTTATATGAATACACATTATCATTTTAAAAGGTCACAGTGTTTCACTGTATACATGCACATGCACATGCACGCACACGCGCTCTCATAATTTAATTAGTCAATCTATTGATAGGCATTTGTTGATAATTTTATTTTCTGTTGAGTTTTTTTGCAGTGACTAAACAATGCTGCAGCAAGTATCTTCACACAGTTGCCTATTTCCTTAAGGACGAGCACTAGAAATAGACATTTGTGTTATGACAAATATTTTTAAAGCTTTTGGTAGATATTGCCATATTGCTTCTAGAACTTGACGAATTTATACTTTCATCAACAGGGTATGGTAATGTGACAAAAAAAAGAGCTTTTTAAATGCTTTCTTCTTCTTTTTTTAGCTCTACAGTTTGGGGAGAAGAAACGCAAGAAAGGAGTTTCATTCCAAACGGTTGCGTCTCTGCATAAAGTAATTTTTAATTGCATCTATTCATATATTAACTGGTTCACAATCTGCATATGTTATTATTTATTTGAAATTTCGCATTCTTAGATGAGGGCAAAGCACCTGAAGTTAGCCAAGTGGAAAAGTTGAAGTTTATCTTGATATAAATGGTTTTTCCTGGACACTGTTAGTGCCCCACCTAGGTCCCCTTTATCAGCCCTACACCCAGAATTGCCACTGGCAAATGGGAAGATAAGCTATGTCCTTACTCACCCCCGTAGACTCTGGCCCCTTTCTTACCTCAAGGTAGGGACCAACTGTGGTGCAATGTGTGCTTTTGTGCTCAGAGCTCATGCAGGGATCACTTTCAGCTTTGAATCCATATCATTGCTTTTTCCTTCTCCTACCCTACCCTACTTCTCAAAGAAATCCCTCACACTAGAATCCCCAACGCAGATTCTGCTGCCAGAGAATCTGACCTAAGAAAAAATTTGCATACAGGAAACTTGAGAAACCGTTTATGTGTTTAAGTCACTTATGGCCCAGTCATAAATTATTGCTATCACATTCAAAATGGGTGGATCTGATTCATAACGGAACTTTATCTGTCAGATAAATATTGATTTGTCATAGGAAAGAGATAATGTATGGTTGGGTAAGCAGGGAAGAATGTTGAATTCATCATTTTATTATTGATATGCATCTTGGCTTTACGATTAAGTTGATGGACTTAGAGACAATTGTGAGGTAGATTGGTGGTATTAGTGATTTTCAAAGTGATTTTGTGTTTGTTATGGTCTCTATTTAAGGAAAACCTAAATAAATTGATGACTAAGCTGAAATCAACAGCACCTCGTTTTGTGAGATGCATAAATCCCAATGTGAACAAAATGCCAGGTAAGAACTAGACTTCTTTGTAATCCACACTGAGAAATACATTTGATTCAAGCTATGTTGAATGTCTTTTTTTTTTTTAAATTACTGCTCCCTTTTATATAAGAGTAGATTTCTGATAGAAAAATGAAAGTAAGTTAAAAGTGAGGTCTTCAGAACTTCCTTAAGATTGCTTTTGAATTGAATTCAAGTGGACATACAGAAGGATTTCATAAAGCCAACCCAACTGGGTAACATTAAAATGCTTGATATTAGCATTGCAATTCCTCCTTGAATTTCACACTAAAAGCTGGATGAACTTCTATGCCACTGTCTATGAAGGCAAAGTATAATAAAAGGAATTAGATAATCATTGGAGGAATTAAGGTAGATATTTTGGCATAAAGGAAATTATTTGAACTGAATTATCTAAATTGACAGTAAAGACTGTTCCTAAATCCATTTCTAATTGTTAAGGACTCCCTCTGGTCTTCCTTGCCAATACTAGTATCTTCCCTCTCCCTAAGAGCACCCATCTCTTTAGCTATGTACTTCTGAGGGGTGGACAGGTTTGTTTGTTTTTCAGTGTTTCTTCCCCCACCCCAGTTTTATTGAGCTATAATTGACATATAGCACTACAGTATACATTTAAGGTATACAGCATAATGATTTGCCTTACATATATTGTGAAATGACTACCAAGTTTACTTAACACCCGTCACTTCATATAGATATTTTTTCTCCTTGTGATAAAAATTCTTAGAATTAACTCTCTTAACTTTACTCTTTTGACACATAACTTTTCAAATATACCATAAAGCAGTGTTAATTGTACTCATCTTGTTATACGTTACATCCCTAGTACTTATTCATCCTATAACTGGAAGTTTGTGCCTTATGACCACCTTCATCCAATTTCCCCTTCCTCACCCATCCTTGTTTCTGGTAACCATAAATCTAATCTCTTTTTCTATGAGTTTGGGTTTGTTTGCTTTTAGATTCCACATATAAGTGAGATAGTACAGTATTTATATTTCTCTGCCCAACTTATTTCACTTAGTGTAATGCCCTCAATGTCCATCCATGTTGTTGTATATGACAGGGCTTTCTCCCTTTTTATGGCTGAATAATACTCCATTGTGTATATATGTATATATATATGCACACACACACACACACACACACACACACACACACACACACCACATCTTCTTTATCCATCCTTCCATCTCTGAACACTTAGGTTGTTTGCATATCTTGGCTATTATAGTGGATGCTTTTTGATGAAAGGATGGTGATAGGTGGGTGGTGGCGACTTATTTTTTAGGTATTTAATTGCCCAAAGTTCTTACAGATATTAACTACATGGATTGCTTTCCTTACGTAATGGGTTTGAAGATCCTCAGACTTCTTTTTGGAATTACAGGCTCCCATATAACTTGGTCAGAGGCTGTTAGATTTAAAGTTGTGTATATGATACACACTTATGTCTTCAGAGCACTAATAACCCTTGGAATATGCAGCCAGCCAGATGCTACTGATTCTAATTTCTGAGGTTCTGTAGTATCTTGTAATTAAGACCCCCAATCTTGACAGCCTGTGACCTATTTTGGGAAAGTGTGATACTAAACAATGATGCTGCAGTTTGGGTTTTTGCAACACAAACACTTCATGTTCATTGACGCTGTATGTTTTTGCCTCATTGTTTCTTATCAGCTGGGTTTCTGAATGCATCTAGGGACACTGCTTCCATTTGGCAAGAAATCTAATTAGCTGCCTCTATTTTGGAGCAATTCTGTTACCTATTAGAGTTGTCTCCCATCGAGTCAGCTCTGATTTCAGCAGTTATTTTTTTTTTCTCAAGTCATAAGACAAAGTCATAAGAAAAACTTCATGATCTAATCAAGACAGTTTTTCCTATGTGCTTGAAGAGAATGAGCATGATTGACCTATTGGGGTCATAGAGGTCCACTTGTTCCCCTTCTTACAGATCATCTGTTTCTATCTATGAAAGGAATTGGTGTACAAGAAAATGGATATATGGCTTAGAGTTTATTTCTGTGACCTTGGACACAAACAGAGAATCCTCTGATTTCCATTTTCCTTACAATACTGTAGTAGCCCTTTGTGTTAGGAGGAACACTACTTGCCCTCTTCCTGAGGACTTGCTGAAAACCAGACACAGTGGCTCCTTGGAAGGTGTATCTGAGGCTCCTCTCAGAGATTGCTACTGCAGCTCTCCTAGGGCTTCACCTGATAAACGTGGAGGTGACAGGAGGATGCTTATGCTACAGGATAAGACTGAGGTGCTCTCAAGGTCATAAGGAGAGAATGGAGGCTGGGATGTGCTCAAGTCCTTCATAAATAGTAAACAACTTTGTGGCTGTGTTCGTCTTCTCTTTTCTTTGTATTCCTCCTTCTTTTTATCCCTTTTCCTTCCCACTTAGAGGGGTCAGTCAGCTTTTGTGTTCTTATACTCCTCTCTACCTGGTTTCTGGCCAGAGAGTGGATATAATAATACGAGCTATTTACAATTCTAGCAAAAATGTATTTTTTTTTTTTTTTGCCTTCCGGGTGTATTTGCTTATAAAACTTGACGAACTGTGAGTTAAAGTGTTCATTCTGTGTTAAAGGAATTTCGAGTCAATCCTATTTGGAGACTCTTGCATGATACGATGGGCACTGTGAGTGTGCTCAGGCTGGGAGTGAGTGAACGCCGATTACCTATTACATACAGAACATCAAACTCAAACTTTTTTTTTTAATCTCAAGATGCAGCAATTAGGACAAAATCTTGAGAAATAATGGGTGTTTTTTTTTTTTTTACATAGACTGAGTGTGGCTCTTTTCCTCCAGGTGTATTGGACGCTTACTCCGTTCTGCAGCAGCTGCGTTGTAACGGTGTCTTAGAAGGGACCAGGATGTTCTGTGAAGGTTTTCCGAACCAGCTGTTGTATGCTGATTTTAAACAAAGGTAAACATACACATCCCAGGAACGAAGGGTCCTAAGGTATCCTGGTTTCTTCTCTTTCTGAGTGTTTAGGCATGCATTGTTTGTTTGGTTGATGTCCTCCAGGCTACAGATCGATGTGTTTTGGTGGCGGTGAGATATATGACGACAGAGTTCCATTATTACTTCCCCTTAAATCCAACATCCATGTAGCTGTAATATCCTTAAATCTCTATTAACGGATAATAGACCCACATATAGAAGAAATATATAGAGAAGAAAGACATGGAGGCTGAACTGAATTTCTGAAATGTTGTATGCACCTAATCGTAGCTGTCTTCCAAGCAGGCTTTTGCTTTACTAGCAAGCCTGTGAAAGAAAAGAAGCCAGCAGGGTGTGTGGCAGGCAGCAGGAGAGGCATTTTTGCTTTCTATTTCCTGAATTTCAAAAGTGTAAATTATAGGTCATCAAGCAAATTTGAGCAAAGTATGGTAGAGTAGAAAGAGTACCTGTCTCAGAATTAAGAGGCATATTTCTAGTTCTCTGCCAGCTTACCATTAGGGTGAAGAAATCTTGGAAGAGACATTTATTGTCTCTGCTTTTCAGTTTTCTTGTCTGTACAATAGAGATACTTAAGCGAGGCTCTTTCTCTCCCTTTGCTTTCCAATCTCTCCTTCCCTCCGTAATTGAACAAAGAATCAAATGATGTTGTCTCTAAAGTACTATAAAAAGTACACACTATTATACCAAAGTAAGGTATTATTGCTTGTACCCTCATTACTTTTGCCAGGAATTTTTTGAAAATTGAACATATTGATAGGAGAGGTACAAGTCTATACCTCCTTTACCTCACTTGTCCAAATTATTCTTTATTTGAATCATATGACCTCCCTGACCCCAGAATTTATTCCTTATCTATTTTAAATTAGGTACTGTATTCTGAACCCAAGGGCCTTTCCAAAGAGTAGATTTGTGAGCAGCAGAAAAGCAGCTGAAGAATTGCTTGGCTCATTGGAGATAGACCATATCCAGTATCGCTTTGGAATCACTAAGGTAACAGAAAACTAGGAAGAATACATTTGGAAAAGAGGGGGAGGAAAGAGTGTGTATCTTAAAATACCCATGAAAGTAGAATGATAAGGCATTCTACAGTTCTTGTGACCACAAATAACACAAATAGAGCTTGGTTGAAAGTGGAAACTTCAATGTTATTTGGGAGAACACTCAATGTTTCTTATACTTCAGTCTTAACTACATTTGCATTTTTATAATTATTCATCTAAGTAAGTTTGGGCCAAGATATAAAATATTGAATTAGCCTTACTGTGCTAGAAAATGTGCATCGACATCAGAGCTAGAAAAAGGTAAATCAACTTACTGGAATGAACTGCTTGTTTGTGTGTGAACTGGTTTAACCACAAGCACTCTTTTAGGGAATTAATTCTAGGAGACTATGTGAGTAATTTAAAATGTTAAAGTCCTGTGGTGGTTTAGTTGGCTAAGTGTCTGACTTGATTTTGGCTCAGGTCATGGTCTCAGGATCATGAGATGGAGTCCCATGCTGGGCTCTGTGCTGAGTGCTGAGTCTGCTTAAGAATCTCCCTCTTCCGCTCTCTCTCTTCCCCTCCCCAACTCTCTCTCTCTCTCTCAAAATAAATAAAAATTTAAAAATGTTAAGATCAGCCTCACTATCCAAAAACATTAATCCACAGTTAAGTTCCTTAAATGTGGTTTGCTAAATTCTGCTTCCTCTTGGGTGATTATGGTACAATCCACATATTATGAGAAACTTCTAATAGATTTGGTTTCATTTCATGGTCAACATCAGGTTGTTTCTAGTGATATCCATAGAAGGACCAAATTATTAGACGGAGAATTAGAAGGTCCAGGGTGAAGAGCTCAGAGAAGAAGAACTCTATTAGGATGTGAGTATAAAATGTTAGTTGACCCCCACCTTTTGAGTACTTAAAAATCTCTTTCTGGTGTTTATTGTTTCTGCTGATTTCCACTACTGGCCCCTTGCTTCCTTGTGTGCTTATTTATTTATGCTGTATACTACTTATCTAGACTAGGACTAGTATGAGTCAAAAGAGCCTCCTAAAGCACAAAATTTGAGAAGCACTCACTACTGAGTTTATGTAAGTACCAACTTATACAACCCTAAAAGTGAGTGCTTCCTTAAAATTGTGCCTGACACCTCACTCACCTCATCTTGGCATTACTAATAATAATTCTTGAAAAAGCTTATGTGAACTCTAATATGAAACGCTTCCCATAGTGACTTTCTCTGCAGCAGAGATCAGCAAACTTTGGCCTAAGGTCCATCTCCATGATCTATTTTCTTATGTTAAAATGGTTTGAGCAATTCCTATCAAAATAACACCAGCATTCTTCAGAGAGCTAGAACAAACAATCCTAAACTTTGTATAGAACCAGAAAAGACCCTGAGTAGCCAAAGCAATCTTGAAAAGGAAAACCAAAGCTGGAGGCATCACAATTCTAGACTTCAAGATATATTACAAAGATGTAATCATCAAGACAGTATGGTACTGGCACAAAAACAGACACTCGGATCAGTGGAACAGAATAGACAACCCAAAATGAACTCACAAATGTATGGACAACTCAGTTTTGACAAAGCAGGAAAGAATATCCAGTGAAAAAAAGACAGTTTCTTCAACAAATGGTGACGGGGAAACTGGACAATGACATGCAGAAAAATGAACGTGGATTGCTTGTTTACACCATACACAAAAATAAACTCAAAATGGATGAAAGACCTAAATGTAAGATAGAAAGCCATCAAAATTCTGGAGGAGAAAGCAGGGAAAAACTTCTTTGACCTCAGCCGCTGCAACTTCTCACTCACCATGTCTCTGGAGGCAAGGGAAACAAAAGCAAAAATGAACTATTGGGACCTCATCAAACTAAAAAGGTTCTGCACAGTGAAGAAAACAATCAGCAAAACTAAAAGGAAACCTCCAGAATGAGAGAAGAGATTTGCAAATGACATATCGGATAAAAGGTTAGCATCCAAAATCTATAAAGAACTTATCAAACTCATTACCTCCCCCATATAATCCAGTGAAGAAATGGGCAAAAGACATGAATACACACTTTTCCAAAGAAGACATCCTGGTGGCCAACAGACACATGAAAAAATGCTCAACATCACTCATCATCAGGGAAATACAAATCAAAACTATAATGAGATACCATCTCACACCTGTCAAAATGGCTAACATGAACATCTCGGGCAACAACACATGTTGGCGAGCAAGCAGAGATAAGAGGATCTCTTTTGCACTGGCAGTCGAAATGCAAACTGATGCAGTCACTCTGGAAAAGAGTATGGAGGTTCCTCAAAAAATTAAAAATAGAACTACCCTGTGACCCAGTAATTACACTACTAGGTATCTATCCAACAGATACAGATGTGCTCTTTGGAAGGGGCACATGCACCCCAATGTTTGTAACAGTACTATTGACAATAGCCAAAGCATGTCCATCAACGGATGAATGCATAAAGAACATGTGTATATACACATATACATATATGTATACACGTACATACACACACACACACACACATACACACAATGCAGTATTACTCGGCAATCAAAAAGAATGAAATCTTGCCATTTGTGACTAAATGGATGAAACTAGAGGGTGTTATGCTAAGCAAAATTAGTCAGAGAAAGACAAATATCATGTGACTTCACTCATATGAGGAATTTAAGATACAAACAGATGAATAGAAGGGAGGGGAAGCAAAAATAATATAAAAACAAGGAGGGGGATAAAACATAAGAGACTCTTAGATATAGAGAATAAGCAGAGGGTTGCTGGAGAGGTTGTGGGAGGGGGAATAGGATAAATGGGTAAGGGGTATTAAGGAATCTACTCCTGAAATCATAGTTCCACTGTATGCTAACTAACTTGAATGTAAATTTAAAAATAAGTAAATTAATTAATTAATTAAAAATGATTTGACATTTTTAAATGGTTGTTTTTTAAAAAGAAGGGGGCAAAGGAAGAGGTGAGGGAAGAAGGGAGAATAAGAGGAGAAGGAGATGGAGAATATTCTGTAGATCTATGAAAATTCTATGTGATCTATAAAGTCCAAAATATTTTCTATCTGGCCTTTTACAGAAAAGTTTGCAGACCCCTGCCTGGCACTTCAGACCACTGCCTGGCTGGGTCTAACCTAAAACTTAAACCAGGTTTCCTTGACAACCTACACATTATTAACAGAAAAGGAGAATAGTCTATGTTTATTTTTTTAAGTTCATTTATGTATTTTTGAGAGAGACAGCGTGAGCTGGGGCAGGACAGAGAGAGAAGGGAGAGAGAGAGAAGGGAGAGAGAGAGAGAGAGAGAGAGAGAGAGAGAGAATCCCAAGCAGGCTCTGCACTGCAGAGCCTGATAGGTTCAAACCCCGAAGCTGTGAGATCATGACCCAAGCCGAAACCAAGACAGAATTGGATGCTTAACCAACTGAGCCACCCAGGGACCCCAAGAATAGTATATATTCTTAAGGAACCAAAATAACCACAGGATTAAATAAAATATTTTTTGCAAACTTTGAATTTATAAAATCAAACTTTCTAGAATGTGCATTTTATCCATTGAGTAAAACTTGACAACTAATCAATGAATACATTAGTTTATACAGTCATTCATTAGACATTTAATGACTACCTACTCACTAGTTATGAGTGGAACTAATATCAAACCTATTTCTTTTAGGTATTTTTAAGAGCTGGTTTTCTGGAACAACTGGAAGCAATGAGAGATGAGAGACTTTCTAAAGTCTTCACATTGTTCCAAGCCAGAGTACGTGGCAAACTGATGCGAATCAAGTACCAGAGGATTCTGGAAGAGAGGTGTGATATCATGACTCTACACCCCCACTGCTACAGCAGTGGTGTACCTAAATCAGTGTGACTTTATTTCATTCTTATAATAGGTCAGGGTAAAGAACTGCAACCTCTGCTTGGGTGGAGACATCATTCAAAAATTTTAAATCATGGAACACCAAACCGAGCACAAGGGCTTTTATTGCCTCATCCAACCAAGTATAAACATAATCTAGGTATCTTGTATTGTTTCCAGCCTTCCTTTTAGGGGGATTTTTTATAGTCAAGGAAGACTGGACCTCTGAAGACAGTGTGACTCACATTTCATAATAGAAGCAGACCTGGAAAGGTTTGCATGCCTTCCACAGTCAACTCTGGGGAAGTTGGCTGCAGAGTGAAGAGGTATCCTGACCCATTTACAATCTCCCATGGGTCAGAAATTGTGTCTGTTGGTGATATGTAATCCTAACTCTGTTACTTCATTTCAGGAAGCCTCACTGGGGACATTTATCACATTTGGACACTAAGGTATTGTCTAATAGAATCATGGAAAACAAGCTTGTAAAATTTCCAAACAAAGGGACTGTGAAAAAGAGATTCTGCCATTGTTGCATTTATGTTTTCCATGGTGTAGTTTATCTTCTGAAGAGAGGTCCACAGGTCTTGGTATAACTTATTTCATTGACAGTCTATTAATTCCTTCTGTTTGTCCAAAGAAGAACAATATCATTACATGGTGATATCAAAGATATTAGGGAGACCTCTCCTCAGAGTCTTCTGTGACTCAAATAGTGCTCAGTATGGTATGGAGTTTGGGGATTAGAAGACATGGCTTCTAGGGCTAGTTATGTGAACAAGGGTAAAACTCTTAATTTCCATACAGTTTACTTCCTGCATCTGTAAAATGAGATCTTTACTATTCATTCCTTCTAAGTCATAGGATGGCTCTTAGGAAATTATTATAAAATGTTTCAAATACACAAAAAATAAAGAAAATATTCTAATGCATACTCATGGACATATCGTCAAAGTATTTCAATTCCTAACATTTTCTCTAAAATTGCCCACAATTAAAATATTTACAAAATTGAAGCCCTTTGTGTATTTCTCCCTTGATCCAGGTCCTATACATAGTTTCCCAGATCCTGAATTTGTATTAACATTCCATGTTTCATATATAAAACACATAAAGGTATGTTTTCATACTTTTAACATATTTTTCTGTAGTTGCTCAAAACATTAAAAAAAAACAGTTTCAGTTGAAACCCCTCGTAGATTTCTGCCTTGATCCAAATCCTATGGGGATATGCAGATATCCTTAAAAGATTACATGATTTTGCATGTTTTCAGTCTTCACATAAATAATATTCTGTATATATTATCCTGAAATTTGTTCTTTATATTTGAGACTGTTTTTGAAACTTATTTCATTTATTTATTTATTTATTATTTATTTATTTATGAGAGAGAGTTCAGAAGTGTGAGCAAGGGTGGGCAGAGAGAGAGGGAGAGAGAGAGAATCAAGCAGGCTCCACACCAAATGCAGAGCCTGACTCCAGGCTCAAACTCAGGAACATGAGATCATGACCTGAGTAGAAACCCAGAGTCAGACACTTAACCAACTGAGCAAGCCACCCAGGCACCCCTGAAATTTATTAGTGTTTATAAACCTAGTGCTAGACCATGGATTTTAACTGCTCTTATAGCATTCCACTGTACAAATATATCATGATTTATTTATCCAGTTTCCAGCTCAAGTAAATTTAACTCATTTACAGTTTTTGTTATTAGGAACTGCTCTGTAGTGTCATTTTTATAAATATCTGCTCCTGCACATATGCAAGAGTTTCTTGAGTGCAGTGTTACTCAAAATGCTGGTTCATGCTGTGAGAGTTTGTGGCTAGCAGCTGGTGAAGTTCACACTTTGAACAGCTTTTCTCTAGGGTATGAATTATTAGACTTTAGCCTACACACAACTCCATCTTCGTGAGATATTGTCAAAATGCTTTCCAATGTACTTACTCTTCACCAGAAGTGTATGAAAATCTCATTGACCTGAATTGTTACCAACTTGCGGTATTTTGGACTTTAAAAACTTTTGCTAATCTTTGTCATATTTCTTACTTTGGGGAAAGCTATCATTTCCCTTTTAAGGTGATGTTTACTGTAGATTTTTCTTTTTGTAGATATGACATATTGTGTGGAGGACATTCATCCCGTCCTATTATTTTAAGTGATTTCATCAGGAAAATGGTTAAAGTTTTTTCTGTATCTAGTGAAATAATCTCATGGCTTTTTTGTCCATTAAACTGTAAGTGTATTGAATTATATTAATAGATTTTTTTTAAAATGCTAAACCCACTTTATTTTTGAAATATCTTTTTCATACATTGATGGATTTGGTTGTAGTATAATCATAAGGATTTTTGCAGTGATGTTCATGAATATGTTTGGTCAATAATTTTATTTTCTCCTGCTATGTTATTTGACTTTGGATCAAGTTTACTTTAACCATATAAAACAGGTAGGAATGTTTCCTCTTTGTAAAACATGAAACAATTTATTTTGATTGTCTATTCCTTGAATGGTTAGCAAAATTTGACTGTAAAACCATGTAGATCTGATGATGGGGTTTTTTGATAGATTTTATAATTTTGATTCCATTTATTTAACAGTCATAGGCCATTGGGATTTTCTTTTTTCTTGAGTCAGTTTAGATGAGTTTCTTTTTTAAAAAAAAACATACATTTCAGAGTGCCTGGGTGGCTCATCGGTTAAGTGTTGGACTCTTGGTTTCAGCTCAGGTCATAATCTCATGGTTTGTTAAGTTTGAGCCCTGCATTGGTCTCCAAACTGTCAGCTTGGGATTCTGTCTCCCTCTCTCTCTCTCCCCTCCCCCCCCTTCAGCACTTGCTTGCTCTCTCTCTCTCTCCCTCTCTCTCTCTTTCAAAATAAATGAAAATAAACTTAGAAAAATTCCTGGAGTAGAATTTTTTCTTCATCCTGAGCCCAGAGCAAATGAGATGTACTCCTTTTGACATCACTTTGTGACAGTAGCCAATTTTTTAATTTTTCTTTTCATTAAGGGTGATGTTCTTGGAAAGTCTCAGCCCATATCTTTATCCATGTGGATATAAAAATATAAATCCTTGCAATATCAAGACTGGATCCCTCCTTCCATGAAGGTGGCCACGCTATACACACATTCACGTTTTGTTAAGGTTTTTTTGATCCCTCTTTCTTTCCTCTTTTAGGCTCAGGTCTCATTGAAGGGATGTAGTGGGAGTATTTTGGAGACATCTAAACCCACAATATTACTAGCCCTCAGAAGTCCCTCTGGCTTTTGCCAGAATCAATTGAGAACCCAGATGTAGAAGTGCTTTGAAGACTAATGAGAATTTTTAATGACTCCTAAAGATGCTTCTTAAGGATCTTAATTGAGAAAATAACTCTTATATAGCCTGGGTTGACTTGCTTTTCTTCTTTCTCTTTTGATTCAGGGATGCACTTCTTTTGATCCAGTGGAACATAAGAGTGTTCATGACTGTGAAGAACTGGCCTTGGATGAGGCTCTTCTTCAAGATCAAGCCTCTTGTTAAATCTGCTGGAATCGGAAAGGAGATAGCTGCTCTGAAGGAAGAGCGTGTGCAACTCCAAAAAGCCTTGGAGAAATCAGAATCTGAGAGGGAAGAATTGAAAGCGGAACAAGTCTCTTTCATCAGGGAAAAGAATGACCTGCTTCTTCAGCTGCAAGCTGTGAGTGGCCTCACCATTTGTTCTTCAAATCAAGTTTTTAATTAGAGGCCCTTGTTTGCAGGCAGTATTCACTTGAGAAAAATGAGGCATGTGCTTTTCAAATACTATAGCATTTCACCAAACACAGTGAAATACTTAAGGAGACACCCTGTTTCATAGTGAAGTGATTTCATTGGTGGGATGTCTTTGAAAAGGGGACAAACTGTTAGGCTTTTAACTATAGAAAATCGGTTTTAACTATATAAAAACACCACAATCTATCATGGGAGCCAGGAAGCTTTGGGTCTTAATTTAAATTTTGTATGTAGCTCCATACAAATCAAACTGGCTCCATTAGCAAATCAAAAGACAGGATTTAGTACATCCCAAGGAAAGCTTTACTGAGATCTCCAGGATTATTGCAGTATGTTTCTAATCGCTTTTCCCGATCTTGGTCTCTCTACTTCCCCTTCCCCAGTCTAAATCAACTTTACTAATCAGTTCAATTCTTAAAAACATCAGCTCTCAACATTGGCTTTGCATCAAACTTATTGGTGGAGCATTAAAAAAATAAAAAGAAAGATGCCTAGACCCCGCTCTCAGATATTTTGACTAAGCAGGCCCTGTGTGGGTCCAGATAATCTATATGGTGATTCTGACATCCAGTTAGGATTGAGAACCATTGTTCTGTCTTAAACAAACAACATGCTGCTTTTCTGATGAACAAAATTCACGTCCTGCAATATATGCATTATAGACTCCAGACTCCTTTGAGCCTGCATCTCCAATCTGATGCCAGTGTGCCATTACTCACTGCCTTTCACATTCTTCTTCTCTGGCCACTGTTATCCTCAAACATCCCAAAGACGGGGATTAGATTTTTATCCACCTTTATTATATTTTCCACCCCACTTAGCACAGTGCTAAATTAAAAGATACTGGGCTCCAATACAATCATATACAATTTATAATACAATTCATACAGTACAATTATAAAACATTTTTTCCTGCTTTTTAAACTTAATTGGAAAGCAGGGAAATTTTGGTAATTTTAGACTGATCCAAGTTATTCTTTTATTTTGGAGCTATGCTATTCATCAGTGTTCCAATAGGCCATATTTCACATAAGAATTTCACCCAGACCTATTATTTTTGATACATATTTAACATAGCAGCAGTTCCAGAACCTTAGTGTATTTCAGCCTTACCTGGATGCTTGTTAGAAATACAAATTCCTGGGATCCACTCCAAACCTACTTTAAATTCATACTGTGAAAATTAGTTTGTAAGATCATGTTTTGTGTGGCTCAGGGGAGAGGCAGCTTTGGATGAGATCTGGCCTTTCAGTCTTCCTCATTCTTCCTATGAGCAGAGAGAGTGGCCAGTGCTACCTAGGCTGGTATGGGAGATAGAAATGGTGCAGCGGGTGGTAGGTAAAAGCCTTGGATTCGTGATAAAGGGAAACACATTCATGGGAAACACATGCAAGCCAGTTCCTGGGCAAACCCAGGAAGGCTAAGATGAGTTCAAATTATAACTGAGCTTTTAAAAGTTGATAGAGCTATGAAACAATTTTATTATTTATTTTTAAAGGATCCAGCTGAATACAGTAGGGATCAAGGAAAGAAGGGTTCTTATAAAATCATTCACTTACTCAAAACAACAGCAGAAGTGAGTGAACCTATTCCAATCAATATTCTGAATACGTGAGAGAACAACTGCCCTCAGGGAAAGGATGTTCCTACTGTTAGCCTGACACACCATTGCTCAGTTGGCCCCCAAATACTGCCGTCATGTTTAATGAAGGGATCAATGATGGTCAATTGGACTGTCTTCTTCATTCAGTGAAGGTGACAGGTCCAGTACACACACTGAATGGAATAAACCAAATAAGCATTCTGCTTGTCACCCTGGTATGAACTAAGATCAAATGTTCCCATTATTTCCCAAACATTGGAAGCTTCTCTGATCTGATCTGCATGGACCCTTCCTGTTTTGTTTTTAATTTATCCTTTCTCTTTCAGTCCTCAGTGATGTTGGAGATTTACTATCCAATGCCTTCCCCATCTGTGCCTCTTTGGGCACCATTTGTTGGGCAGATGGCTATTCTCTCACCAAAAGTTAGCCAGAAACCAATGTCTAGGATTTTGTTTTCTTCTTTTCTTGATCTGAGTTAATGAAACAACTTATGCGAGGCAAATAGATGGTTAATAAGTTGCCCAAAGTGGTGTATTGTAAAGGATGGATGAGGTCTAGAGATGGAAGATAGAGCTGTATGTGAAGATACATTGCAATGACACCTATGGTAATTAAGAACTTGCTCTCAAAGAAGAGGTTTTATTTGGCCTCAGAGACAAATTAGAGAGGTTCAAAGTTATAAAACATGTTTTGTAGCAAAAAAAACACACACAAAAAATGACTCCTTCATTTGTTTTGCCTGACTCATAACACAGGGAGAATGGGTCACTCAATGAGAATTGGAGACCGTACATTTCTTTTCTTTTTAATGTCTTATTTAATATTGAGAGAGAGAGAGAGAGACACACACAGAGAGAGAGAGAGAGAGAGAGAGAGAGAGAACGTGAACAGGGGAGGGGCAGAGAGAGAGAGGGAGACACAGAATTCAAAACAGGCTCCAGGCTCTGAGCTGTCAGCATAGAGCCCAGCGCAGGGCTCAAACTCACACACCGCGAGATAGTGACCTCAGCTGAAGTCGGTCGCCCATCCACCTGAGCCACCCAAGTGCCCCAACAGTACATTTGAAAGAACAAAAGGAAAGGCTCTTTTACACTTCTGTGTATAACTTTTAGAATTTACTCTGGCAGAATCACTGAGGAAAAGATTTTCATTGGAAGTAATCATGAAATCTAGTTAGTGACCTGGAAGTAAAATTTATGAATTCTAAATTCAGCCTATAAATAAAAAATGCACAATGGCTTGTTAGAGGATCCCTATATGTATTAAACAAGTGCATCAGGGCATTTATAATAATATAAATATTCTAGTGTCTGAGGGAATACTGCTCTCTTAAAAGACTGTATTCTGAGCAGGTATCAACCTCAAACTCTATGCCCATGTGGATGCTTCCAGAAGCTGTGATTTAAGAAGTACACCACTGATTTTTGGAGGCATGTTAGCTTCTTTAGGCCACCAGGATTCTATTAAGTGCTTTAGAAGAGGTAATCTAATCTACTGAATGGCCCGAAAGATCAAAAGCACCTCCAAGCACCAGCAACTCCTCCACTTCTCAACAATAGGATCAGGGAACTGGGAATATTATTTCACCTGCTGAGGAAAGGCGGGTGAAAGTGCTGGTCACAGGGCAAGCAATTATCTCTTTGCTATGCGTCAAGCAGCATTTTCGCCTAGCTGATAAATTATTTCCAGCTGTTGGCAACAATTTCCCCCCTCATCATGGCAGGAGCAAGAGACCCTGGCAAATGTTGAAGAGCAGTGCGAGTCGCTGATTAAATCCAAGATCCAGCTGGAGGCCAGAGTCAAGGTGCTGTCAGTGCGGGTGGAGGAAGAAGAGGAGACAAATTCCGAGCTGACTGCCAGGGGGCAGAAGCTCGAAGATGAATGTTCCGAGTTGAAGAAAGAAATCGATGACCTGGAAACAATATTGGCGAAGTCACAGAAGGAGAAGCGTGCTACGGAGCAGAAGGTACTTTTTCTGTAATGTTAGGGAGGCCTGGATGCCCAAATCCTACTCCCCGTCAGGCTCCGGCACCAGACTTGCCCGGCTCAAAATAATTAACACGATGGCCTCCCACTTTGCAGCAGTGGGAGTCAGAACTGGCATAAAATGAAGTATCTGGTGAACGGTACTGTCCCAATTCAAATTTCCAATGCAGACTTATGGAGTCCCACTTAATTTTCCAAATGAAACCTTTTCACTTATTTCAGTCTTATTACATCTGAAATCTAATAGAGCAAAAAGGTTTCATCAGGCCTGTAAGTATCCTTTTTTGGGAAGAGAGCTAGCATGCTACAGTTTACTGACAGATGACTTGGGATATGTCCGAACCCATTAATTTAAACTTTGACCTTAAAGATGTCACTTTATTTCCAGTTAAATATTTTGATGTTCTGTCCACTTTGGTTGAGGGTTGTAACTTGTGCATGGATTGAAACTAGCTGAGGACTCTGTACCAAATCTCTGATAAACAACTGGTCTCTAAAATGACACTGTAATTTTGGCAGATGATTAAATATCGACTCTTGTGCCATTATTGGTTCCCTTTTCTAAAAAGCATGGGGACCTGATACAGCCAACTTTCGTTTTTGCGTATTTCAACACCTCGAATTCTTCTTTCATTGCTACTGTCAGGATTTGAGACACAACAAGATTGCTATGTGCCCCCTACTAAAACTACCTTTAGTGGTGTTCTTGTTATATAATAATATGACAGTCTAAAAATGGCATCAAATAACCTATCCTGATAACATCTGATTAACCTGAATCCTTAATTCCCTAAGTGTGTGTGTGTGTGTGTGTGTGTGTGTGTGTGTGTGTGTAAGAAAAAGTGAATTTAAAGTTTTTAACAGTATATTGGGAATTTGGTTCTTTATGACATTGGATATGTCTTCAGACTGTACTAGAAAAGGGAGAAGATGGCCACTAGCATTATGCCTGTCTTCCCAGTGGAAACTCTAATGCTGTTGTCATTGTCGCTTTCCCACAGGTCAAGAACCTGACTGAGGAAGTGGAGTCTCTAAGTGAGGATATCAGCAAACATAACAGAACGGTCAAGGTCATGCAGGAGGCCCATCAGCAGACCCTGGATGACCTCCGCACGGAGGAGGAAGAACTCAGCAACCTGAGCAAAGCCAAGGTGAAGTTGGAAAGGCAAGTAGATGAGGTAGGTAGTGTACTATCTAGCTAGTTGGCTCTCCACATGCATACAAATCTCTGATTTTTACTCAGTATATCTTGACGGTTTTGGGAAATCTTAGTGGCATGGCTTGTTTCCTTAATATTTAGAAACAGAGATTTGTTTTTTCTTGATGTACCCGGAACCACTGCGGTATAAGAGAAGCCCCAGCATGAAATCTGTCAGGTTTTAAATGCAACCTTCATACAACCCTGGGCAGTGGGAGAGCACTGAGATGAATTATAAAGGGTTATCCCTCTAAGTGACTGACTTTCCCCCATAGCTCCCACAGAACCTGGTGTTTTGCCCGACAGATATGCTGGTTCTCTATTCGACATGAGGTTGAAAGATTAGTTTAAAGGCCCTGTTGTGTCTCCAGTGGTGTGCTGAGGTTTATTTATAATTGAAAGATATGTAAATCACAAGCTGTGTTCTACCTACACTTTGGGAAAATACTTGTGAGATTCTAAAGATGGTGTCCGTGTTCTGCCTCCAAACAGCCTGTGAGATGAAGATGTTTCAAACCACTCTTAATGGTTGCCTCACCATTTTTCCTACCCCCTGCCCCCTGCCCCACTGACAGAGCATATGCATTCACTCTTATTTGTTCCAAAAGCTTAGACTTTATAAAATTGCTGACAAGGGTGCTCTGGTTTTATTTGAATTATTTGCTTCTTTTTCCTCATGTCTTTCTATCAGTTTTCTCTATTACCTGTTAGTTGTTTCAATTCTCTTCCTATTTCCACTGATGGTGTGTCTCAGAGAGCCTCAATATGAGGATTTATTGTGTGTGGGTGCACTCTCTCGCTCACACACACACACAATTACTTGTTCTCTCCAGGAGTTCATCTACTTTCAGGTTTTTACGTACTTCTTCCAGAAATTCTGCCTCTTCCTCCCATTTGAATTTCATATATTTTGCTGATTTTAAGAAATAGCTTCTACTGCTGAAAAGTAAACATATCAGTGAACAAATAGCCATAGGGTAACTGTTATCTAGCCTTCTGCTAAACCAACCTTGGTATCGTTGACAACCCTAATCCAGACACAACTGGAATGTTCTGAGCACCTTGGGAGGGAATGAGAATATGACATACTGTTAAGGACTAGAAGAGGGCACCGAGGTGGTAAAGAAGGTATGGAAATCATGTCATGTGAGATGTGTTCAAAAAGGGTCTGTGATACTGAGTTGAGAGACTCAGGACAGATGCCTCATATTCATAGATGATCTTATGGAGACACATTTGCTTGGTGTTGCTCCAGGGAGCTCGAGTTTATACTTTAGAAGAATTTACTAGAATAATTTTGGCTTCTTATGAAGAAGCGCTCCTGAGTAAATGGACTTATCCACCCATGAAATGAGCTGCCATGTGAAGAAGTGGGCTTCCCATCAGTGGGAAACAATCAAACAAGACCTCACTGGTTATTTATTATTGGTTCCTTCCTTAGGACCCAGCTCATATTCTTTAAAGTTTTCTTTCATCACTGTAATTTCTATATTTTTTGTTGTCCCAGTGATGCATGCAATATTTATTTTTAAATATCTACATAACTGGGCATCATGTACATAATGTGTGCTTGTATTTTTCTTTTTTCCAGAAGGTAAGTGTTAACAAACACATCTAGTGAAGTATAAACTTTACCTATTTATTTGGCTAAACAATGCCTCCTTTCGTCAGCTTGAGGGTGCCCTTGAGCAGGAGAGGAAAGCAAGAATGAACTGTGAAAGGGAAAAGAGCAAACTGGAGGGTGATTTGAAGCTGAACCTCATGAGTGTGGAGCACCTGGAGAGCGGCCAACGGCAGCTGACAGAAAAGCTAAGGAAGTAAGCCACCTTGCTGTGGACCCGAGATTCAAGGAGACCTTATCTTGGAAGGAATAGCTCTCTCATGTCACTTATCCTCTTGACTCCAGGGCCATATGTCTCAAGACCTGAGACAGGGAAGATAACAAGTCTAGGAAATAATTTGGGTTTTTTTGTTTTTTTGTTTTTGCTGGACTTCATTATATGGTTGTAAAAAGAGAGTGAATGCATAGTAATCTAGAAGAATATGACTGAGAAGGCATCTGACTAGCAGATGGGAAAGAAAGGTGTAAGGCGTATGAGATGTGGATTATTGAAATTTGAGGCTACAAATCCTAAAATAAAAATGGCTCACTTTTACTCATGATGACACCAATGGCACAAAAAGTAAAACAAAACAAAACAAAAAATCCCAATCCTCTTAATATGAAGTTCAGTATAGCCTTTGCTCGTTAAAAAAAGTTTTCCAGGTACAACTTCATTAATATTTATATAGCTTTTCTATTAAGTAATTTACCATCTAAATATTAAACATTAAAATTTAAAGCAAAATGTAACAATCAGAATTAGCTGAACTTTCAGCTCACATGAACTCAAGGCAAGGTGGCTTTTCAGTTTAATTTTACTGCTCAGTGAAATGGACTTTCACATCTTGTCTCTTGTCATCCCCTGCTTAGCTAGACTTCCTTCTCACCATTAGGGGTTTTCAAGTTACCGGGAAAAGATAAAATAAGAGGGGGAATCAATGAGGCCCAAGAGTGAGGTAAGGCCAGGGTAAAGCTGGGAGCATGTCAATCACTGGGGCCATACGGAAGAAGAGAAGAAAGTCAAGTAAGCAGCTCTGAGCTTCTGGCTTTTTTGTTTGTGTACATGAGTTGCCATGATACATGCTCACGTTCAGGTTTGGTTCATATTCTAATGAGTTACTGAAGTTGATAGGTGTTTGGAAAAGAAGTAATCCTATAAGTGTATGGAACACTGAAATGGTGATAGAGGTCTCTTAGCTTTCCATTTAAAGACCATGTTTCAGCTCAGCAGAGTGAACATGATGTTCCATGTCCTTGTAGGGCATAGGTCAAAGAGCTCTGGCATTTTAGAAGTCCGTGTTTTGGGAAAGATATAACACTAACTGTGAAACTTTTTCTCTAAATGGATCTATGTTTATATAGAAGCTTAATATGTGATAAAGGTGGCATTTCAAATTAGTGATGACTGGATAGAGTACTTAATAAATGGTGCTGAGAGTATTAGCTATTCATTTTCTGAGATGAAAGTTAAATTTCTACCTCGCACTACTCATACACACAAAATCTAGTTGCATTAAAGAATGGAATATAAAAACAAGGCTATAAAACTGTTAGAAGATTCAGCATTAATCACAAGAGCTAAGACATGGAAACAACCTAAATGCCATTGACGAATACATGGATAAAGAAATGTGGTGTTTATACATAATGGAATTTTATTCAGCCTTTTATTATATTTTATTTATTTTATTTTTAAGAGAGAGAGAGTACATGAGGGATGGGCAAAGAGGGAGGAAGAGAGAGAGAATCCCAAATAGGCTCTGCACTGTCAGCATGGAGCCCAATGCAGGGCTCAATCTCATAACCATGAGTTCATGGCCTGAGATGAAATAAAGAGCTGGATGCTCAACTGACTAAGCCATCCAGGCACCCCTATTATTCAGCCTTTAAAAACAAGGTAATCCTGCCATATGAGACACCAGAGATGAATCTTGGGGACACAATACTGAGTGAAATAAAGCAGTCATAGAAGAACAAATACTTCATAACTCCATTTATGTGAAGCATCTAAAATAGTCAAACCTATAGAAACAGAGTAGAACGGTGGTTGCTTAGGGCTGAAGGGAGTGGAAAGTAGGGATTGTTATTCAATGGGTATAAAGTTTCAGTTATGCAAGATGACTAAGTTCTAGAAATCTGCTGTACAACATTGTCCCTATAGTTAACATTACTGTATTGTGCACTTAAATATTTGTTAAGAGTGTACATCTCATGTTAAATGTTCTTACCACAATAAAAATAATAAAAATCATTGGAAGAAAATTTAGGCAATAACTCTTAGGAAATTGACAGCCTAAGTTTTTTTGAATAAGTGATAAAAGCCAAAGACAGAAAAAGAATATCTTGATACATTTAATGATACTACATTTCAAAAAATTTATGTGGCAAAAGCCAACATAAATAAAATTGGAACAAGTTACACAAGTTGTGAGAAATATTTGCAGGAGATATCAGAAAACAGGAATACTAAAAGAAAATCTATAATTCATTAATTATATGAACAACCTAGTAGACAAAGAATCGAAGAATGCCACCAGGTGGTTCATTTCGCTTATTGGCCATTTTTAAATTCTTCGTGGTTGACAAGATGCTGCCTTACTGTTAAACAAGACATTAAAAAGAAAGGCATTTCAATTTTCCAATTTCTGTCAGATTAGGAATAATTTAGAAGTATGCTAATATTAAGCGTAAATTTAGAGAAATAATCTCACACTACTATTGGAAGGCAAAGGGTAAAGTTATATATTTTTAAGCACACACTTAAACCTGACCCAGCAATTTTCCTATTCTGTATCCACTCTAAGGAAACACTCACGTGCACAAGGGGCCATGGTTATGAACAGTGTTATTTACAGAAGGAAAATATTGGGGGAAACCTAAGGGCTTATTAATGGGGAAGTGGATAAATCAATTACAGGATGCCTAAATTATGGAATACTATGTCACAGTTGATTTTTAAATGAAGTAATTTATGTGTGGGCCAACATGGAAAAACCTCAAATGTGTTATTGGGTCAAAAATAAGTTATGGAAGAACTATAAATACAAATGTATACCTTTCACAGTAAAGAAAATGAAACTATTTCTACCTATATATAAACATAAATGTATGTCAATACTTTGAAAAATGTCTGGAAGGATTCATACCAAATTGATAATGGTGGTTACCTCTTGGGAAAGAACAAAGGTTGGATGTGATAGTCAAGGAGACTTCAGATATAGATGTAGTAGTTGAATTTTTACAAGAGAATAATCTCATGTGTTATTACTATAATTTTTAAAATATTTAAGTCAAATGTTATCACCTAAGAAATTCTATTTGATACATTTTTCCCTTACAGGAAAGAACTAGAAATGAATCAGATGAGTTCAAAGTTGGAGAAGGAGAAAGGCCTGGTGGCTCAGCTTCAGAACATCGTTAAAGAACTTCAGGTAATCATTTATCATATAGCTGTATGTAGATTCGTGGGTGATAACTGGTACTTTAATGACAAATGCTTTGCCAAGATATCCATACCCTGAGACAACCATAGACAGAAGCAGAAAAAAGCAGTAGTTGAGAAGGAAAACTGTGATTTTCCCCAGATAGGTGACCGGGAAAAATTACTTTTTCAGCTTAGATTTTCTTACCATAATAAAAACAGGCAATTTGTTGAATATTAGTGGTGAGCCAAACAATGTGCTAAAATCCTAGATACATATTATTTCAGTTATTAATCTTCCTGACAGTCTTTGAGCTAATATTATTAAATGCAACAGTACATTTAAGTGGTAAGCATAGTGCCTGATCCATGGTAAGCATTCAGTGTTAGTAATTTAATTTTTTATGATGATTAGTCTTTGTGATTAGAAAGCAATTCTGTTTCTGGGCTGAAAATCTGTTTTGTACCTACTTGTAATCTCAAAGCATTATTTGATAATGGGAAGCTATTTATCAGTTTTAGACCATGTCACTGTTTTATACTATTTGACCGTGTTAGAAAGTAATATAAATATGGGTGGATATATACATATACACACATGTATGTAACTCCTCACATATGCTGTATGCATATACATCTGTATGATAGATGTTTTTCCTTTGGAGCTAAATATTTATCTCAGTAATGTAACCATTACTCAAAATATTTTTGAATTTCTTTCTGATAATTACTTTCTGAGACATTTTAAACCAAATAAGAAAACCAGTCTCACTGATTTATAGGCATGATTTCAAACACAATATTAATCTCCGAGCGATTATCTATCATATTCACCAGGCTTGTCTTCAAATGGTACTTGACTTTATCCAGAATAAAAAGACTCAACAATTTCAACTTATCCAAAAGACAAATTCTCTTTCCTTGATGATTAAAAAAAAATGCTCTAAGATTATTTCTGAAGAAACGTTTCAGAAATGTTTGCTTTAATGACAGTATTGTTTGGGACAAAGATATTGATCCCAGAATAACTAGTGGGAAATGGGATCACATTTACTTGGATGTGGAAATCACAAATTTTTTAGCACCTTCTCTGTCCCAACTCATCTACGGATCTGGTAGCTTACATATTGGCATGATCTAGAAATCGACATCCTCTAAGCCATGGTACTCTGATTTAAAGGAAAGGAAAACCTACTCTAAAATAGATTCTATCCTTTGTCACTCCCATCGTAACCTATGCCTAATTATTTGAGGTAATGTTAATGAACATCACTGGCTTTTCTGTACTGTACTATAATGATGGTATCAAGATCTGTAGAGCTATTTGCCCTTACACCACAAGAGTTTGGGGCTCTGAGGGTTCTTATCACTAATTTCCTTTATCTAATAATTCTGCCTCTAATGGTATCAGATTACTATTCACTATAGCACTCCCCATTCCTCCACCCATTTTAATTCGTTATATCTGATCTCCTGTTACTTGAAATCACCTGCAGACTAAGAAACCAAGTAACCAAGTTTGACAGAACTGTGTGTGAAATTAAATTGATGCTGTTTCTTATGAGTAAGTGGTTTGAACTCAAGAGGTATTTATTCGATTCATTAGATATTTGCCCAAGATCCTAATAATTGAGATCCTAATATATGAATCCCAGATGAGTGAGGTATTGTGTATAAAATTCATCATGTTAGTTTTTATTAAGCTGTTAATTTTTTTTCTTGTTCTATAAAAGGTGTCTCATCTTCCTTTGGAAAATGCTCTTTACTGTAGTTTCCCCTCCATGTATAGAATATAATGAAGTTACTCATCAGCAAGGGCTAGGAGATCTGGAGGAAGGACACATTCGAATTCTGGTCTTTGTAGTGATTTGGGGGAAAATCATTTAATTTCTTTGTATTCTATCTTTATAAAATGAAAACCAAAAGTGTTATGTGACTTCTTCGTTTTGGTACATTTTTTAAAAGTACAGTAAAGCTCTTGAATATAAAATATGCTACAAGTGCTTAGTAAAAGTCAAAATGATTTATTACTGCAGACTGAGATACAGGATTTGAAAAGGGAACTGGAAGCTGAAAGGACCACTCGAGCCAAGACGGAGAGGGAGAGAGCTAACCTCACACAAGAACTGGAAGACTTGAATGAAAGGCTGGAGGAGGCAGGAGGCACCACTTTGGCTCGGCTAGACATAATGAAGAAACAGGAAACAAAATTCCAGAAACTTCGCCAAGACATGGAAGAGGCCACACTGCACTTTGAGGCAACTTCTGCCTCTTTGAAGAAGAGACATGCAGAGAGCCTGTCTGAGCTCCAGGGCCGGCTAGAAAATCTACAACAGGTCAAGCAGAAATTGGAAAAAGACAAAAGTGACTTGCAGCTAGAAGTGGATGACCTCTTGACCAAGGTTGAGCAGATGACCAGAGCTAAGGTAAACATCCCCAAGTCCACCTTGTGGACTTCAGAACATGCAGGTAGGTAGAGGTGGCAAAGGAAAAGAAAAATAAACCGGGTAAGTGACTTGAAGTGTGTGTTAATGGAGGCTATATTTCTTTAGATTGACTAGATCAGACTTAAGCTCAGTGCACATTAAGATCACATGGCTATTACCTGCCTGTAGCCTGACAGTAGCTTCTAGTTTTAGTGGAGTTCTAAGCCATGTTTCTTGTGGGTCTTTCTGGTGATGACATAAGTAAGTAGGCTTGAAAGTGAAGCTACTAGCTATGTGAGTGGTGCATCTTTCGTGAAGAATTGCTTTGCATTGGTAGCATACCTCAGGAGTGGCTCTAGTGTCTGTCTCAATGAATGGTGGACGCAAAGAACTTTGCTAAGGGGAGGGACTTTTTTCTCCACTGCATTCTCTGGCATCTCTTTAACCAGCCAGCACAAGAAGGAACTTTCACCATGTATTCTTTCTTCACCTAGACCATTAATCCATATAGTACAAGCTCTCATATCAAATGAGTAGTATCAGATCACAGGTAGTGGCCATCCTACCTTCTGATAGTTGAGAGGGGGCTTAGTTTAGGTTAAGCAGAGCAAATGCAGGCC
Organism: Hyaena hyaena; assembly: GCF_003009895.1. Taxonomy (NCBI): domain Eukaryota; kingdom Metazoa; phylum Chordata; class Mammalia; order Carnivora; family Hyaenidae; genus Hyaena; species Hyaena hyaena. Next base: position 996,678 of record NW_024080883.1, read on the forward strand.
TCCCTTATTTTAGTGAGTTTTGCTTTATTGTGCTTCACAGATATTGTGTACTTTTTTTTTTTTTAAATAATTGAAGGTTTGTGGCAACCCTGAGTCCATTGGTGCCATTTATCCAACAACATTTGTTCACTCCATGTCTCTATGTCACGATTTAGTAATTCTCACAACATTTAAAACTTTTTCATCAGTATTATATTTGCTAGAGTGATCTGTGATCGCTCATCTGTGATGTGACTCTTGTAATTGTTTGGGGATACCAAGAACCCTACCCATATAAGACAGCCAACTTACTTGATAAGTGTGTGTGCGTTGACTGTTCCACCAACTGGCTATGCCCTTATCTCTCTCCCTCTCCTTAGGTTTCTCTTTCCCTGAAACACAACAATATTGAAATTAGGCCAATTAATAACCCTACACTGCCTTCTAAGTGTTCAAGTGATGGGAAGAGTTGCACATCTCTCACTGTAAATCAAAAGCTAGAAATGATTAAGCTTAGGGAGGAAGGCATGTTGGAAGCCAAGACAGGCTGAGAGCTAGCTAGGCCTCTTGTGCCAAATGGTTAGCCAAGTTGTGAATGCAAAGGAAAAACTCCTGAAGGAAATTAAAAGTGCTACTTTAGTGAGCACATGAATTGTAAGCAAGTGAAACAGCCTTATTGCTGATAATGGAGAAAGTTTGAGTGGTCTGGATAGGAGATCCAAGCAGCTACAACATTTCCTTAAGCCAAAGCCTAACTCAGAGCAAAAGCCTACCTCTCTTCAATTCTGTGAAGGCTGAGAGAGGTGAGGAAGCTTCAGGACATGTCTGAAGCTAGCAGAGGTTGGTTCATAATGTTTAAGGAAAGAAGCTGTCCCTATAATATAAAAGTGTAAGGTGAAACAGCAAGTGCTGATGTAGAAACTGCAGCAAGTTTACCAGAAGGTCTAGCTAAGATAATTCATGAAGGTGGCCACACGAAATAAAGATTTTCAATGTAGAACATATTACGTTGGAAGAAGATTCCATCTAGGACTTTCATAACTAGAGAGGAGAAGGCAATGCCTGGCTTCAAAGGACAGGCCAACTCTTATTAGGGGCTGAAGTTGAAGCCAGTGCCCATTTACCATCCTGAGAACCCCAGGGCCCTTAAGAATCATGCTATATGTACTTTGCCTGTGCTCTAGAAAAGGAACAACAAAGTCTGGAAGACAACATATATTTAAAGTCCACTGTTGAGATCTGCTCAGAAAAGAAGATTCCTTTCAAAGTAGTACTACTCATTGACAATGCACCTAGTCACTGAAGAGCTCTGATGAAGATCTCCAAGAAGATTCATGTTGTCTTCATGCTACTAACACAACATCCATCCTACAGTCCATGGATCAAGGAGTCATTTTGACTTTCAAATCTCGTGATTTAAGAAATACATTTTGTAGGTCTATAGCTGCCACAGATAGTAATTCCTCTGATGGATCTGGGCAAAGTAAATTGAAAACCTTCTGGAAAGCTTTCATCAATCTAGATTAAAAACATTCATCATTCACAGGAAGAGACCAAACATTAGCAGGAGGCTTGAAAACATTGGTTTCAGTCCTTACAGATAACTTTGAGAGGTTCAAGATTCCACCAGAGGAAGTAACTGAAGATGTGGTAGAAAAAGCAAGAGAACTGAAATTAGAAGTGGAGCCTGAATATGCACCTGAATGGCTGCAATCTCATGATACAACTTTAACAGATGAGGAGTTGCTTCCTATGCATGAGCAAAGAAAGTGGTTTCTTGCAATGGAATCTGCTTCTGGTGAAGATACTGTGAAGGTTATTGAAATGACAACAAAGGATTTAGAATATGACATAAACTTAGTTGATCAAGCAGCAGCAGGATTTGAGGGGACCGATTCCAATTCTGAAGACAGTTCTGTGGGCAAAATGCTATCAAGCAACATCACATGCTACACAGAGATCATTTCTGAAAGGAAGAGTCAAATGATGTGTCAAAACTCATTGTTGTCTTATTCTTAGAAGTTACCACAGCCACCCCAGCTTTTAGCAACTACCACCCTGGTCAGGCAGCAGCTGTCAACATTGAGGCCCAGGACCCTCCACCAACAAAAAGATTATGACTTGTTGAAATCTTGGATGATGAAGCATTTTTTAAACAATAAAGTATTTTAAATTATGGCCTACACATTGCTGTTTTAAAGACATAATGCTAATGTGCAGTTAATAGACAACAGTATAGTTGTAAATACAACTTTTGTGTGCACTGGGAAACCGAAAACTTCACTGACGTGCTTCATCATGATACTAGCTTTATTGCAATTGCCTGGAAGTGAGCCCACAACATCTCCAAGGTATGACTATAGCCAGTGTCACATTCTCTTTGTGAGCAGAATCTGTGAAGTTATCTGGGAAAGAGACAAACCAACAAATAAAGCTCAACCTTCATGGACCATGGCCGGAAAAATGCAGCATTTCTTCAGAGATACTGAGCGACTCCTAAAATACTTAGCCTTAATTCCCTTTAAAAACCACGTTGAGTAGAAAGAAACATAAACATCCTGGTTTTCCTTCTCTTTCTCTACACTCTCCATGCCACCCTACTTCCAATTATCTTACAATATAAATCTAGTAAGGATTTAAGTCCTCTCTCCTCTTTCTTATCTGTATTCTACCATTTATATGGACTCGTCTTTCTTTCAGCAATGAAAGTGTTCTTTCTCCATGCCCTGTAGGCTTCATTTGCTTTCCTTGGCCGAGATGAGGCTCTAGAAGTTCTTACTCTTCATAATTTGCTCTGCCTCTTGTTCATCCTCAGGAATTCTTCTGTTTCTGCGTATCTTAGTAGGAAGTCATAGTCATAAAACTATTGATAGGTTCACCATAAATCCATACTAATTAGGTACGAATTTTATACTTTCCAATTTCCTCGAGAATTTCATTGCTGCTCAGAAGTTCTTTATTCTTCTCATTCACTGTCTGTTTTATTTTAAACAAAATCCTCCCTCAGATTCTAACCCTGACTTTCTAAATCCTTTTCAATAAATGGTAAGACCTGACTGATAAAACCAAGACCATTCAGTATAACTTCTCTCTTCACCTTATATTTTTCTTACACTCATCCATTCTTTCCTTCTTGTCCCAAAGAATAAAATATTTTTCCACATAACCATTATTCACCCATTGCAAAAACAAACCAAAATAAAAAAGACTTTTCCTCAGATACTAGGGGGAGGAAAGCAAAGTCTATCTATTTCTGCCTTAATCTGTCTCCTTGACCAAAGAGTATTGTTCTATTTATCTATTGCTGTATAACAAATCATTTCCAAACCTTGTAGCTTGAACCGGCAATTTATTATCATCTCCCTTGATTCTGGGGTTGACAGACTTAGCTCAGATGGCAGTTGAGACTGGAGTCATCTGAGGGTTTATTCATTCCCACATCTGGCTCCTGGGCTGGGACAACCAGAACAGCTGGAGGCTAGTGGGAAATCTCTGTCACCATGTGCCTAGCTTGGGTTTCCTCACAGCATGGCAACCACAGAGGGCTTGGACCTCTTACAAGGCAATTTAGGGAACAAAAGCAAGTATTACACGAGACCAAGGCAGAAGCTGCAACAATTCTTGTGAGGCAGACTTACAATGCAGTGGAGTGGTTCAGGTATAAGTCACACGTAGGGGTCTACACAAAGGTGTGAATACCAGAGGGACTCATTGGGGAGTCATCTTTGGAGACCAGCACCCACCACTTACCAACACTCACTACCTCCTCACTCCTGTAACCCCCGCAGTGTCTTTTCTTTCCCCTGCATTACTTGAAAGTATTCTCTTAAATTGTTTTTTCAAAGATCGTTAATGTCTTCCTTTCCTCAAATTAGCATGTCTAAAACCAAACTTACCACCTTCTTCTAAATCTGGTGTTTCTTCTGGACATTTCTGTCAGTGGCACCCTGTTTCTTCCAGGTTCTAAGCCTGTAAGTGATTATGTGTTTCCTCTCTTGTTCTTTGTTTTCCAGTCAATTCTTGAAGCAGGTCAATTCTTCACTGTCTTACAGTTTTCCATTCCATACCCACACACAAGTAGGACTTTCATTACCTTTTAACTGACTTTTAAAGTGGTTTTCCCCCGAATTTTTTTTGCTTCTAGTTTTCTTTTCTCAATCTATCCTATATAGTATCCATATGAATATTTTTAGACATAGCTTTATAGAATCATGTCCCTGCTTAACAGTGAACTCCAGACTGCTGCTTTTCAAGATACCCTATGACCTGTGATCTGACTCAAGCCAGTTTTAGATTCCATTATTTTGCTTCATGGACCTTCCATTTCAGCCAAGCTAACATGCTTGCCTTTAACCAAATATCCTTTTCCCACCAATATACCTTTTCCAAACTAAGCCCTCTCCCTGGAATGCTCAAGTTCAACTTCCTATATTAAACCTTTATCTGTTTCAGAATTACTATAGCACTTTTGGGATCCCTCTTGTATTGCTGCATTATATAGTCTTTTAACTTTGCTTAAATAGAAAGCATCTCTGGGGCAGAAACTGGGTCTTATTTTACTCATGTTTACTACATGATATGCATAACTTGTATACACAAGTACTAGCATTAACTTTTATATATGCCTCTTGGGAATTCTGTGGCACATAGTTCAGTGACTATCCAAGGTCATGCAATTATGGCAGAGATGGGCCTCAACTCCAAATTCTGTTTATGTTGGTGTGTGGCCACATTCTGCTGCTACCTTAAATATTTCCTGGTGGGATAAATTGATTCTGTTCACTCTCATAGGCATACATATTATGCTGAAATTTTTTTTGAATTGTTTATTTCATCTTTTCCTGAATTATAATGCCACGAATGCCAATACTCAGTGGTACAGTGGAAACTGAAGCATTTTCAGAAAGCTTATTATGCTGACAGAGAAGCCCAGGGAAATTTAGAAGTTATAGGCAATCTCACAATTATCTTGATTATTTTGAATTCCCGTTGGTTCCTGCATTTCTGGGAGACAGCATTTTCAGCAGCATTTTAAGAATCGGCTTTAAGATGAATGTGCATTATTCCATTAACCTTTTCTTTCCTAGTATCAAAAGTAATGCCTATCCTTATGCTTAAATTTGAAGTTCTTTTGAAGGTACAAACCATTTGAATGATATATCCCTGTATAGGCTACTTTTAGATAAACAATTGTGTTGTCTTTTGCAGATCCTGCTTATAAAAATACATTGTAAAGAGAAAACGCTATGCCGGTGGTTAACATTATCCATCAATACCTATCACTTGAGGCTATGCCTCAGAGTGAGTGCCTTTTCTGTCTGCCCAGGTGGCTGCCTGCTCTGCAGATATGCACAGCCCAGCTGGGCTTTACCACACAAGAGTCTCTTAAAAACTGGGGATTCTCTGGCTCCTTTGCTTGCCATTTCCACACACCATTGACTAAGTTGTCTTATAGAACTCTGTGTTCTGTCACCCTCAGCAAACAGGTGCATAGTATAGAATATTCAGGGCCATAAACAGAAGTGCCATTTCTCACACCTGGATGTCTTCTTCCTAGCCCAGTTAATGGGTCATTTATTACTGGAGACAATATAAAATAAAGATGGTTCACATAGTTACCATATTTTTATCCCATTTCCTCTGGCACTCAGGACTCATGATGATATGAGTCAAATAGGATGTCAATGTGACATTCCCTTTGTTATTACTACTTCATATAACAGATACTTAGGAATCTAGTATTCGATTTTTTTTTTTTTTTTTTTTGCCTCTGCACAGGCAATTATCAGTTCAAATCTTAATTCTAATACTCACTAGCTCTGTGAATTTGGACAAGGTGTTTAGCCTTTCTGACTGTTTTCTCATTCATAAAACAGAGTCAATCTGATATTAAGGGATATTTTGATGAAAAAAATGATGGTGCCAACTTTGTAAAATTGCATTTAGGAACAAGAGCAAACCTATTCAACATACAAAATATAATTAAACATTTCAGACCATCGAAAGACTGTTAAATTTATTGCTACTATAGCTTTTTTTTTTAGTAGTAAGTGGACAGTATGGATAACTGAATGTGCCTGACCTTTAACAACAGTGCTCTATCCTGTATGATGCTGATGGCATTGTATGAGAAGTTGGTCATTGATTCTCTGCCAAGTTCGGCCGCATAATCATCAGCAAGGCTGGGTGTGCTATGGAACATCTTTGAGCTTGAACTCTATGACATTCCTTCTCAGCTTCCAAATGGGCATGCACCTGCTTTGGCTCTTCACTTGTTTCCTAATCAGTGGATAATATCTTGACTAAGCTAAAAAATAAATTTGGGGTTGGGGCTTATAAGGAAAGCTTGGATGTGACCTCTAAGTAAACTTTAGTGAGTATGTTGGCCAATCTCTCACCAAAGCTGTGATTTGATGATCTTAGACATCTGTTAAGTACCTATTTTGTGTCCAGCACTGTACACCACTTTGGGTATATAAGAAGATCTAATCTAGTAGTTTTCCATTGGACATTTAGAATAGTCACTACTGTAAGCTTGAAGAGAACGATCTTCAACACAGAGCTGGCTCTAACTGGAGGTCTCCAAGGTTTGCAGATTTAGGAGTTTTCCAGAGGACTAAACCTGGCATCTTACAAATGTTTCTAGTCCTTGGCCATTACTATTTCATACAAATTAGCTTAACATTCATACCATTAGGCTTATCACCAGATTTCACATCTATCACCATTTTCTTAGAATGCCATTGGTGTGATCCCTTCTTTGTTGTCTTAATTTTCCTTTTCCATAGAATTTGTTGTAAAATCAAAGATCTCATGGGACCGTTGTATCTAATAAGATTTAATACATGTAAAGAGCAAAACACAAAAATGGCTACCTATAGAACTATGGATCTATAGAGCCACCAGTGTCCTTTCTGACCATATTAATAGCAAGGGTGCAAATTATAGCTAGGTAAAGGGGACACAACCGTTCTACATTTGGCAGTTCTTGGTCCTGTTTTAGAATCTTGAGTCTCAAAGTTCTACCATTACCTTTCAGAATGTGGCAAAAATCTGATGGTTAGGTTGGTTACTTAAATAGCTGGAAGTACAAAGGCCATATGGCATATCCTTTTCTCCAAGCACAAGATACCCATTCTGAGAAGCTGGAGTTTAGAACTGAAGTGTTAACCCAACAGAGTTACATTGAGCCTGCAGCCTTAGTGATCCAGAGGGTGCAGTTGCTTTGACAGTTCAAATTTCCATTAAGCCATTGCAGCTCAGACCTACCTACTTTCTCCTCTACTGCTTGATCAGCCCTTTGGATTTCCTTCCCCCTTCCCCTATTCTTTCTCTCCCCTCTACATGTCCCCAATTGTTTACTGAACTTCTTGTATGTGCTAGATACTATTCTAGGCACTAGGGGGCTATCTGTGATCCAACAGAATTTCTAGTCTTATGAAACCTATTCTAGTGGGAGAGAAAAATAGTTAAGTATATAACATAATGTCAGGAAGTGGTTATGTCCTTCATCAGTGTTTGGTATGTTTCCCTCTCCAAAAGAGCAAAGAGTTCCAGAGCAAGTCCCAATACCCAGGGAGTTGGATTTCTCCATGACACCTACAGCCTAAGAAGTCTGGGCCCCTTAAAGACCCAGACCTTGAGTTTATTGTGTGTGACAAAATTAGAAGACAGTTGCCAAAGTGTTAGCTGTGGTCTTCAGAGCAGAAGAGAGCACAATGGTCCCAGGAACCACCCTCTCCCTTTCTTATGCAGCTAATTCAGCAGGAATTCCATGAGCCATGTCCAACTCTTCATTCTCAACCCCTAGGCTAACTCTGAGAAGCTCTGTAGTCTGTATGAAGAGCGCTTGAATGAAGCAAATGTGAAACTGGATGAAGTGAGTCAGTTGGCAAACGACCTAAAAACACAGAAGACAAAGCTACGGAGTGAGAATGGTGAGTAAATGTGTTGCTTCATTTGTGAGCCAGCCTCAGTCCCAGCAGCCTGGTGGAGGGACTCCTGAGATGGTGAATCAGTCACTAAAACTGAGTGAGCATTTAAAGATTCTAGGGGAAGAATGCAGCCTCTGGGTTAACCTTGTCCACAGATATGTTTTTGTCTGGTAAAGGTTACCTCTGTGCTGCCTTGAGAGGCTCCCCCCAGCTCTCCTTCGGGAAGGAGAAAAGCAATATGCAGTTGGATGAAGCAACTCTCAAGATCAAAAGATGGCAGGGGCTGTCCACACAGCCTGTAAGGCGTGACTTATCAACCTCATTGAAACAGGCATTTTTTTCTAATTTTCAATAATAAGCCCACACTTTTTTTTTTTATACTTAGTAAAAGCCATAGTCTGTGAAATAGCCTACAAAGGCCGCATATTTGGGCCTCTCATTATCTTTCTGATGTCTTCTACTACTTTCTCCTTCCCTCATTCTGCCTTGGCTGAGTTTTCAACACACCAGGCACACTGGCATCCTAGGGTCTTGCCCTAGCTTTTCTCTCTGTCCAGAATACTCTGTTAATTCTTCAGAGACTTGAAGATGAGAGTTAATCAAACACCTATCTGGGGGATGTCAGGATAGGCCTTGTTGAGAAGGCGACATTTGAGTGCTCTCAACCACGGTCTTTGCTTCTTTATAGAGTATTTAATACCTTCAAACAAACGACATACTTGACATGATAAATGTGCTTATTTGCCTGTCTCCGTCTGTGAGAATGAAGGCTTTGTGTAAGCTTTGTTTTATTCACTGATGTATGTCAGTCATCTAGAACAATGCCTGCCACTTATTGGTGCTGCACAAACATTTAATAAATAAAAAGTAGAAAAATGTCCCAAGGTTTACTCTGTACTTTCAGCTACTATTGATAGGTTTTTGTGTGTTTTGTGGGGTTTCCTTCCCCCAATCTTTAACATTGTGGCATTTTGTTTTCTTTTTTCAATTTGTCACAAGGGTTTTTTTGTATCCTTCATACTTAGTCATTTATAATGACTGCTTCTAACCCGTCAAGTAGAGGGACTATAGTTTACTTAACCTTGCCTTATAACCTGACTTGTTTCTCTGCTCTGAACAGCATGTGACTAGCTGTTTCTCTGTAATTAGAATTATTTTTAGGAATATCTTTCCAGAGTTCACATTCCCAGGTCAATGAAAACAAACAATATTCTTTGCCCAGAGGCACACACTTGACAAAAAGAATAAAGACCATTTTGGACTGTATCACATCCTTCCGCTAGTGGACACATGTTTCTAGATGGTAAGGCTAGCATTAAAGCTACATTAAAATGGGCTGGCAAAACTATAAACCTAGAAACTCAGAAGAAACTGTTTATGGTTCTAGCAGGGACACTGACTAGGACTCAAGCAGTGCGGGCAGGGTATATAACACTGGGTCTTGTTATAAAAACCCCAAGTTGCTCTCTGACATTTAGGACATAGTCTGTGGATTCCACGGTCCAGCAACAAGACTGGAGAATACCTATGTCTGGCCATAAAAGATGTGCTGTATAAAACTGTTGTGATAGACACTGCCTACCTCCCCCTAGGTTATTGGCATTAATTTTCTACTCACTTTTTTGATGAGGAAATTAGTGGGTAAGTGAGTGGAGTGAAAGTGGGTGTGAAGCAATAATTCTGCTCAGGATGAAGGACCTTTTTTTCCTTCCTTTCTTTTTTTTTTTTTTTAATTTTTTTAATGTTTTATTTATTTCTAGGAGAGAGAGAGAGACAGCGTGAGCAGGGGAGGGTCAGAGAGAGAGGGAGTCACAGACTGAAACAGGCTCCAGGCTCCGAGCTGGCAGTCAGCACAGGGCCCGACGCGGGGCTCGAACCCACGAACCGCGAGATCATGACCTAAGCGAAAGTCGATCGCTTAACCGACTAAGCCACCCAGGTGCCCCTCCTTCCTTTAATTCTTATTTTCACCTTTTGGCTTTGTGTGAATTAAATTTTAAGTACATACCTATCCAAACCTCCCTTCCCCTCACTGGGTCCATGCTCCAGAGTTTTTGTTGATTTTTTTTCCACTACCCACATGCCCTGCCCTGTCAACATATCACACTCCGCTTTTAAAGCCAACCAGTGGTAAATGTGATCAGTTAAGCCATGTGAAGTGGGTACTTGTTCTGCAAGATACGTTATATGTTCGTCTCAACCCCCTAGGGGATCAGCATTTCTTCAGGCTCCTTTTCAATATGATGTTGTCACCCAAAGATTTTCAGTTTGGTCCACAGAACACCAGCAGTCCTCAAGACCCTTATAGGGGGCTTATGAGGTTAAAATGATTGCTTTTTTAGTTCTTTTGCAATTTATATCAATGCTGAAAAGCAGTGACAATTAAAATTACTGGAGCCTCATCAAGACACACGTCAAGACAGTGGCACCATACTGTACTATTAATCATTATATTCACTGATACATACTCACAGTTTGGGAGTCAGTTTCAGGTAAGAACGTCCTTAATAAAGCAGTAAAAATCAATCTTATCACATCTTGATCCCAAATATATTTCTTTTTAATATTCTCTCTGGCAAAAAGAAGTATGGTTAAAGCACTTCATGTTTTTTTCCTTTAAGAAGTGTCAGGGGTGCCTGGGTGGCTCAGCTGGTTAAGCGTCTGACTTTGGCTCAGGTCATGATCTCACCACTTGTGGGTTCGAGCCCCGCATCAGGCTGTGTGCTGACAGCTCAGAGCCTGGAGCCTGCTTCAGATTCTGTGTCTCCCTCTCTCTCTGCCCCTCCTCCACTTGCACTCTCTCTCTCTCTTTCTCTCTCTCTCTCTCTCAAAACTGAATAAATATTAAAAACTTAGAAAAAAAAAGTTTCTGTTACCATGTTAACATATCACTAAGATTTTTGCTATTATTTGAATTTGAATTAATACAAAATTTTCCTTTTAATTTCAAATACACTATTAAAAATAAAATCCATGTACAGAAAATCTCTTTGGGGTCCTTAATAAATTCTAAGCATATAAAGTGTTCCTGAGACCAAAAAGTTTGAGAACTGCTGATTTAGCCCAAACAGATGCTTCCTCAGGATACTGAGAGATTAGAAATTGTTTATAGCAAGAGATACAGGGATCATAAATATTTGGGGCTTTTAATGTTACACTAATTACTCTATGGAAGCAACTGCCTCTGCTCAGGATTGGCTCAGCATTTGGTACTGTTGCTAATAACCAAGGTATTTCTTTCCTATAATCAGTCTACCTATCACAGTGGATAGACTACGTGTAATGGAATCTCCCCGCTCCCCCCCCCCCCATGGTCATATCCTCCACTATTTAATGACTATTTCTTTTTTTTTTAAACTTTTTTAATGTTTTATTTATTTCTAGGAGAGAGAGAGAGAGAGACAGCATGAGCAGGGGAGGGTCGGAGAGAGAGGGAGTCACAGCCTCTGAAACAGGCTCCAGGCTCTGGGCTGGCAGTCAGCACAGAGCCCGACGCGGGGCTCGAGCCCACGAACCGCGAGATCATGACCTAAGCGAAAGACGGACCCTTAACCGACTAAGCCACCCAGACGCCCCTTTAATGACTATTTCTAATATTTACTTAGCAATTAGTCTACAAAACACATTCACACTCATTTAATTTCCATTAGCAATTCTTCATTGTTGTCCTCATTTTCGAAGTGAGGCAAATAAGTTGTAATTATCTAGAAATGATATAGACAGAAATCGGTAGTGCCATACGAAGTAAACAAAGGAGCATAGCATAAAAGAATGTGTTCTTCAGTGTTAAAACCTTAATTTGAATCTACCTCCACCAACTGCTGGCTGTGCATGTTTGTGTTTCCATTATATTTAAGTAAGTGTCCCTGGTTTCCCTTCTGTAATGTGGGTAATAGAATACCAACATAATCAAGGAGTTATGAGAATGGTAACTAGATAGCAGTACCTACTGCACAGAAGATTCTCAATATATGGTAGCTAATATTACCTGCTGTTGACTCAAACTCACTGCTAAAAATCAGTTCTTTATTAGGGCTCCTTTGTGAGTCCTAGAATGGAACATCGCTGTAGTGCTGCTGACGGCTGAACGCTCAGACCCGTTCTAAATGTTATAAATATGTGGTAGGAGTCACTGTGGTTGCCCTCCAAGTGAACGAGGTAAGTGAGGAGGCAGTGGATGAGGAGCAAGGCTCTGATTAACTTACTTTGTGTAATCTCTCTATAGGAGAGTTCCTAAGGAGGCTGGAAGAAAAGGAGGCTCTAATAAACCAACTTTCCAGGGAGAAGAGCAGCCTCACTCGACAGATAGAAGAACTGAAAGGGCAACTGGAGGAGAAGTCCAAAGTAATGCATCTATTATTTCTCATCAGTAGCCTGACTGTATGTGTAAAAAATACTAGTGTTTGATGGGGCAGCCTCAATATCTTCTCGTATAAAAGATGAGAGGAGAGTGCCTCAGAAGTTGCGGAAAAAAGAACATGAGGGACCTTGTATGTGCTGGGAAGGACCTTGATCACTGAAGCATCTTCCTCAGTGATTCAAATTGCTTGTCTAGTTTGTCAGATTTAGAGCAAGCAGACTGTGTATTTCCATTTTGCATTATTACTTGAACAGTAGTCAGCAAGGCTCTTTATGGATCTTTGATTCTGAATTGCACCAAGAGGTGGAATTAAATAAATGACCAGAATGAAATAAATGGGGCGGGCTAAATTCAATATTACTTTTATGTTGTCAATAAATTGTACATATTGGTCATTTATTCCCGAGAGGATATATAATGTTGTTAGCAGGTGACCCCAGTGAAAGTGGCTCTTTCAGGTGAAAGCATAGTGACTAACACGAGAGATAAATTCTTTGAGCTCTGGTTATTTCAAGTTAATTCTTTATTCATATTCAAGGCACCTTGTTGCTAACACCCCAAAGTGCCTCACTTATTAGTAATCTCACTGCAAAGGCATCTACTCTGAGGTGAAGGTCATTGAGACTATAGACTTCTGTTCTTAAGTATTTTGTTTTATATCCTCCACTCTCCTTATTTCCTATGTTATACATACGTTTTTATTTTTTAAATGTTTATTTATTTTGAGAGAGAGAGGGAGCTTGTGCACTCATGCAAGTGAGTGAGGTAGGGGCAGATAGAGAGAGAGAGAATCCCAAGCAGGCTCCGTGTCATCAGTGCAGAGCCCAATGCAGGGCTCGAACTCACAAACCGTGAGATCATGACCTGAGCCAAAATCAAGAGTTGGCTGCTTATCTACTGAGCCATCCAGGCGCCCTAATATTATACGCACATTTTAAAAAACTCTTTTTTAATGTTTAGTCTTGACTGAGAAAGAGAGAGGGAAGAAAGCAGGAGTGGGGGAGGGGCAGAGAGAGAGGGAGACACAGAATCCGAAGCAGGCTCTAGGCTCTGAGCTGTCAGCACAGTGTCTGATGCGGGGCTTGAACCCACAAACTGTGAGATCATGACCCGAGCTGAAGTCGGCCACTTAACCTACTGAGCCACCCAGGTGCCCCTATATGCACATTTTTTTAATGTTTTTTTTTTAATTAATTAATTTATTTCTAGGAGAGAGAGAGAGAGAGACAGCGTGAGCAGGGAAGGGTCAGGGAGAGAGGGAGTCACAGACTGAAGCAAGCTCCAGGCTCTGAGCTGGCAGTCAGCACAGAGCCCGACGCGGGGCTCGAACCCACGAACCGCGAGATCATGACCTAAGCGAAAGTCGGACGCTTAACCGACCAAGCCACCCAGGCGCCCCGCTATATGCACATTTTTAAATGACTACCGTGGTTCGTACATCAGACATTATGCTAGATACTTCTCTCATGGCATGTCAATCTTCATATAAGTCCTATGAAACTGGTAGAATGATATCTTTTTATATGAAGAAACCAAGGTTCTGAGAAGAGAAATAACATGCCCAAGGTCATACAGCTAGTAGTAGACAGTAAAGGAATTGATGCAGGTAGTGAGATGATTTAATTCATATTTTAGAAGATCTCTCTGGCCGACTTCCCAGTAGCCTCCAGCTGGTCCATGAGGCCCCTCTGCATTGGCTGCAGCTTCCATCTGTGACCTCCCATCATACATCTGCTTCCCTCATCTCCTCCCCTCCAGGCGCCCAGGCTGCCTCTCTGCCTCGTAAGCAAGCCACCGTTATTCCTGCCATAGGACTTTCTTAGCTGCTCTTTCCACTGCCTTCCGGCCCTTCCTCAAGGGCTTTGGGCAGTGACGGGAAGGAGGCAAACATTCTGCATTGTGTCACTGTTTTAGTTTCTTTCTGCTGTCAGAATTTAAAAACAAATTAATCTGCTTATATGTTTGTTTTGTATATCCATCCACTCACTCCTTTATGGTTCCATAGGGCAAAGACTTTGTCTGCATCTCACTCACTTCTGTAAACATGAATACCTTGAACAGGTGCTCAATAAACATATAAGAGGTAGGCGATTTAAAGCCAATTTTATTGGATTTCAAAATCTGTGTCCTTCTCAGGGTCAGTGTGTATTATTGCTCCTCCTTCCCTGCCCAAGCATGTCTGGCTGAGGCTGTCTTTAACTAAGCCTTGTGCTCTCAGAACTGCATCCGTCTGAGGAGATGCTTTTCTTCTAATGTGCAGAAAGGACCCATGAGGACTGGCAGAGACTCCGCTAGACTCGGTTCTTTCCACTAGACTAGATTATCTTTTGCGAATGATGCCTCTAGGTTAACCAGACCACCATACAAGTGATGGAAATTTTCACTAAACTGAGCTCGGTTGTCCAAAAAGTATGGTAGCCACTACTGCACTACAGGTGGCTATCTAAATTAATATTTATGTTAATTAAAACTAAAACTCAGTTTTGACCACACATTACGCTGAGCACACTTTGGGTGTTTCATAGCCACAAGTGACTATGGTTACCATATTGGATGGCACACGTATAAAATATTTTTATCATCATAGAAAGTTCTATTGGAGGGTCACCTGGGTGGCTCAGTCTGTTGAATGGCAGACTCTTGGTTTTGGCTCAGGTTATGGTCCCAGGGCTGTGGGATTGAGCCCCGTGTCAAGCTCCATGGAGCCTGCATGAGATTCTCTCTCTCTCCATCTACCCCTCTCCTCCACTCACTCTCTCTCTTTCTATCTAAAATTTAAAAAAAAAAAACAAAACACAAAAGTTCTATTGGATAGTGCTGTTTTTAAATGATGAGACAATTTTCAGAGATTTACGTGTGAAATAAAAGATTTGTTTTTTCACTAGTGAATGAAAAGCTGGATCAAATCTCAGTGATCCTTTTTAGTCCAAATAACATCTGAACCTTATCTAGTGCTAAATACGAATCTTACTGTCTAAATGGTAGGGAATGTTCTTGCTACCTGTGCGTCCTCCACTATTTCCAGAACTCCCAGGGCTGCCTATTGCTGAAGCCCACATAGTCAGGCAGGCATTTCCCTAAATAGAACTCTCTTTCCTATTATACCGGTAGCAATTAGATACTCTATCCTTTCTTGTCCCCAATTCTTTCCCTGGTATTATCTTACTAGGTTCAGGTTCAGCTTGCTTTTGTGACAGGTTGTTATTAACCTTCTCTAAAAAAAATGTAAAAATGATGTCACCTCCAAGCGTTTCGTTGTTAATGGTAGTGATGCCCCTCCCCCCCCCCTTTTTTTTTTTTAACATGTGCTATGTCTGTTAAGTCACAAAGTGCCCTGGCCCAGGCCCTGCAGTCAGCCAAGCATGACCATGACCTTCTCCGAGAGCAGTATGAGGAAGAACAAGAGGCCAAGGCTGAGCTGCTCCGGGCTCTATCCAAAGGCAACACTGAAATGGTGCAGTGGAGAAGGAAGTATGCAGACGACATCACTCAGAGAACTGAAGACTTGGAGGATGCCAAGTGAGTAGGGCCAGGCGCACCTGAACCCGGAGGCAGTTATGCAGCAGGGGATGCGGGCAGTGGCTGTGTTTTAAAGGCTTCACGGACACATTTAACAGCTCCTTACCAAGTGTGTGAATAAGCCAGAGACCAAAGCTGAAACAGCCACTGCTGGCAAGGAGCAGGTGCTCCAGTGGCTACACACTAACAATTTTAATACAAAGCAAGAAAGACTATAAAGAGGTCTTGGTGAAAGAAAGGAGGCTCTGTCTAGGGCACAAGGCACGTCTTCGTAGATGATGTGACTTTGAGCTATGGTTTGAAAATGGGCTAGCACTTAAAATCCTAGACTTCATTTGGAACACCAAAATAATCGAGTCTGTGTGTACATGTCTCCATACATTAAAGTCATTATGTCTCTGGTCTACAACCTGGAGACTACAAAGTGGTCTGTGAAGATGGACAGGGATGGCTGGAAACATATCAGGATCTGTCATCATGCCTTAAGGGGCAAACGTTTCTTTGAAAAGAAATCACCCTCAGACCACCTCTAAGGTTAGAATGTCAGTTTTATAGCCGACACTACATAAAGGTGTTAGAAGTCCTTCTCGGGAACTATAGGAGCTTGGGGCCTAGATGAATCAAGACTCGGTGCCGGGGTGTAGCACTGAAACATTTTGCTCAGAGGTCAAAGGACTGTGTAAATTTGAGAGAAAGTGTCAAACCAACCCTGGCTTCATAGTCATTAAAGTTTTACTCAAAAGAATGTGTCCCTGGCTTGGTAGCTTAGCAAAAATTCAGAGCAGATCAATACAGTTCTCTTTAGTTTCAACCAAAAATATTGTTTTCTCAGTTCTTCACCTAAACATTTGAGAGACATGACTGGGCACTTGCTTAACAGTCTCGGTGTCCTGTCCCTAAAGGGGAACCGAGTAATCTGTCTCTGAAGCCACAGTAACTTGAAAAGGGCTTTGGGATGACAGGTACTAAAAATATCTGCAGTACATGTTTGAAAACCTCTGGACCACAGAAAAGTGGGGCTTTGAACTGAAATGGCTCCTCATATCTGAAATATGGCATTTGCTTCTAAAGTAAGATATTTTTTCTTCTGTGATGGAAGATTTCTGGTGCAAGTGCCTTCCAGTCCCAGTGTTTGAAGATTTCCTTGGGAGGCGCAGAAAAGAGGGAAAGTATATAGACCACGTATAACTGCGTGATTTTGTTAGCGAACAAATTGTTGCCCTGTAGCACGTGACAACTAACGAGACGTAACGGACAACGTGGTAGTATCTGAATATCTCTTCTGCTTTAAACTTGGTTGATTATCAAATAAATAAAGCGTTGTCTATATTATGCTTTCCTTCTAAATCACCCCAGGGAGATAGAAAAAGCCTCCTACAAAAAAAAAAAAAGAAAAGAAAAAACCCTCGAGGATTCTTTTTTTTTTTTTTTTTTAATTGGCAAGTTCAGGGTCTGCCTGCTTTGATTTCCAGGCTTGTCTTCGCAGCATGAGTGTGTGTAGCTGAATCAAGCTCACCTGAGACCCAGTTGACTGCTTCCAAATTCCACATTCCCGAAGGACAGGGATTTGGTTTCTTAATCTTCACCTCTCCTTACAGATTCCTCTGCTACTAAGTAAGCAACTTACTTAGTTGCTTACTAAGTAAGTAAGTAGTTGCTACTAAGTAAGCAACTTGAAGAACAAATGGTAGTTGGTATGAAATGTAGACAATGTTATCAGTGAAATGAGGGTGACCAACTTGTCCATTTTGCCTGATGGACTTGTGGGCTTGCCTAATGTTAGCACTGATAGCCCCATGTCCTGGTGAAACCCTTCCGTATGGTTGGTGCGCCAAAGTAAAATCCCTATTTTCTGGTACCAACTGGGTATTTCTAAAGTAGTTAAAATACATGTAATTATTTTACAAGACTTGTTTTAGATGGGTTAAAGCATCAGAATCTCCTTTTTTCTCCAGCTTTATTGAGAAATAATTGACATCCATGTATCTATATTGACCTTGACATGCTGGTACCACGTCTAGATTCATTTGAGCCCCAAACTATATACTATTGAATAGGTTTAAGGTATACAATGTGAAGATTTGATATATGTACATATTGCAAGGTCTTTACCACAATGTGGTTAGTTAATACAACCTCTGCCCTATGTAATTAGCGTTTGTTGTCATTGTGGTGAGACCACATTACAGCTCTACTCTACCAGTAACTTTCAAGTATATAAGACACAATCATTAATGATGGTCATCATGCTACACATCAGAATCTTCTCTAAATATTTAAGAAAAATGAAGCAAAGCTGCTGAACACAGACTGGGTTTTGAAGGCTTCCACCAAAAAGGGACTGTAGAATCACATTGCTCAGATGGGCTAGTTGTGTGGCACATGTTCATTCCAGAGGGTCTTTTTCTGTTAAATAATAGTAGATCAGAAAGAGCTTTGGTACACACAGTACCTTTCATCTAAGTGTAATGAATGGGTAAGAATGGGGCTGCTAGCGTCCCTGCGGGAGATGTGAGCGAGAGATCACATTTCATCCATTAGAAAGTCTCAGAGCGTTGCATTGTGGGGGTGGCGGAGGAAGCACTTTAATAAGCCACTCCGTCTCAGAGGATGCTGGAGGGACAACAGCAGGGGAGAGTTCCCCCCCCTCCCCCCAGCAGTGGGACCTGTTAAGTGTGCATAACAATGGAATGGATTTGAGTACATGAATTTGAGAAGAGGACCTGAGGTGGAGAAGAAATTCAGAGAAAGACAGAATTTTGGCTTATTTAGGAGCCACGTGATAAGAGGAAAAAAGGATGAGCAGGAGAGAACCAGAGAATGTTCCATGGAAGCAATGTAGCTAGGAGATCTTTAAAGATTAGACGCACTTATGAACTTTTTAAAAAAGACATTTATTTGTTTATTTTGAGAGAGAGAAAGAGAGAGAGCTGGGGATGGGGAAGACAGAGAGATTGAAAAAAAAAATCCCAAGCAGGCTCTCAGCAGCACAGAGCCGGACTTGGGGCTCGAACTCACGAACTGTGAGATCATGACCTGAGCTGAAACCAAGAGTTGGATGCTTAACTGACTGAACCACCCAGACGCCCCAATGTGCCTAGGAACTTTTAACAACTGCTTACCGTTGGCAGGGTGTTCAGTACAATCTTCTTCTTTCTCCCATTTCTTCAGTCATCAGTAAAGTCTGTATTGCTTATAGGAGGTTTAGGGTAAGCAAATACTTACAGGATTTAGAGGTCCTGAGTTCCAAGACCAGGTTGGTAAAGGGTAGGGGAAAATAAAGCACACGTGGACACAGGAGCCAGAGGCTGATGGCCAGCCAACATCTGGGCCCTGTAGGCACAAGGAGGTCATTTCCAGGCAAGAGCTGCCTTTGCTTGGTACCATTAAGCCAACCTCAGGGGCCACCCTATGTTGGACCCAAGCACTGTGTTAATCCAGGACAAACTGGGCGAGCTGTCTGAGGGCTGAAGTGTCACCTGCCATTTGGTTGGGTCTCCCCTTCTCAGGAAGAAGCTGGCAATCAGGTTGCAGGAGGCTGCCGAAGCCGTGGAGGCAGCAAATGCCAGAAATGCCTCCCTGGAGAGGACCAGGCAGCGACTGCAGCTCGAACTTGGGGACACCCTGTGGGACCTCGGGAAGGCCCGGTCCTCGGCAGCTGTGCTGGACCGGAAGCAGCAGCACTTTGACAAGTGCTTTGATGACTGGAGGCAGAAGCAGGCGGAGTCACAGGCGGTGCTGGAGGCCTCTCAGGAGGAGGTGCGCGCCCTTAGCATGGAGCTCCTCAAACTCAGGCACGCCTGCGAGGAGAGCACTGAGAGCCACGAGACGCTTCAGAGGGTGAACAAGAATCTCCAAGGTACTCAGCAGGGCTTGGAGCCAGAGCAGGGCATGGCGGTGTCGGGCGCCCTGGCTTCCAGGGCAGGGCTGTACTCCATGGCAGACACTTAGGCATTGTCGTGGTCTGGCTCAGGTTTTCCCGTTTCCATTTTTAGTACTCTTTTTGGAAGCCTTTTAAAAATTACAGTTATTATTTTTATTAAATTCTAAAAATAAGACTACTCTCTTTTATTTTTTAAAATGTTTATTTTTGAGAGAGTGTGAGTGGGGGAGGGGCAGAGAGAGGGAGACCCAGAATCTGAAGCAGCCTTCAGGCTCTGAGCTGTCAGCACAGAGTCCCACGTGGTGCTCAAACCCACAAACTGCGAGATCATGACCTGAGCCAAAGTCAGAGGCTTAACCAACTGAGCCTCCTAGATGCCCTGAAAAAGGACTACTTTCTGACCTGAACCCTAGGTTCTCTGTCAAGAAAGCCACTATTAAGAATTTCTTTATCATCCGTAGTCTTACCGAGATTTCCCATGCATATATTCATGCGTGTATTATTCAAATTTCACAGTATCCAACACCTTTTCTCTTTTTTTTTCACTTGTCAGTATATTTTCTAGTTTAACAAATATTTCCATAGGCTACATTATGCGCCGGGCTCTGTTGTATATGTAACCATTCGTTATTTAATTCTCAGAACAGTCCTATGTGTTAGTTTCTTTGTCTGTAAAATGCAGATTATGTTAAATCATGTAAGATTAAGAAGTGGTCCAAATTCACAGTTGATCAAAAGCAGATCTGAGATTGGAGCCCGGCCAGCTTGACTCGAGCATATACACACTTAACTACCAGCTATGCCACCTTCCACATGCCTTGCAATTCTCTTTGTATGTCTGCACAAGGAGACCTGCGTGTGATCGCTAATAGTTCCATAGTGTTTTGTAATAAGGATGGTAAATGTGTATTTAACGAGACCTTATTCAGTTTAGATATGATGTTTCTCAATTAGAAGTAATACTATGCTGCACATATATTTGTGGACATGTAACAATATTTCAGTTGAGGTAGATTCCTAGGAACAGAACTGCTGGGTTAAAGAAATGAACTTCTAAATTTTGAGCTACTGCCAAGCATCCCTTCAGAGTGACTGCCAGCTTACACCAGCACCATCAGGGATGTGCATTAAAACCCTGAGATGCCCTGGGAGCAAGTTCATTACTGTTGGAGACATAAATGAATGTTACCTCCCTGTTGGCCCACATAGTCCACGATCGGGTCACTGACTTGGGATGTGACAGGTGCTGGGACAGTGGTTAGAAACCTTTAGCGGCATCCAAACCACCTGGAGGGCTTGTTCAAATAGTTGACTGGACCCTACCCCCAGAGTTTCTGATTCACTGGGTCTAGGGTGGGGTCTGAGAATTTGCATTTCTAACAAATTGCCAGTAAGGCCAGTGCTGCTGGTCTGGGGACCACACTTGGTTTGGGGTGGGGCTTAGGTAGAAGTCTTTTCATTTTTTTTTTTTTAATTTTTTTAACGTTTTATTTCTGAGAGAGAAAGAGAGAGAGAGAAAGCGTGAGAAGGGGAGGGTCAGAGAGAGAGAGAGAGAGAGAGAGAAACACAGAATCTGAAGCAGGTTCCAGGCTCTGAGCTAGCTGTTAGCATAGAGCCCGAAGCGGGGCTCGAATCCACGAAGCGTGAGATCATGACCTGAACGGAAGCCGGATGCTTAACCGACTGAACCACCCAGGCTCCGCAGTAGAAGTCTTTTCAAAAGCTCTCCGAGCGATTCTGAGGTATGGTCAGAGTGGAGAACCACTGTCCTGAATTTTCTTTTGGAAACCTTTCTTCTGGAGAGGGTTTATGAGAGAAGGACTTATTACATAAGAATTGTCATCTAAAGGGCTTGGTTTTGTAACTTTTCTTTTTTTAAAAATTTGTTTTAATGTTTGTTTGTTTGTTTGTTTGTTTGAGAGAGAGAGAGGTGGGAGGAGGGGCAGAGAGAGAGGGAGACACAGAATCTGAAGCAGGCTCCAGGCTCTGAGCTGTCAGCACAGAGCCTGACACAGGACTTGAACCCACAAATGGTGAGATCATGACCTGAGCCAAGGTCCAGGTGCCCCATAGTTTTGTAACTTTTTAAAACTGTTGTCACATCCCATCATATCCCATCCCATCCCATCCCAGCCAGGGATCTCAAAACCAGAGGAGCAGGCATGCTCTTGAGCTCCTTCTACCACCTCTGGACTATGGGTAATTCCCAGAGCTACTTGGCCCTCCTCCACACCTCTTAGTTACTAAAGAGTTCCTTCATAAAGAGGCAGAGATGACAATAACAATACTGAATGGTAGAGGCTTTGTCACTTCTGGATGCCTTTTTCTGTTAAGAGACTTATGTTCATGAGAGACTAGCCATAAACCTTCAAGTGCTTGACCTCCTTTGAAGTCTTTGGTCTCTCTGGGCTCCTATGTCTACTTCTGGCAGGCAATGACCCAGCTTATGCTTTAAGTTCCCATTGTGGTGTTGAGTGTCAGTGGACAAAATGGCAGCCACTGCTGTCAAGAGCTGAGCACTTACACTGGAAGTATAAAGATTCAGGTCTGTGACTTAGAGCACCACCAGGCAGAATCTGACGTGGCTCGGATAAGAAGTACCGCCATATGAAGTTGTACAGGTTGTTCTTGGCACAGTACTCTGAGAAGCACCATCCTTTCTAGTTGTAGTGGGTAACTTTCTGGCAGGTGGCAAAAGAATGTATTGAAGAAAGACTTCGTCTAATTCAAACAAGGTCCTATATGTGCCAGTAGTGGCCTTGCCATCAGGCTTCCAAGGATGGCATGACTACGGTCCCAGGGATACAGTCTGCTGTACCTGACAGTATGGGTCTGAGACAGGTTTTGTTCACTAACTTTGGTTTTCTTCCCTTCCCAGAAGAGATTTCTAATCTGACAAATCAGGTGAGGGAAGGAAAGAAGAACTTGGGTGAAATGGAGAAGGCCAAGAAACGGACTGAACAAGAGAAGACTGAAGTCCAGGTGGCACTGGAAGAAGCAGAGGTATTACTTCCAGGGAGCAAAGGTTTTTGTCACTGTGACAAAGCAGGAGATCTGCTATCCAGTAATAATAGCAGCCGCAACAACAAAATGACACTTCTTCGAGTGTTAACTACTACATGCTAGAGACTATGCCCAGTGCTAGATATGCATTATTTTGTGTAACCGCCCTAGCAAACTATTGTTCCTATTTCACAAATGAAGAAATTGATGCTCAGAGAGCAGGATAAGCAGTAGCAGATGCATATCTACCAATTGCAATGAAAAAAGGAACAATGTCTCTCTCGTTCATCAATTCATCCTCAGTGCTTAGACCTTTACTATTCAAAATGTGGCCCAAGGATCAGCTGCCTGGAACTGCATTGCCCTGGAGCTTGTTAGACATTCTGACTCCCAGCCCTCTCCCCAGATCTACTGAATCAGAATCTGCATTTTAACAAGATCCTGTAGCATTCATATTTACACTGACATTTGAGAAGCACTGGCCTAGAACATTGGCTTGGTGTGTAGTCGAGGTTCAACAAATATCTGTTGAGTGTCGAATGAATCAATAACCTCATATCTCCTCCTCTCTTTAAAAAAAGTCAGCCCACATTTTTTTCCCTAAAAAGCTTTAGTTTTAAAAATGAGATTCAAAGTGATGTTCTCAAACATTTGCCCTGGAAGCTCATCTTTGTACAGATTGTGTGACAGGAGTGTTTTGAACGCTCTGGATTCAAAGTTCAAGAGCAGTCTCTGGCTTTATCCCTCAATGTGTGCCAGCGATAGAAAGAACCACTGAGAAGACGTTATGCCAAAGAGAGTGACCTAAAAAGAGTCATCCGTCATGGTCTCTAAACAGTTAACAAGCTCAGCAAAGCCTCTTTTCTCATAGCTGAATTTCATCTTCTTGACCCTCCCAATAGACTAAGTACCCCGTACTTAAAACACAGCCCCCACCACTCACCCTCCAATTGAGAAAATGATTTTAAAAGGCAAAGCAATCAGTTTTCAACAGAGCCTTTTGGAAGGTATGATAATGGAAAATTAGACTACTCCATACCAAGCAATGTCTGTTAAATTTATCTTATCACTATATTTCTGTATGAAACCAGCCAGACAGAAGCCATGTCCGCACATAACCCCACATACAAAGGTGTCAATCGGATGGCTTTTGACGCAGCTCTTGCGTTTTTGTGAAGAACTGTTGCCCTGAGGTCTTCTACAGTTCATCTAGAATCCTTTTATTTGCTGGTGTAGTGTCGTGTCACCTAACAAGGCTGGTTGGTGAACAAAGTTGGTGAACTTTGTTTCATGAACTTGTTCCCTTTGATCCACTGGCCATCCTGGCTGGGGACTTGATAAAGCCACCACCTTAACCGAAACAAGTAATTTTTATGGCAGAAATTTCAAGCGCTATGACAAGCCAGTGAGAGATATGATTGGGCGGGGGCAAGCTTAGTCTGATATAACTTACAGACTTTTTTGTGTATTGAATTGACTAGCATGTCCTAGGTGAGAAGGCCGTAGCACTCATACCACTTACTACCACTAGATGGCATTATATTCTATTTGCATTTTCTCAAGTTTTATCCTCTACAGCATCCATAAATACTTTATCAACTTGGACATGTATTTGTAAAATTGGGTTATTTGTTTTCCTGGGTGTGCCTTTATGAGAATCTTTATCAGATTATTTCTGAAGCCACAAAACTCAAATTATCCCAGGTCACCTCCCCAAAGATTCACTTTCTCTGTGGATTCTAGAGGGTGAGAGGTGACAGTTTCCCCCTGAAGGAAGGGCACCATTTCCTTGCAGGAAATTGCTATCCAAGCATTGGTTTTTGATTTATTTTCTCTTATATTGAAGGTAGTGTTGAGGGAACACCAGCAAGGCCTTGAGGCATATTAAAATTCCTAACATCTTTCTTCTTTTTATCTTGAAATTGCTACTCAGTTTTACTTTCTACTTTAGTTTGTATGTGGCAAGCACGTCTTAGAACTGTCTGCCAATTGTCAACTGACCCACAGATGCTTGCCACACTTATGCCCTTTATAAACATCTTCCTGAGCATCCTCCAAATATTTTGTTTGTTTCTACTGCTATATAAATTTTATCTTTGGAATGGGCTTTAAAGGTTTAATCAAAACTCCACTTTCAAACTTGAATCACCTTTATAACATCCCTGGTGGTAATTGGCTTGCCTATATTTAAATGCTCAAAGGGGCAAGAGATTTCCCTAGCTGTCAAAGCAAGCCATTTGAAGTAGTAGTAATAATTATGGTGGTGACGGCTCACACAGAGTGTTATGTGTCAGGTACATCTGAAATTCCTTTACTGTTCTTCCTCTGACAATATTTGGACACTATCCTGTTTCCTGTTCTCTGACTACTTTCACCTTTTTTCTCTATTCCACAGATGTCCAGAATTAAAGAAAATATTCCAGCTAGGAGTTATCACTTTCCTTGTTCTAGTTTTGATCCTTTTATTGATTCATCCTAAGGATGAACTATATTAAGAAAAGTCAAGAGTAATGAATTAAAAAGTTTAAATATAGTCACAGACAAGATTGAATTTTCTATTTTAAAAAAATGCTTTAGAATTCTAGTTCTTGAACTACAGCCAAGAGCCCTAAGAATGTCAAAGCTGTAAGTGACGTGACAAACAGAAGCAGTCACTTGTCTCTCTCACCCTGTTCCAATCTTCAGGGACCTGAGTTGAACTTAGAGCCCTCCCAACAACTCCAGAGAGAGCTGCAATAGTGACATACATTTTGAGAAAAAAAAAATTGGTATCCATAAAGCAGACTTAACTTAGTACTTTTAATTTATGTGTTTCAGGGAGCTCTGGAACGTAACGAAAGCAAGATTCTTCGCTTCCAGCTTGAACTCTTGGAAGCTAAAGCAGAACTTGAAAGAAAGCTTTCAGAGAAAGATGAAGAAATAGAAAATTTTAGGTATCTGAGATTATTTTGACGAGCCACATTTGCATACTCCATAGTCCTTGACTGAACAGAACACGCTGTGTTTGGCCGCCTTTATGCCCCCTGCGGGAACATTACCAAAGCAGCTTAGCCCGTCTACCCCTATGCCAGATCTTTCTAGGAAGCTCACCACTATTAATATAAAGGAACACCTCTGTGCAATTACTGTCTGTTTTCAGGGTATTCTTATGATGGAGCAGCTTCTGTTCTTATAGAGACTCAAGAGAGCACACCAGAAAAGCATACTTATATGTACAAGGGCTGTGGGCACTGCCTGGTCTCCCTGTAACAAATCTCTTTCTTGGGCATTCAAGAAGCTGACTAATAATGCTGAAGAGTGGAGGAAAGGAACTAAATGTGATGCCGTACATTAAAATTAACATCGGATCAGAGTGAAATTTTCACACACCCCCTGCCTGCACCTGTAGCCATTTGTTTGGAGAGGGGCGGAAGCCAGGAGCTAAGCTGCTTATTGAATCCCCGTTGAAGTGGCTGAGTCTTAATGGTCAGGAAACTGAATTAGACAGGACTCATGGGTTGCAGGATCTTTTCTTAGCCTCATCATAACAAGCTGATGACTTTAGTCATTCCTCTTCTTAGCATCTCAGTGAAGTAAGGGGATAAAAGCAGCCCCGTTCATGTCACAGAAGGTGGTGAGGAAGATCAGTCAGCTGATGTTGGCAAAGCACTTCACACTGTATAGATCAAAGGCACAATTATAAACACATGGAATTCACTGTGATTATATCATTTATCTGATCTGTTCCGTTAAGTCAGTGCCATATGTCAGCAAGGAAAATCACTGGAGTCTGAGTTTCCACGGGCAACTTGCTTTCAACATGTTTGTTAAAATAATTTTTAAAAATTGTTAATATATTCAGTTGAACTGGCTTCTTTCCCATAGCCCCAGTTCAGACAAAACTCCCATGGGGGTCATTTTTTTTTTTTAATGAGAACATCAAGCCAGATTTGGGCCTCTGTGTGCTTTGAGTTATCCTTGCTTGCTCTCACTCACGGATACTTGCCTCTCTAGGGCTGACTGTGAGCATGAATTCTGGTCTACTTAAGAGGCTCTCACTCAGTGTCTAAAAGAATTTTTTTTTGATGAAGGGCAAAACATCAGGCCTTGATATTTGCCCTACTTCCTTCCATGAGGAACAAAAATGAACATTTCTTTGTGCAGTCAAAAAAAACACCTCATTTCAGGTAACATCAACCCTGCGCCTATTAATAGACCTAGCTTAGGGGAAAATGAATCCTCAGAGAGTCTGCCTCTCTCCTCAGGTACATCTGAATGTCTTAGAGCAGTTCACCAATTATAACAATCTTAGTGCAAAGGAAGCCGGAGATCCAAACAGCCAGGGCTGGGAGAAGAAAGAGCTGAACACTAGGCTGGGGCTGTGGAGGGACTGAAAAGAGAAGGGGCGGGTTGGAGGGTGGGGCGAGCTAGTCAGGAGTTTTAGTTAATGATCCATAATAACTATAATAGGTACATCCGGAAAGGAGGGATGAGCATATCTTACAAAATTTCACAAATGCCCTCTCAGACCGTTTCTGTGCCGGTGCAGATTGCATCTGAAGCTTCGGTTTGTCTGATTCTTTGGTCTGACTTCAGGGGCTGGGAGAGGAAGGGGCCCTCGGGCATCTGCACCGAATGGCAGGGCGAAGTACTAGCAGAGCAGAGGATTCTGAGCAATCGAGATAAGCCAGGCCAATTCTAGAACTGGAGGAAAATATGGCCTGGAGGTGAGATGAGGTTCGAGGTCCTATGTCCGCATAAACCTTGGGAAAGGCCACAAAAACTGAAGGAGGCGTGTGAAGAAGGGACTAGAGATGCCAGCGAGACTCAGAGGCGTAGACAAGAGCCCTGAGGGTGCGGCGCAGCAGCGGGGTGATTCATTCCCCTCCTCCTCCACTCCAGGGAGGACGCATCCCCACTGAGCCGGAGGCCTGTCGCTGGTGAAAAGTATGAGCAGCTGGGACATACGTGTCATATGTTTTGCTTGTTAAATACGTATTTGAGCACTTCATGTTGGCCAGACGCTGGGCCTGCTATTCTTGTCGGGGCTTCCTAAACTTTTATGGATGGATGAGGCTTTCTTTCTTTAAAAAACGTTTTTTTTTTTTTTTCCTACTGTGTTCTAATTGACGTAGGTAGAAGTAGGGAGGTGATAATGCAGTCACCAGTGGCAGGAGGGGAGGAGGTGTGGTGTCTGGCTCTGGTCCTCTCCATCCTGGCTACAGGAAAGAAGGCATAATGGCGGCTAGAATGAAGGCCAGCTGGCGGCCCTAACTGTCACCTGGGTCCAGACTCAGAACTAGGTTGAAAACAAGTGGTTCAGGTGGATCCAAATTTTCAGAAGCCACAGAAGCCATCCCTCCTCCAACTCAGGGTGTTCAGGGAAATGCTGAAGTGTGGGAGTGTCTTGTCACTGGCCCGGGGCCAGGACGGACCTGGCCTGTACTCTCTCAGGCACAGCCAGAGAGGTGCTGCTGAAGCTGTCGGGAATGAGGGCCTAAGTCCTGACTCTGTCAACACGCATTAGCTTGCTTTAGTTTGGTCGCCTGTGGAAGGGTTGAACAGACTTTCTGTAGAGGATCAGACAGTGTAGGGAAGAAAAAATTCTCCTTACCCTCTTTAGGGCTCTGGCTGATCGTAAGAATTAAACTGACTTAAGACAGTTTAACAGGAGAAACGTCTACACATTTTATTGAATTTTTACATCTAGGTGGGAGCCTTCACAAAAGAATGAAGACCCCGGAGCACAACCACAGCAGGCAGTTTTATCCCTTTAGACAAAGAAACAATAAACTTCTGAAGAATTGACAAGGCACAGCGATTTGGGCTAGTGGTAGTTCAAATACTGAAGAATTAACAAGGTTTGTTTATACAGCCCTCTTGGCTCCAAAGTCCCTCTCTGGTCCCCTCCCTTCCTTCTGTACAGGGGAGGGTATCTTTCACATGGGAGGTTTATCTCCTACATTCAGGGACGAAGGGCAGAGGTGAGAGTGGTCTTGCTGCTTCATTGTTTTCTGACTCCTTGAGCTTAAGATATTGAATAGCCCAAGGTGCCATATTCTGGGGTAGCATTGGAACAGCATCACTCGTAAATATTTTCAGCTTTGCAGGCAGGACTTCAATTTTGCAGTGTAGATTGAAAGCAGTTGTAGACAATAGAAAATCAAGTAGTCATGGCTGGATGTGGCCTCTAGCTTCTAGTTTGCCCAGCCCTGGCCTATATAGCCTTAGGGGTCTGCACATTATTTTTAATGTTCCATCATGTTTTCCTTCCATTTGGCCTGTTCCTCAGAATTCAGTGATGTCAAATTTCACACATGGTTTTAATTTATAAGCACCATCAAACTTAATTTCATTTATTGGCTGAGTCTCTGCCAGAAGAATATGTTTAAGTCTCTTCTCATTTCTAAGTAAAATATTTCAGCATGTCTTCAAGAAATAGGATTTCACACTTAGACATGGTATTTGGCTAGGAAAATACCTTGTTAATCATTCTAAAGCTAAATCACATGTATTAGAAAATTAAGGAAAATCTCGCATTTCTCTGATACAGATAAACAATCTTGCAGGAGACAAAAAAGTGACCTAATGAATTGACTGTCCGTTTAAAGTCATCAGTTTTTTCAAGTTTTAATGTCTTTTTTTTTTAATTCTAAATGTTAAAAAATGCATGCCGTGTTATCTTCATTTCAGGTGTACAACATAGTGATTCAACAATTCTATACATTACTCAGTACATTATAAGGGTACTCTTAATCCCCTTTACCTATTTCACCCATCCCCCCTACCCATCTCCTCTCTGGTAACTATCAGTTTGTTTTCTATGGTTAAGAGTCTGTTTTTTGGTTTGTTTCTTTTTTTTCTTTGTTGGTGTGTTTTGTTTCTTAAATTCCACGTATGAATGAAATCGTGTGGTATTTATCTTTTTCTGACTGACTCATTTCGTTTAGCATTATACCCACTAGATCTATCCATCATACCTTCTAGATCCATCCAAAATCCCATTCGTTTTTATGGCTGAGTGATATTCATATATAAATATTTAAAATGCATCACATATGTACATATGTATATACCGCATCTTCTTTCTCCATTTCTCTTATTTATGAACACTTGGGCTGCGTCCATAATTGTAATTAACATTGTAAATAATACCTCAATAAACATAAGGGTGCATATATCTTTTCAAATTACAGTTTTTGTTTTCTTCCGGTAAATAACCAGTAGTGGAATTACTAGATCATATGGTAGTTGTATTTTTAATTTTTTGAGGAACGTCCATATTGTCATCCACAGTGACTGTACCAGTTTTCAATCCCACCAACAACAGTGCACGAGGGCTCCTATTTCTCCACATCCTCACCAACACTTACTGTTTCTTATATTTTTTATTTTAGCCATTCTGACAGGTGTGAGGTAATATCTCATTGTGGTTTTCATTTGCATTTCCCTGATGATATGATGTTGAGCGTTTTTTTTTTTTAATGTATCTGTTGTCCATCTATATGTCTTCCTTGGAGAAATGTCTGTTCATGTCTTTTAACTATTATTTAATCGGATTATTTGTGGGTGTTTTGGTGTTGAGGTGTTTAAATTCTTTAGATATTTTGAGCACTTAACCCTTTATCAGTATGTCATTGGCAAATGTATCACTCAGTAGGTCTTTTAGTTTTGTTGATGGTTTCCTTTGCTGCGTAAAAGCTTTTTATTTTGAGCTGGAGTCCCATTAGTTTATTTTTGCTTTTGTTTCCCTTGCCTGAGGAGACATCTAGAAAAATGTTGCTAAAGCCGATGTCAGAGAAATTGCTACTTTGGTGTCTTGTAGGAGTTTTATGGTTTCAAGTCTCACATTTAGGGCTTTAATCTATTTGGAGTTTATTTTTGTATATGGTGTAAGAAAGTGGTCCTATTTCATTATTGTACATGTAGTTGTCCAGTTTTTCCAGCACCATTTTTTGAAGAGGCTGCCTTTTTCCCATTGCGTATTCTTGCTTTCTTTGTCACAGATCAATTGACCATATAATTATAGGTTTATTTCTAGGTTCTCTATTCTATTCTTTTGATCTATATGTCTATTTTTATGCCAGTATCATACTGTTTTGAAAACCTCAGCTTTGTAGTATATCTTGAAATCTGGGATTGTGATACTTCCAGTTTTGTTCTTAATTTTCAAGATTGCTTTGGCTATTTGGAGACTTCTGTGGTTCTATACAAATTTTAGGATTATTCTAGTTCTGTGAAAAATGCTGCTGGCATTTTGATAGGAATTGCATTAATTCTATGGATTACTTTGGGTAGTGGGGGCCTTTTAACAACATTTATTCTTCTAATCCACGAGCCTGGAATGTCTTTCCATTTCTTTGTGTCCTCTTCAATTGATTTCATCAATAATTTAGGGTTTTCAGAGTAGTCTTTTACCTCCTTAAGTAAGCTTATTCCTGGGTATTTTGTTATTTTGGTGCAATTGTAAGTGAGATTGTTTTCTTTTTCAAAGACTACAAAGATTTAATTGAAAATCACAGTGTCTCATTCAAGATATCTGCCCTTAGGGTTAGGGGCACCCCCAAATCCAGAGTTCCTCACAGGCCCATCCAGGCTCAGCAGTGAGGAGTGTGCAGGGCCGCAGCTCCAGCAGCTGACGGATGCCTGGCCTCCCCAACTTTCCTCTGGAGGGTGAGGTCCAGTTTTCAGATGCTTGCTGAGGCAGGGTCTGTCACCACTGCCTCGGACCCCTTTTGCATCAGCTCAGGCTCATCCTCACCATCCTGGGGAGGGTGGACCAGAACCTTGATTTCTCTTTCTATTAATTCATTATTACTGTATAGAAATTCAATGGATTCTGCATATTAATTTTGTATCCTATGATCTTACTGGACTGATTTATCAGTTTTAATAGTATTTTGGGGGAGTGTTTGTATATACTACCATGTCATCTGCAAATAGTGAAGGTTTTATTTACTTCTTCCTCACCGATATGGAGGACTTTTATTTCTTTTTGTTGTCTGATTGCTGTGTGGAGAGCTTCCAGTAGTATGTTTAATAAAAGTTGTGAGACTGGACATCGTTGTCTTAGTCCTGATCTTAGGGGAAAACCTTTCAGTTTTTCACCATTGGATGTAATGTTAGCTGTGGGTTTTTCATATATGGTCTTTATCATGCTCAGGTATGTTCCCTGTAAACCTACCGTGTTGAGACTTTTTTCATGAATGGGTGTTGTACTTTGTCAAATGCTTTTTCTGCATCAGTTGAAATGATCTGTGGTTTTTATCTTTTCTTTTGATGTGATGTGATGTATCATGTTGATTTGCAAATATTGAACCACCCTTGGATCCCAGGAATAAATCCCACTTGATCATGTGAACACTTTTTTAATGTATAATTGGATTTGGTCCACTAGTATTTTGTTGAGGATTTTTGCATCTATGTTCATCAGAGATATTGACCCATAGTTCTTTGTTTTTCTAGTGTTGATGATTTTGGTATCAGGGTAATGCTGGCATCATAGAATGACTTTGGAAGTTTTCCTTCCTCTTCTATTTTTTGAAATAGTTTGAATAGAATAGTTATGAAGCCTTCTTTAAATATTTGGTAGAATTCACCTATGAAGCCATCAGATCCTGGACTTTTGTTTGTTGGTAATTTTTTGTTTTTTGTCTTTTTTACTGTTTCAGTTTCATTGCTGATAGTTGATGTGTTCAAATTTTCTGTTTCCTCCCAATTTGGTTTTGGGAGGTTCTATGTTTTTAGGAATTTATCCATTTTCTTCCAGGCTGTCTAGTTTGTTGGTGTATAATTTTTCATAACATTCTCTTATAATCCTTTGTATTTCTGTGGTGTTGGTTGTTTCTCTTTCAATCTGATTTTGTTTATTTGAGTCCTCTCTCTCTCTCTCTCTCTCTCTCTCTCTCTCTGACTCTGGCTAGTGGTTTATCAATTTTGTTGACCTTTTCAAATAACCAGCTCCTGGTTTCATTGATCCATTCTATGGTTTTTTCATTAATTTGTGCTCTAATCTTTATTATTTTCTTCCTTCTACTAGTCTTGGGTTTTGTTTCTTTTTCTAGTTTCTTAGGTATAAAGTTAGTTTATTTGAGATTTTTCTTGCTTCTCGAGGTAGACCTATATAGCTATGAACTGCCTTCTTAGAACAGCTTTTGCTGCATCCCAAAGATTTGGGACCATTGTGTTTTCATTTTCACTTTTCTCCATGCATTTTTTTTAAATGTTTATTTATTTTTGAGAGGGGAGAGGGGCAAAGAGAAGGAGGCAGATAATCTGCAGCAGGCTCCTTGCTTTCAGCACAAAGCCCAATGTGGGGCTCAAATCCATGAACCAGGAGATCATGGCGTGAGCCGAAGTTAGACAACCAACCGAGCCACCCAGGTACCCCTGTATTTTTTAATTTCCTCTTTCATTTATTTGTTGACCCATTCATTATTTAGTGATATGTTATTTAACCTCCATGCATTTGTGTTATTTCCAGAGTTTTTCTTGTGATTGATTTCTAGTTTTTGGGTTTTTTTTTAAATGTTTTATTTATTTCTAGTAGAGAGAGAGAGACAGCATGAGCAGGGGAGAGTCAGAGAGAGAGGGAGTCACAGACTCAAACAGGCTCCAGGCTCTGAGCTGGCAGTCAGCACAGAGCCCGACGCGGGGCTCGAACCCACGAACCGCGAGATCATGACCTAAGC
The DNA here is from genome assembly GCF_003009895.1 of Hyaena hyaena. Classification (NCBI taxonomy): domain Eukaryota; kingdom Metazoa; phylum Chordata; class Mammalia; order Carnivora; family Hyaenidae; genus Hyaena; species Hyaena hyaena. Next base: position 1,030,026 of record NW_024080883.1, read on the forward strand.
GAAAGTCGGACGCTTAACCGACTAAGCCACCCAGGCGCCCCGATTGATTTCTAGTTTTGTAGCATTGTGGTCAGACAAGATGTATGATAGGACTTCAATCTTTTTTAATTCATTGAAATTTGTTTTGTGGCCTAATATATGATCTCTTCTGGAGAATGTTCCATGTGCACTTGAAAAGAATGTGTATTCTGCTTTAGGATGAATGTTCTGCATATATGTTAAGCCCATCTGGTCCAGTGTGTCATTCAAAGCCACTGTTTCCTTATTGATTTTCATTTTGGATGATCTATCCATTGATGTAAGTGGGATGTTAATGTCCCCTACTATTTTTGTATTACTATCAGTTACTTTCCTCATGTTTGTTATTAGCTGTTTTCTGTATTTGGGTTCTTCCATAGTGGGTACATAAATACTTGTAATTATTGCATCTTCTTGTATTGTTCCCTTTATGATTACATAGAGTCCTTCTTTGTCTCTTGTTACAGTATTTGTTTTAAAGTCTATTTGGTCCAATATAAGTATTGCTACCCTGGATTTCTTTTCATTTCCCTTTACATGATAAATACTATCTTATCCCTTTACTTTTTTTTTTTTTTTTTTAAACAAAGCTTTATTTAAAAAATAGTTTGGCTGTTTTGTCCATCGTTTTTGGCAAACATGTAAATATTTTCAGTAACCAAAGATTGTCAGTGCCTTCTTTCCTCCCCCAAGACAGCTGCCCCTACTGGGTCCTGGGGAGGTCAGCCCTTGCTCAGAGGTGGATCAGTGTAGTGGTGTGTGTTGAGGAGGCACCTTTCTCCCGATTTGAAAGGTTGCATTTGCCTCTGCTAAGACCCTGATCTCACAGCCATACTTCAGCAGGGCTACTGGAGCCAAATCCAGGCCTAGAGATCCAGAGATCCTAGAGAGCCAGATCCAGGCCCAGAAGCAGCCCTTTGCTGAGATGGAAAGGCAGAGGGGTCACTCCTCTCTCTTCTCCCCTCCCTAGACACCCTGCAGTCTCAGCCAGTGCTCCTGCCCTGCTCTGCCATCCCCTGTGCCCTAAAGTCCAGCCCATCCCTGGGTCTCTGGGGAAACTGCCTCTGCTTTCTCCTAGGGGAGCAACATCTTTCCACTCCTCTGTCTATAGCTATCCAGGGTCTCCTACAGGTGGAGCACGCAGCTAACTGCCTGAAGTCGCTTCTCCTCTGCTTGAAGGAACTTTAGAAGTCCTAGTTAAAGATAGCGTAGATGACCAAGATGAGCAAGCTATTGCAGTAGCCAATCCCGGAAAAGAACTTGAAGAGCAGGTCAGCACCTGGCAAGCCTCAGGGCAGATGCCCTTCAGACTATAGCTGAAGAAGAAGGGAAACCAGAAGAACAGCAACATGCCCACGACCACAGGCACCAAGATGAAGTGTTCCTTGTACCCCTAGGCCACCTTGCCGAGGCACACACTGCTGCTTGCCTAGCACCGGGGGCACAGAATTCCATGGAGTGTGAGCTGGCACCTGAGAGGTGTCTGACAGGACCAGAGACCTGTAGGAGACAGTGTGACCAGTTTAGTTGCCCCTGGCCATATCAGTGGCCCCCCTCCCCACCCACATGACACTGCCCATTGTGCTGCTGTCACCTGGCTTTACATGGGCATATTGCACAGTACCTTGCTCTTGCCTGTACTTGTTGCTGCATCAGCCCATTTTCTGTAGCCAGGGAGGTGCTGTTGGGGCCCGAAGTTTTGCGCTTCTTGCTAAGTCTACACGCATCCAGCTTGGCTCAGCAGTCTGTGCTGGCCTTCATCAGTCTAGGCAGGGCATACGAGGAAGCAGATGCAGGAGGGCTGAATGTATGCCTCTCCTTGTTGAGGCTACCTTGTAGGTAGTCAGCACTGTTAGGCCGGCAGTAGAGTGAGAGGAGTGGTGGGAAGGAGATGACAGCCACGATGAGTCCCATGGCCACAGCTGTCTCTTCACTTTCAATCTGCAGATGTCTTTCAGTCTGAAATGAGTCTCCAGTAGGCAGCAAATAGATGGGTCTTGCTTTTTTATCCATTTGGTCACCCTATGTCTTTTGTTTAGAGCATTTAGACCATTTATATTCAAAGTAATTATTGATAGGTATACACTTACTGCCATTTTGTTACTTGTTTTATGGTGTTTTTGTAGTTCTTCTGTTCATTTCTTCTCTTACTCTTTTCTGTCATGGTTTGCTGGCTTTCTTTAATGATATACTTGGATTCCTCTCTCTCTCTCTCTCTCTCTCTCTCTCTCTCTGCATATCTATTACTGGTTTTTGATTTCTGATTACCAACACGTTTATATATAGCATGCATATAGCAATCCCTTAAGATTGACCACTCTTTTCTCCTCTCCCCTCCACGTTTTAGGTATATGGTGTCATACTTTACATCCTTTTATTTTGTGAGTCCCTTAACTGATTTTTATAGATATACCTAATTTTACTGCCTTTGTGCTTCCTGCTTTTCTTACTCTTCCTACCTAAAGTCTTTCTACTCAAAATGTCTCTAATATTTCTGGAGAACCTGGATGGCTCAGTTGGTTGAGGGTCTGACTCTTGGTCTTGGCTCAGATCATGATCTCATTGTTTGTGAGTTTGAGCCCTGTGTCAGGCTCTGCACTGAAAATGCAGAGCTTGCATGGGATTCTGTATCTCTCTCTCTCTGCCTCTTCCCTGCTTGGACTCTCTTTCTCAAATAAATAAACCTAAAAAAAGGTCTCTAATATTTCTTATAGGGCTGGTTTAGTTGTCATGAATGCCTGTAATTTTTGTTTGGGAGCTTTTTAACTTTCCTTCTATTCTGAATGATAGCCTTGCTGGATTGAATATTCTCAATTTCAGGTTTTTCCTTTCAGCACTTTGATTATATTATGCTGCTCCCTTCTGGCCTACAAATTTCTGCTAAAAAAGCAGCTTGATAGCCTTATGGAGTTTCCCTTGTATATAACTGTTTTCTTTTCTCTTTCTGATTTTAAAATGCTTTATAATTTCTTTTTACCATTTTAATTATGATGAGATTTGATGTGGACCTCCTTGAGTTGATTTTCTTGGGGACTCCCATTGCCTCCTGGATCTGGATTTCTGTTTCCTTCCCCAGATTTAGGAAATTTTCAGCTATTATTTCCTCAAACACACGTTATGCCCCATTTTATCTCTCTTCTCCTTGTGGAATCCCTACAATGCGAATGTTATCACATTTGATGTTATCATTGAGTTCCCTAAGTTTATTTTCAGTTTTTATTTTTTCCCCCTCTCCTGTTCAGCTTGATTGCTTTGTATTACCCTGTCCTCCAGGCTGAGAATGTGTTCTGCTTCCTCTAGTCTACTATTTCTTTTCTTAAATTTTTTTAGATGTTTAAATTTACTTTTTAATGTTGTTTTTGAGAGAGAGAGAGAGAGTGTGTGTGTGTGTATGTGTTTGTGAGCAGGAGAGGATCAGAGAGAGGGAGAGACACAGAACTGGAAGTGGGCTCCAGGCTCCATGCTGCCAGCACAGAGCCCAATGTGGGGCTCGAACTCACAAACTGTGAGATCATGACCTGAGCCGAAGTCAGAGGTTTAACCGACTGAGCCATCCAGGTGCACCTCTGGTCCACTATTTCATCTAGTGTATTTTTAATTTCAGTTATTGAGTTCTTCATCTCTGGTTCTTTTTTATGAGTTCTATATTTTTGTTGAGGGCCGCACGGAGTTCCTCCATTCTCTTCTCAAGTCCAGGGAGTATCTTTATGACCATTACCTTAAATTCTCTTTCAGGCATGTTATCTTGGTTTCATTTAGCTCTTTTGCTATGATTTTATCTTCCTTTTTCATTTGGAACATATTTCTCTTTTTCCTCATTTTGTCTAACTCTCGGTATTTGTTTCTATGTGTTAGGAAAGTCAGCTACATCTCCAACTCTCAAAAGTAGTGGCCTTGGGGCGCCCGGGTGGCTCAGTTGGCTAAGCATCTGACTTCAGCTCAGGTCATGATCTCACAGTTCATGGGTTCAAGCCCTGCATCGGGCTCTGTGCTGACTGCCAGCTCAGAGCCTGGAGCCTGTCTTCGGATTCTGTGTCTCCCTCTCTCTCTGACCCTCCCCTGCTCACGCTGTCTCTATCTCTCAAAAATAAGTAAAACATTAAAAAAATTAAAAAATTAAAAAAAAGAAAATAGTGGCCTTATGAAGATTAATAAATAAATAAATCTTCCCATATATCCCAGGGATTTTTCAAATTGCTGCTTCTATGCTGTATCTCTGAGGGACTGCTCGTCATGTTGTCTCTTTAAAGATGGGGTTCAGTCAGTTTCCTATTGCTCTCTCAGAGGCCATCCCGTTGATTTTTAAAGTTCCAGGTATTAAGCCTGATTGTAAGAACTTGTGAAGCCAGGCCTTTCTTATTTTCATAGCCAAAGATGATAGGGATTTGCCTTCCTTATATGGGTTCCTTGTGTCTAGGGTGCTTGGTGTGAAGGTCTGTTTCCCTCATCTCTGTGTCTCACTCCTGTGGATGATCCCATATGTCCATCTAGCTACTGACTATGTCTCCATCTCCGCCCTTCTTACTCCCTTCATTGTGGTCTCTTCTCTAATTTTAGCTGTGGAGAGTTGGTTCTGCCAGTCTTTGTGTTGTTTTCTGGTTTATTTGCACTTTTGTAGCTATTATCTAGTTGTATCCATGGGATGAAGGTGGGCTTAGGGTCCTCCTACTCTGCCATCTCCCCTGAAAGTCTATATCACATCTTCTTCATTCATCTATCGATGGACACTGAGGTTGCTTCCATACCTTGGCTATTGTAAATAATGCAGTAAACATAGGGGTGCACATATCATTTTGAATTAGTGTTTATGTATTTGTTGGGTAAACATACAGTAGTATAATTATTGGATCATATGGTAATTCTATTTTTGATTTTTTTTAAAGAATGTCCATACTGTTCCTCACAGGGACTGCACAAATTTGCATTCCCACCAGCAGTGCCCGAGGGTTCCTTTTTCTCCGCATCCTCACCAACGCTCATTATTTTTTGTTTTTTGATTTTAGCCATTCTGACAGGTGTGAGGTGATATCTCATTGGGGTTTTGATTTGCATCTCCCTGATGATGAGTGATATTGAGCATCTTTTCATGTGTTTGCTTTCCATCTGTGTCTTTTTTGGCAAGAAGTCTGTTCAGGTCCTATGCCCATCTTTAATCATATCATTATCATTACTATTATTTTTTGTATTGAGGTGTATATGTTCTTTATATATTTTGGAATTAATCACTTACTGGATATATCATTTGCAAATATCTTTTCCCATTCAGTAGGTTGCCTTTTTGTTTTGTTGATGGTTTCCCTAAAGTTGTAAGTTTTTATACTGATTTTTCCTTTTTTTTGCATTTGGTTTCCTTTTTCAAATTGCACTTCACATTAAGGGCGGGGGGCAGAAATTCTTACTATATTGTTCTGGTCCTGAGTGCTTCATTTTTTTTTTAACGTACTTGAAGGAGTTCTTATTTTAAAGATTTCTTGACTATGCATGAAAGGCGTTGATTGTCTAGAGGCCATTCTTTAGGCCTGTATCATATCCAAGCCTCTCAAACCATAGCACTTTCTACGGTTTGCAGGCACTCATGAAGATTCATAAACAACTGTGGAAAAGTACAGTTTGAAACATTGTCTGCTTAAGTAGAGTGTATCTCTGTATAGAGGATTTTGACACCAAACTAGGGGTGCTTTAGTGTTCCTGTAGAAGGAGAGTTAGCTGTGGCAAAAATGAGTTTCCCCAATATAAAACAAAAAAGGGTCTTAAAGCTTTTAGTGATGTTGATACTATGAGTCACTGTATAAGTCTGCTTGGGCTGCCATAATGAAATGCAGACTGGGTGGCTTAAACAACATAAATTTATTTTTCACTACTCTGGAAGTTGGAAGTCCAAAATAAGGTGTTGGCAAGTTTGCTTTCTCCTGAGGCCTCTCCTTGGCTTGCAGATGGCTGTCCTCCTGTCATATCCTTACATGGCCTTTCCTCTGTGCATGTGAATCCCTGATGTGTTTGTGTGTATCCAAATTTTCTCTTAATCAGATTAAATTAGGTCTCACCCAATAGCCTTATTTTATCTTAATCACCTCTTATAGAGGCCATGTCTCTAAAGATAGCCACATTCTGAGGTACTTGGGTTTAGGGCTTCAACATATAAATGGGGAGGTACATATTCAGCTATAACAGTCTGGGTTAACTTTACGTACTGGTATTCCTGAAGGATTCTGACATGGAAGCTGAACAAAATACCCGGACCTAAGGATAAGCATGAGAGGCTGACCTCAACTTGTGGAGGGCAGTGACATAGGGTTAGCAGAGGAGAGGTGCTGACTCTGGGCTTTACATTCTCCCATACATTTCCATAACTACCTGTGAGATTTCTACCTACCAATGGGGAGAGGGGCTGGTCATGAAAAGTGGCCGCTCCACCTGTTACCCAATTAGAAACTTGAGCTCCCCAACTATTCCATGTGGGTTATATGCTTTTCTGATTGACCTCAGAGTTCAGGACACATGTTCAATGACATTTCAATGCAGAACATAATTATAATCCAAAATGAATACATTTTTGCTCTTTGTGATAATGGGCTCCATGGTGAAGAAGAATAGGCAGGCTCTTCTCATGTCTGTTTTGTCTGTCCAGCACTATGTCCTGTTTCACAGGGTGAGCTTAGCAGGGTGTACGTTAGTTATAGCAGTCAAACCATCCTAGCTCACAAACACCAAATCTTGATGACTTAAAACTACCAAAGTTCATCTTTGTTTTGTCTGAGTCCAATGTAGGCTAGGCTCGTAAGTGAGCCACTGTTCCTCAAAGTCATTCAAGAACCCAGGTTCCTTCCATCTCTGTGGTGCCAGAGTCTTCCATATGTGGCCACCAAGTTTGCCATAGATGAGGGAGAGGGGATTACTGGATTATACAAGTAAAATTGTTGTATGGGTGAGGCCTAGAAACGTTTCTGCCCATGATTCAGTGGCCAGCATTCAGCCACATAGTCCCAAACTAACTGCAGGAAGGCTAGGAAATGATTGCCATGGGTTCCCTAGATTTGCTCATTGTTTTCCTGAACACACATCTATTGTCTAAGCTTCTGTCAGTTTGCAAATATAGTTTCAGCACAGGGTTTTTGTCGTTAAGAAGGAATATTGAAGCAACTCAATCCTCACACAGCAGTTGGTTTTCTCAGCCTACCCTTAACCATACTCCAACTCCTAGAGAAAGATAACCATGCTATTCTGGAAGGGCTAAGTAACCATAGGCCATTAGAGCAGTATTGCTTGTCCTTGGGACTTAAGCCTGGGTGGCTCTTTCTTGCCTTGTTCAGACATGTTTTACCATTGAAAATAGTTTAACTATTATGGCTGTCTAGAAGGGCATCCTTCCTTCATCCTTAGCCACTCTAGGAAATCTAGGGGTTTGCCTTACACCTTCCCTTAAGGGATCATAGGTAAGGCTCAGACTGTCCCACTGGAAATTCACAAAGATTCTCTCTGGTACTTTCCCTGATTCTTCTGAAAAGTTGGCCTGGGAGTCTTAATCTATTATGATGCTCACTAACCTAACCTTTCAACCGCTATGTTTTTAAAATGACAACCCCTTAGACTCATTTTGTTAATTACCCAGAGTTTTCCTTGAATGTTAATTTTTTTCTGTTTCCTAAACCATTATGTGCACAGCAGGTAACCCTTCTTAATTTGGGTGCATTATTTTTTCCCCTAAATGTTATCTAAAATTAGGAGGAACCAGCAAAGCACTATTGACTCCCTGCAGTCTAGCCTGGATTCTGAAACTAGGAGCAGAATTGAAGCGGCACGGCTGAAGAAGAATGTGGAAGGCAACCTCTGTGAGATGGAACTCCAGCTTAGCTGTGCCAACCAACAGGTGTCAGAGACAACCAAATACCTGGGCCAGCTTCAGATTCAAATCCAGGTACCAACTGCACTAGAGGGGCAGGGACTAAGCAAACCACAAGGCAGATTGTGTTGAGAAATAACGGTAAGCACAACAAATCTAATTCTGCATGAGAGCAGGAAGTGGTGAGTTTTGCTCAGAGTATGCATGCAGGTGCATATCCCATTGAACTCAGAGCAATCTGTGCCCCAGGCCTGTATTTTCTCTCACAGGACCTTCGGGTGCAGCTAGACGACAGCACACACCTGAACAGTGAGCTGAAGGAGCAGGTGGCTGTGGCCGAGAGGCACAATTCTCTTCTCCAGGCTGAGCTAGAGGAACTGAGGTCCTTGTATGAGCAGACGGAATGTGGGCGCAAGCTGGCGGAGGAAGAGCTCTTGCAGACCACAGAGAGAATCAATCTTTTCCATATCCAGGTGAGGCCCATAAACTCTCCCCATTAGCTGTATGAGCTGGGTGAAGGCAATGGTTTCCACATATTGTTCAGCTTTGGGCCATAATAGTTGCCATGGCAGGCAATACATTGTGGCGTATGAGGCATAGGGAGAGTCTTTGACAGCAATGGGCACACTTTTCATTCATGTATTAGGTTCCCAGGGCTGCTCTCACTTGGAACTGCAAACTGGGTGGCTTAAAACACCAGTAATGTATTCTCTCACAGTATTCAACTCTAGATGACCGAAACCAAGTCGTTGGCTGGGCCATGCTCCCTCTGAATCTCGCAGGTCAATCCTTCCTTGCCTTTTTCTAGCTTTTGGTGATTTTTAGCAATCTTTGGTGTCCGTTTGCTTATAGATGCATCACTTCAACCCTCTGCCTTCACATGGAAATCTCTCTACATATCTTAGCACATCTTTCCTCTGTTAGTATTTGTGTCTAAATTTCCTTTTTTTATAAGGACATCAGTCATACTGGATTTGGACACCTCCTAATGACCTCATATTAACTTGATTACCTCTTTAAAGCCCCAATTTCCAAATAAGATCACACTTAGAGACTTCAGCGTATCTCCTTTGCACATATCTCCTTTGCTTATCCACAGCACAATGTCCAAAACAATGGACTCTCAGGGCACCGACAGCCAGGAAGCTTGGGAGAGATGAACGTTTCCTAGTGTACCAGAACCATTTGCCTGTTTCTCCTGTTCCCTCCAAGCCACGTGTTCTCCCAGCTTCCCAGGATATAAAAAAAAAAAGAAAAAAAAAATGCTCCTGCCTCAGCGCCAGGAGATTTCTAACAATTCTAAGTGGCTGCTGACAGATATGAGCTGTCAGGAGTCTGGCTCCCCATGGAAGGTTATATAAGTGACATGAAGCAAGAATTCTTAGATCGTTTGCCATTCTCAGCGAACCAGGGGAAACCATAGTGTCTAGGACAAATGTGTATAGTAAATGGATCATTCAACATTTACAAGACACCCACCATAACCTGAGGAGTTGTACATGGTATATATGCAGAATATCTCCATTGTCCTAAAAAAAGTGAAGAGGCAAGTAAGGAACTCAGTGCACTGCTGGAGTATAGTGTCAAAGCAAGCACATCCCTACAGAAAGCACTCCCTGACAGTCCTAGGCCTAGCTAGATGCACCATATGCTTAATCAGAGTCATGAAGGACACACAAGTGACCTGTCAGGTAGAGAGAAAAGCCGAGGACAGAAGCATGGGGGAGGAAGAGATGTGGGCTGCTGAGGGAACTGGCTGTAGTCATAGAGCATAGTGGGGCAGTGGTAGGAGAGATCAGAGAAACGATGCTAAGAGGCAGGGACAGCCAGGGCCCCCAGGAACCCTGAGTCTGAAGCTGGTGCAGTTTGAATTCCGTCTTGCAGCTAATGGATATCCACTGAAGAATTTTGAGTAGCTCAGAGTGAAATGATCAGATTTTCATTTTAGGAAGTTGACTCTGATGATTGCTGTGAAGGGTGGATTAAAACAACTATAGACAGAATTGCCGTACTCTGGAGTATGTAGAAGCATCATTTTGGTTGCCACAGTGACTGGAAAGTGCCACTGACATTTAGTGGGCAGGGTTCAGAGATACTAATATTTGTGTTAGGAACTGAGTAATCCCACTTCACAAACAATTGCCCTTCCTGGAATGCCAGTTGTGCCCCCACCGAGAAATGCTAGAAAAAGGATCAGCCAGTGATGTACCAGCTGGGAGGCATCACAATTAGTTTTTGCTTACAGTTTGACTTTTGTATCCGTCAAAACATTGTGCATGACACAACACTATGTAGATACCATGTGATACGGAACAAATAGACTGTATGTTTTGCATAATTGCTGGCAGGCTAACTCGCTTCAAGGTTTTCTCTCTCAAGAAAGCTTATCTGAATACAATGAGCAGGATTCTTATAAAATAAGATATTGAATTTTTAAAAAGTAATCGTCTATCTGTATTACTTACTAGCTATTGGTAATAAATCATTTCCCATGCATATTATGACTGATTATGCAGCAGTGGATCCCCATATGATGAAAAACCACTAGCGGAGAGAGAGAGAGAGTTGAGGACATCAACCAGGACAAAAGCAGACAGAGGGGAGGAGATGAATTTGAAAAAGCAAAAACAAAAAGAAAATTAGGCCATGGAGACCTGATCTCCAGGGTGGGGTTTCTGAGAATGTAGGTGTATAACAGAAACGAACACAAAAGTGCAAATTTTCAGATCTCATTTCAGACCGACTGAATCAGAATCTCTGCAGTGGGACCCAAGAATTAAATGACTACTCAGATGATGCTGTTGGCGCAGAGACTACCCTTTGACCAGCATACCGGGGTGATACTACACTGCTCACAAGGACCTCTCCCCAACCTTAATCATGTGGGGACACCTTGCAATTAATAGAATGCTGTCAATCTTTTGATAGCATAATGAATCTTTTATGGAACGTTCTTAGTTCCTTCTGCATTCCCAGACCTCTAGGCCTAGAATAAACATACAAGGCCAAACTTATCCTTGGGTGATTACATGTGTTCTTTCTCAAACCTGAACTGTGACAATCTAGATTGCCCTTTTGCACAATACCACCTAACCCCCTTCCTCCCAAAAAGAACCAATTAAAGAGCCATTCGGCCTAAAAAGATTTTGACCATTATCTCCCTAGTAGATTTTAAATGATTCTATGCATAAACGAGTCAGCATTTATATTTGTATCTTCCTTTACAAAGAAAGAGTGTCTATGGAGTTACGTGCTGTGAGCATCCAGAAAACATTCCAGCGACATACACTTATCCCCCACACTGCTACCAGCACCAAGGAGAATCCTGGGGTGGGGACAAGGGGCACAGAACCTAGCTCTCTGTGAGGACAGAGCATGGCAGCCTTGATGCAGATGCTTCGTGCCATTGAGGAAGCAGGACAGAACCTGTGAGCCTGGAATAGCTTTCTTTCTATTTCTAAGGTATAACCCTGCCACGGAGAAAGGCACGAGCTAGAGAAAAGTGAAAGGACAATGAAGAGAAATCAAAAATAGGAAGCCTGTGCTTTTTATATCCATTCTCTGTGCTAAGGTTTCACACCCTCAGAAAAGCTGTGCTTCAAACATGGACCAAATAGCCGCAAAAGGAGCCTCAGCCTCTAGTGTCACAACCCAGGAAAGAAAGAATTAGGGCAGTACCCGCCACAGAACAGCAATAATCCGCCCACAGGGTGGGGGCTTCCTGAGGCCTGGGGGATGAGACTCACTTGAGCTACACTTCTACATTTGCCTCCCCTTCATTGCAAAGTCAGATAGAAAGGGAGGTAGATGAAGAGGAAATTGGATTTTTGTTTTTGTTTTTGTTTTTATTTTTCCTGGAGCAATGTGCTGGATACTGATTTTTATTCCCCAACTTCCTGATTCCCACGTATCTGCAACTGACCTTGACCTGTGCTCTGGAACACCTGCTTCTACCACATATTCCTCAACAAGTTGAAAACCAAACACATGTTTGGGTCTTGTGGATTACCTGGATCTATTTCTATTTTCTTATTCAGACAAACTGCTATGTCCTTCGTAGCGAACCTCTAACAGAGGAAGTCCCTTGCATCCGAATATGCCTCTGATGGCAAAGGAGGGTGTTCCAGGGTGGCTTCCCGGGGTCGGAAGTATTGCTTCACTGACTCTGGCTGCTTAGAACAGAACTCGCTCCTGGCCAGAGCCCATTCCTGTTGCATGTCCTCAACCTGCCAGCTTGCTTTTGCATTGCTGGTCTCAACTTGCCTAATGAGAGTGCTGCTTTGCTTCAGAACACGAGCCTCCTCAGCCAGAAGAAGAAGCTGGAAGCTGATGTTGCCAGGATGCAGAAAGAAGCTGAAGAGGCAGTGCAGAGGTGTCAAAATGCAGAAGAGAAGGCCAAGAAGGCAGCCACTGAGGTGCGTTCATTGACTGACTGCTCATTCCTAACTTCCAGAGTTGACCAGGACAGTAGCCAGGGGGCAGAGGCAGATCTGCAGCCAAAGAGAATTCTATTGATTCTCCATACAGCCAGGAGGAGATTAGCTGACCCCTCTGTCTCTCTCTGTTTCCATTTTGAAAAATTAGGCCAATTAGCTCCTCCCTTCCAAACAGCTCAGACAATAAAAAGGAGCAGTTGAACTGCTATAAGCAAAACCTCATGAAAGGAAGAGATTTTTTTTTTTAAGTTAAGCCACTTTCAACTAGTGAATCAATATATCTGGAGTCTAAAAAATATCTTCTGTAAGTCCTTACAAATCACTATTTTCCTAGAGCCTGTGATGGTTTTATCGTGATGATCTGGAAAGCAAGCTTATTTCACTTATTTTTCCCAACCCATACTATTGCTTGAGTAGCACCATCCAGTTGGTAAATAAGGGTTTCAGGGCTGGTTTCGGGTTTCTTTATCTGCAAGTTTAACATTGTTGATGGGGGCGCTTTTTCTAAACGGCACTGAGCTCGGCGTTGGCAGCCAGCCTTGACTGAAACCATGGGAACTGGAGAATGGCCATTGCCAGGCGCCCCCCCGCGGACAGCTGTAGCACTTCTCTCAAAGGGCACAGTGAGCAGAAGGCAACACTCAGCACAAATATTAGCAGAGGGAGTTGGAAGGTCTGGCAAGTCCCAGTCCTGCTGAGCAGAGCGTGGACTTAGTTGCGGCCTCCACTCACCCCATCATGTGACTCTGTGTGGTCCATCAAACGCCCAGCTGTAGGCAGCAGCCCTGACTTTGCTCTGTGAATGGAAACTGATCCTCCTGATGAAAGGGGTATCAGAACTGGGGAGACAAGATACTCGATTAGATCTTATATTAGTCATTTTAAAATTCAGATGGAAAGAGCTCGAGTCTCTATTTGGCGGAGTTATTTGGCAGTTGAGGAACTAAACAAGACCTCTACACCAAATCCTGGGCACCAGATCACTGTAGAATGCAGCCCTCTCTAAGAATGGAGAAGCAGGCCTGTTACTCAGCTCTTTTGTATTTGTGTGTGTGTGTGTTTGTTTATTTTTGAGAGAGAGACAGACGGACAGATTGTGAGTGGGAGAGGGGTAGAGAGAGAGGGAGCTGTCAGCACAGAGCCCGATGCGGGGCTCGAACCCACGAACTGTGAGATGATTACCTGAGCTGAAGTTTGGTGCTTAACTGACTGAGCTACCCAGGCACTCCTCACTTAGCGGTTTTTGTATCAATGCAGACATTTCTGCTCTCTGATGGAAAAGAGGTGTGTGAAAGCTTGAACGTGGCCAAGAGAAAAATAATATTTTTAACATTTATAAAAATCAACATAGAGAAAAACGAATAAAAAGAGCGTCTACTCCAGCTTGGGAAATGTATGCAGCCACACATTATGAAGACTATACTTTACTGTGCCTTTATAAGGTTTTTGACAATGTTGAAAAATGAACTCACTACCTCTTCCCCCACCTTCTAATTCTCGCATAGTTCAGCTCTGAGTCCCAGCCCCACATAGCAGAACCCAGAGTTGCCTCCATAATTCATTCTTTGCCCTCACCATCTGCACAGACGTCTCACACTTAAATTATACAGATGGTTGGTAACCTGATAGACAGAGAAGCTTTGGCTGGGAGGACAGTGTTCTTACATTAAATGCACTGAGAGATTCATGAACCAGTTCTTAATAATTTCATCGAGACATCAAGCCCTTGTACACATAGCCAAAGCCAAGAGCAGGCTCACAAACAAGAATTAACCTTCCTTGTGCCAGAATATTGGCACCGAGAGCATCTGTAGCTGCCAAATTCCTGGAGCCTAAACTTGTTTGCTGTTGTGAATCACAGAATGATAAAAGAGAGATGTGATAGATCTTGGTGGGCATGCTTCCATACTTTTCCTGGGGCATGACATTATAGGACGCATCCTGGGCTCTGTTCAGTTCAAAGCTGTTGGTTCAGTTGGTCGTCTTTCTTTCAATACAGATGTTGTGCAGCGTTCATGCAGTACTGCATCTCTGGTCTGTTTCTGCCGACCCTTACCCCTCATCTCTGGTAGCTGATGTCATATTGATTGCCATATCTTTAACAAACTTGAGGGTGGCCCAGGTTAGGGACAGAGCAGTGGGAGGAGATTGATACACAGGGGAAGTCATGATAACTAGTTAGATAAGGACCTGAAGATTGTGGGCAGAAATGTGAAGGTCATTGGCTGCCTTGCTTATCACAGTCCCTTTCTTTCTGTTTTAGGCAGCAAACGTATCCGAAGAACTGAAGAAAGAGCAAGATACAAATGCCCACTTGGAGAAGATGAGGAAGAATATGGAGCAGACAATTAAAGACTTACAAAAAAGACTGAATGAGGCTGACCAGACTGCCCTGATGGGGCATAGAAAGCAAATCCAGAAACTAGAATCTAGGGTAGGTGTTTGTCTGGGTAATCCTGGGGTCATGACAACTCCCAGTTCAAGGCCTTATTGTCCTGGGATATCATTCCAAATGTTCCCTAGCTCTCTCATCACTTCTGCTGTTAGTACTTCTAGATCGTTAATAGTGTCAGATCTCAATATATTCATTCGTTCTTGCTTGACCTTGGGCCATCAACTAAGAGCGTCCTTGGGCTGGACAAACTCTGCCTTCCTTCTTCCTGTTAAGTGAGGCATCCCTTCCCTTTCAGCCACACCAACTCTAGGCTCCCCACAGCCAGGGCTACTCACTATTTCCAGATATACTCTCGCAGCCTTGCTTCTAGGCTTCTGTTCTGTTATTTCCTCTGCAGAGAAAGCCCATTTTTTAACAGCCAGAGAAAGGGAGAAGGGGGAAAACTAAATCAAGGATCAAGAAATGCTGAGTGAAGATGTAGGAGGGGCTGACAGAAATGATGTAGCACCTGCCTTCAGGGAGCTTAACAAGAAATAGGAAGATATATCTTGAAAATAGGGTTTTTAAAAATATTGGATCAATTTCGATGACTATGTACAAGTTGGATGACAAATGCTAGAAGGATAGGAAGAATATTTGACTGGGACTTGATGGTTCAGAAGGGCCTCTGAAAATTGCTTTTGTACATTAATGGTATACGCGTACAGTAGAATTCTAATGCACATCTAAGGTACATCCATATAATCATGCTAATTAAAAAGGACTGAGAAGGGCTCTGTAATACATTCTGGAGAGCGCATCTAGCAGTATGATCATGATAAAAGGCACAGGCAATAGACAGAGTCTACAGCCTTTTGTGCAAGAGGGGAGTAATATAGAAGACAGGTGTACATACAAATTTTTTTTGTATTTTCATAAAGAAGTGGTGACAGAATAAAACAAAAACTAATGAAAATAGCCGCCGTAGGAGGAGAACACAGAAATGAAACATAGACCTTCTGAATGAAACTTGTTTCATTGCTTTGATGGCAAAATCATATAAAACATTTACATGATTCATAATTATTTTTAAAAACCACGTTTAAACCAAAGAGCAGAATAAAGCAAATCAATCTGTAAAATGTTAAGACAAATGGAAACAACCGAAGCTAACTGTATATCAAGTTGAGGGGCATAAAACAGACACAAAAGAATTATTCCTAGTGTCTTTTAAACATAGTGCTTTGTGGGGCGCCTGGGTGGCTTAGTCGGTTAAGCGAACGACTTTCGCCTAGGTCACGATCTCGCGGTTCGTGGGCTCGAGCCCTGCGTCGGGCTCTGGGCTGACTGCCAGCTCAGAGCCTGGAGCCTGTTTCAGTCTGTGACTCCCTCTCTCTCTGACCCTCCGCTGCTCACGCTGTCTCTCTCTCTCCTAGAAATAAATAAAACATTTAAAAAACAAAAAACAAAAAAAAACATAGTGCTTTGTACATCCCTCATGGAATATATCTAAGGACAAAAGAAAAAAATCAAAGCAAACTGCACATCTAGTTTCAAATTATAGCATCTTTTTAAAAATTTTCTTAAGTGTTTATTTATTTTTGAGAAAGAGGGAAGAGCAGAAGAGGGGGAGACAGAGAATCCAAAGCAAGTTATGCACAATCAGCACAAAGCCCAACGTGGGGCTCGAACCCACGAACTGTGTGATTGTCACCTGAGCCGAAGTTGGATGCTCAACTTACTGAGCCATTCAGGTGCCCTCAAATGACAGTATCTTATCATTAACACTATCTAAGGTTAATATAATTCTTTAACCAATAATTATTTAATCTTGATTGTATAAGAACTAAGATTTTTAGTAGAAGAAAAAAAACCATATAGGTATAACATTAAAGAACTTAGAATATGTGTCTTTTCCCTAATTAAAAAAATACATGAATGATACTGGTATTTCCCATCCAAATTTAAGATTGTAGGATTTAATTCTGTTTCCGATTATTGTTTGTCCACCGTTAAGCCTTGAATCCGTGCTAACTCAGTGGCAGTGAGCTTCTGAACATCAGCTGATACTAAGGAATTATGATTACTTTTTGTAAACCATTATCATAATATTACTATTTGTTAGGATTACATAACAAAATATTTACAGGTGAAATTATATGATGTCTAGGATTTGATACAATAAAGTGATTTTCCCTGAGGTTTTTTAATCAGTTTAAACACACACACACATCCACACATGAGAAAACGTTAAAGGGGGGCCTCGTAGTCTCCTATCCCAACTGATAGAACTATGTTAAGTTCCTATACAATCGGGGTTTAGATTTTTTTAATGGGCTTTGTCCACAAGGAACTTGCATACCTGCTGACTTGCCCTCTCTGAGGAAGAACAAGGACAGTATGTCTGAATAAGAGATGAGGTCAGACATTCTAAGCACACTCATGCCCTGGGGCATTGGACTTTGCAATTTTGAAAGGGGAGTCAAAAAGGTCACATTGAGAAGGTGGCATTTGTGTCAAGAAGAAGGCAGGGGTGCCTGGGTGGCTCAGTGGGTTAAGTGTCCAACTTCAGCTCAGGTCATGATCGCACGGATCGTGAGTTTGAGCCCTGTGTCAGGCTCTGTGCTGACAGCTCAGAACCTGGAGCCTGCTTTGATTCTGTGTCTCCCTCTCTCTCTGCCCCTCCCCTGCTCCTGCTCTGTCTCTCTTTCTCTTAAAAATAGTAACAAAAAACCTTTAAAAATGTTAAAAGAAAAGGCAGCCACAGAGCATTAGGCATCTAGAGGAAGAGAAGGAGAGGCAACACCCTTCCTCCATCAACTCTCTCCATCCCTTTGTTATATTTCTCCAGCTTTGCACAGTGGAAGTATCATCGCCGATGAGGTTTATCTGAGGCACGATTATTGCTAATCGTTTTATTTCTCCAAATCGCATCTCACCATCAAACGTATTCTCTATCTTAGTTTGTGTGTTTCTTCTTGTTAAAACATATGCTTACACAGCGGAGAAACTTCTGTTTATTCTTTTTCACTGCTGCCTCCCTGGCCTTGGGGTCCCGTGTGCGGTAGGCATAAAATATTTGTCGAATAACGTTATGCTGACCTTGCCTGTATGACTGTGAGGCTTCAGGCAGATTGTCTGTGCTATTGCCCTCCCGCAAAACGGGGCTGTCCGGCAGGGTGGGTCGTATCTGCCACATAGACTCAAGGTCAGATTTCAGGGAGTCATGGCTGAATATGGAGGAAGAAACTTAAGATCGGGTAGTACATTGTCCTAATCCCTGAAGTGTGTGCTGTATAGCTTATTCTCTGCATACCTACCGTTCATACACAGGGGTGTGTGTAACGTTGTAATCTCACAGGAAAAATACCACGTCCGCATGGATGAGCGTTTAAATGGTCCTTTTTTATTAATTTTTTTTAATGTTTTTATTTATTTCTAGGAGAGAGAGAGAGAGACAGCGTGAGCAGGGGAGGGTCAGAGAGAGAGGGAGTCACAGACTGAAACAGGCTCCAGGCTCTGAGCTGGCGGTCAGCACAGAGCCCGACGCGGGGCTCGAACCCACGAACTGCGAGATCATGACCTAGGCGAAAGTCGGACGCTTAACCGACTAAGCCACCCAGGCGCCCCTCAATGGTCCTTTTACAAACTCACATAACTCAACCACCTCCCTTTTGGCGAGGCAGTGTCCCCCCGACAGGCTGCGCTGCTTAGCCACTGCCAGAAAGAGAGCGGACCCATCTCTCTTGACGACTTTGCTCTATTTCAAACGATGGAGCCGACTGGCAGATTCGCTGCCACCCCGGCTTGCTGGCTGCCGGCCTGCGGTCTGAGGTCAGGGTTTCGTTGCAGGTTCGAGCCCTGGAAGGTGAAGTGGAGGACGAAATCCGCCGCAGGGCGGAGGCCCAGAGGGGAGCCCGCAGGCTGCAGCGCTGCCTCAAGGAGCTGACCTATCAGGTACTCGGGGAAACTGCCCCCTGCTGGTGCGCTGGCGCAGGTGCTGCTTCAAGCCTGAAAGGGCCTCCGAGGCGGGCTGTTCTTTCCCTTGTTTGTGCTGCTCGTTCAGCTGTAGACGCTGACTGGCAGGCGCGGCGCTCCTGTGCCGTGAGGGCTTTGGGTCGGTCCCTTTTCAGAGCTCTCAGGAAGCAAAATGTGAGCGCCAGTTGCAATTAGAAGGGAAAAGCTATTTATACCAGGCTTATTTTTGCACACATAACGTCTGGGGCGCTCGCAGAAAGATGCCTTCCTGTGAGAGGCTGAGTGAGAACAATGTGTAAATGAAGTGGCTGACGGAGGGAGAGCTGGGGTGGCTCCCAGGCCAGCACGCTCCATGGGACACCGGCGACATCGGAGCCGGAGACACGCTCCCTCCCATATTCTGGTTGCACAGACACTCCAGGCCCCTGAGGACTCCGCTCGGTACCTGGGCCAGGTGCTGACTGCTAAATACGGCCCTGCGGAGCTTGCAGGTTCTTTTCCTGGGAGCTAACGCGGGTCTCAAGCAAATAAGGGAAAAGAGATGGGAAGACTTCTTACCAGCAGTTAATGCATTTCCAAAGCAACCGTATAATCCTTCACCTTCATTTTCATTTTCTAACCTTTCTTCCCTTTTCTTCAAATGGAGGGGACCACAGAGTCTATGAGCGCAGAGGCGCTGTGCTGTGTGCCCTTCTGCGGCCCGGCGTCTTCCTGGCACAGACTAGGCGTCCATGTTGCGGTTGTTGAGCACAGATGCCAGAGGTCACTCCCTAGCCCTCTCCTGCTGCACCGTACAGCTTATGTCAGTGAGAGGACAAATTCCTTCCCGCCACCCGCTTTCACAGCAATGTTGGCAGTATGAACGCCAGATCTGCCAGTCCCGGTTCTGTTCCTGAGGCTAAGCTGTTGTTAGAGACGCCAGTGTCTTCCTTCCTTGCAGCGGGAAGGACAGCGTCGATAAGAAAGCAGTACATTTCAGAAGCGGCATCTTGGGCTAATTAAGATGAAATGAGCTCCTTGCACAGCTCTTCTTTACCGAAGCAGTGGTTCTCTTCTAAGACGAGTTAGTCTGACACTCCTTTAGACAATGCTAGTTCTTTCAAAACCACTCCTGGGGTGTGTGGCTCAGGAAGTAAACACCTTGGGCGCATGAAAGATGCCTTATTCTACCCTTCTTTTGAGGGAGGTGAGGAAGCCACCTACGCGGAGGGTGTCACATGCTGCTTGTTAATAATGTTGGGGTTTTTCTTCTTTTTAGTTTCCTGCGGATTACACTTACATTTGTCCCCCTCTGAAGACAAGTTCATTATAGAACAAAACACCAAAGGCTGTACTTTTTTGGTTTTCATTGTCCCAAAGAATGCATTCTTGTTCCATTGTGTTTTATCTTTGCTTCTTCATAGAAATAGCCTTGTTGTTTCCCTTTGTACTAGTACGGAAGTATAGTTCTTAATCTCCTCTAAGTGTCTGCACAATACTTACAGTATATCTCTTCAATTATGCAATGATTTTCTGCTGTTAAATCGGATACCACCTCCTGAGCACCTATTTAACGCAAGGTATTAAGCTAGGCCCTGTGACTTTAAAGAGACGGGAGGGAGCGCTCCGCATGCCTTGGTATCAATACCTGTTTTTGAAATAAGCCAGATAGATGCTGGCTCAATCCGATCTCTTCTCCTTTAACATCAAAATAACCACCAGGACTATGAGGCAGGGTGTTTTGTGATAGTACGTCATTGGTGCCAATTGAAAATGTCATTTCAAAAGGGGCATAAATACGGTTTTCATTTCCTAGGAAATATCCTCTGGGAAGACCCTACTGCATTGGAAAGGGAATCAAGTGTGACCCCATATGGCCAGTCCCCACGGAGCATTTATCTTGCCCTGTATGTCCCTCTAACGTTTGGAAACCCATCCTGTTTTCTCTCTCCAGGACCTAGAATAATGTGCAATAAAGCAGGACGTAGGACTAGGGACTGACAACCATTATAGCAGGTACAGTCTTTCTGTCCCCTCCCATCCACCTGCTCCGTTTTATCTTCCACCGCTCTCTATATTCAAGGATCTATGTATAGATGTTATTTAATCCTTACAAATCTAATTACAAATATAGTGTCTTCATTTCTAGAGTTAAGGAAACAAAATGTGCTTTGAGGTAGCTTCTCCAGGAGCCAGATGACAGGATGCAGTTTGAGAAGCATAAGAGATTTATCCGACATAACACCTGGGAAAGACAACGGGGGCTGCAGGCAGGATCAGGGCAGAGAAAGCCTTTAGACCACAATGCGAGTCTGATACCGTGAAAGGAAAGGGTGAAGCAGGGAGGATGGGATGGGAGCTTCACATTGTAGCGCATCCCCTCGGAGCAGTCTCCAGCACAAAGGTTGCCTGGGAAGGAGGCCTATGTTGGGCGGAAATGGGCAGGCCCTGGTCATTTCTGGGTGGGTTATTGGCCCGGGAGCGGGGGGGGGGGGGGGGGGGGGGGGGGGGGGGGGGGAGGCTGGCCTGCCTGGGGAGTGGTGATCTCAGTGTAAATGCTACAGCAGATCCCAAAGGCACTGCAGTTGGAGGTTTTCAGGGAAAGTGCTCTCCTCACTGCTAAATGGCAAGTTCTTTGCTTGAAGGGAAATCTGAGCCCCTGGCAACCCTGGCTACCACAGTGATGGAATGCCTCAGGGCTGAGATGTGAGCCTGAGCCTAACAAAGGCTTTGCCTTTTCAAGTGGGAGGAGCTCATTAACATCAGCAACCACTTCCAGCCTTCTTCGGTTTTCTTCTCCGTAGCTTCCTTTACCACAAAGAAAATTTACTTGCCTCAGTAAATTGGTTTAAAGCAATTAAACCTCTCTTGGTCTTAGAACTTCCTATAAGCACATAATTCTATGAATCTTCAGATTTCTTAAACCTGGGAGGGAGAGGGACAGGCAGATGAAAACCGAGTAGAGTTTGTTGAAAAGGTAGACCTGTCTCATTTTCTTATGTCTTTGGTCCCTGCCTTGGTAAGTTGAAATGAGTATCTACTATCAGACTGTACTTTTAGGTGGGGTGGGGGAGTAGTCTAGGCCATAGAAATGGCTTGGCTAAAGCTTTATTTATTTACTTATGTATTTATTTATATTGAGATAAAGCTGGCATATAACATTACATTAGTGTTGTGTGTACAATGTACTAATTTGATGTTTGTTTACATTGTGAAATGATTATCACAAGTTTAGCTAACATCCATCACCACACGTAACTATAATTTTTTTTCTTGTGCTAAGAACTCTTAAGATTTACTCTCTTACTGACTTATAAATATACAGCATCATATTAACTATAGTCACCATGCTCAACTGCATTCCGAGGACTTACTCATCCTATAACTGGAATTTTGTACCCCTTGACCACCTTGACCCATTTCCCCCACCCCCATAGACCCTTGCCTTTGGCAACCACAGATTCTTTTTTTGGTTCATGTGAGTTTGGTTTTTTAGATTTTACATATGGGTGAGATCATATATTATTTGTCTTTCTCTGACTTCTTTCATGAGTGTAAACCCTTAAGGATTACAAGTGGCATGACCCCCTCCTTTTTATAGCTGAATAATATTCCATTGTACATGTAGCACATTTTCTTTAGTCATTTGTTGATGGACACTTAGGTTATTTCCATGTCTTGGCTATTGTAAATAACGCTGTCACGAACATGGGTTATTTCAAGATAGTGATTTTGGTTCCTTCATATCAGTAACAGAAGTGGAATTGCTGAATCATATGGTAGTTCTATTTTCCATTTTTTTGAGGAAGCTCCATACTGTTTTCCACCTTGATTGCACCAATTTATATCCTCAACAATAGTGCACAAGGGTTCCCTTTTCTCCACACTCTCATCAACACTTGTCATTTCTTGTCCTTTTGATATCTCATTATGAGTTTGATTTGCGTGTCCTTGATGGTAAGTGATGTTGAGCACCTATTCATGTTCCTATTGGCCATTTGTATACCTTCTTTGAAAAAAATCTCTCTTCAGATCCTCTGTTCATTTGAAACAAAGCAGATGAACGTAGGGGAAGCGAAGGAAAAATAAGCTAAAAACTGAGAGACAAACTATAAGAGACTCTTAAATGCAGAGAACAAACTGAGGGTTGCTGGAGGGGTGTTGGGGGGGGGATGGGCTAAATGGATGATGGGCATTAAGGAGGACACTTGTTGGGATGAGCACTGGGTGTCATATGTAAACGATGAGTCACTAAATTCTCCTGAAACCATTACCACAGTGTTAACTAGTTTGGACTTAAGTAAAATTTTAAAAAATTTAAAAATAAGATTCTAGTACAATTAATGTATAGTGTTATATTAGTTTCAGGTGTGTAATATAGTGATTCAGCAATTCCATGCATTACTCACTGCTCATTGAGATAAGTATACTCTCTTAATCCCTTTCACATATTTCACCCATTCCCCCTACCCATCTCCCATCTGGTAACTACCTGTTTGTTCTCTATATTTAAGAGTCTGTTGTTGGGTTTTTTTGTTTTGTTTTTAATTTCTTTCTTTCTTGTTTGTTCAGTTTCTTAAATTCCACATATGAATGAAATCGTATGGTATTTGTCTCCCTCTGACTTATTTCACTTAGCATTATACCCTTTAGATCCATCTATGTTGTTGCACATGGCAAGATTTCATTCTTTTTTTTGTAACTGAGTAATATTCCATTGCGTACATATACATCTTTATCCATGCTTGATTTGATGGACAATTGGATTGCTTCCATATTTTGGCTATTAAAAATAATGCTGCAATAAACATAAAGGCGCATATGTCTTTGCAAATTAGTGCTTTCATATTCTTTTAAATACCCAATAGTGGAAGTATTGGATTCAGGTCCTCTGCCCTTTAATTTATTCAAGAAACTTTCTATTGTTTTCCACAGTGTCTATGCTAGTTTGCATTCCCACCAACAGTACATGAAGGTTCCTGTTTCTCCACATCTTTGTCAATACTTGTGTCTTGAGTTTTTGATTATAGCCATTTTGACTCTCTGAAGTGATACCCCATAGTTGCTTTGATTTCCATTTCCCTGATAATTAATGATGTTGAGCATCTTTACATGTTTCTGTTCCTCTGCCCATTTTTTAAAGCATATTTTTTGTTTCCTGTTTTGCTTGGTTATTCAGTCATATGAGTTCTTTATGTATTTGAGATATGAATCCCTTATCAGGTATATGATTTAAAAATATTTCCTCCCATTCCATAGGTTGCCTTTTCATTTTTTTGATGGCTTCCTTTGCCGTATAGAGATTTTTTTGTAGTTTACTGTAGTCCGCTTATTTATTTTTGTATCTGTTGCCATTGTTTTTTATGTCAAATCCAAATTTCATGGCTGAGACCAATTTCAAGGAGCTTACCCTCTGTTTTCTTCTAGGAATTTTATGGTTTCATGGTTTCACATATAGCCATTTTGAGCTAATTTTGTGTATAGTTTTTAAATTTTGTGTATAGTATAAGAAAGAGGTCTAGTGTCATTCTTTTGCATATGGGTATCCAATTTTCCCAGCACCATTTATTGAGGAGGCTACCCTTGCATATTCTTAGCTCCTTTGTCATAAATTAAGTGATCATATGTGTGTGGGTTTATTTCTTCACTTTATATTTTGTTTCATTGATCCATATGCCTGTTTTTTATGTCAATACCATACTGTTTTGACTACTATAGTTTTATAATACAGTTTGAAATCAGGACGCATGATGCCTTGAGTTTTCTTCTTCTTTCTCAAGATTCCTTTGGCTGTTAGAGGTCTTTTGTTATTCCATACAAATTTTCAAGTTGTTCTGTGAAAAATGCAACTGAAATTGTGAAAGGGACTATGCTGAATCTATGACTTGCTATAGGTAATAAGGATATTTTAACAATATTAATTCTTCCAATCCCTGAGCATAAAATAGCTTTTCATTTTACTTGTGTCTTCTTAAATTTCTTTCATGAATGTTTTACAGTTTTCAGAGCACAGGTCTTTCACTTCTTTAATGTTGATTTTGCATCTGCAATTTTACTTAATCAGTTTATCATTTATAACAGTTTTTGATTGGGTCTTTAGGGTTTTTGTTTTGTTACATATACTATTAAATTATCTGCAAATCAAGACATTTTACTTCCTTTCTGATTTGGAAGACTTCTATTTCTTTTTCTTGCCTAATTTTGCTGCTGGGACTTCCAGTAATATGTTGAATAAAAGTGGTGAGAGTAGGCATCTGTTTCATTCCTGATCTCAGAGGAATATCTCTCCATTTTTCTCCATTGAGTATGATGTTAGCTGTGTGCCTTTTATATATGGCCTTTATTCTGTTGAGATACAACCCTCTATACACACATTACTGAGAGGTCTTATCATGAATGGATATTGAATTTTGTCAAATGATTTTTCTGCATGTATTGAGATGTTCATATGATTTCTATATTTTATTTTGTTAACGTGGTATATCACATTGATTTGCAGATGTCAAACCATCCTTTCATCCTTGGAATAAATCCAATTTGATTATGGTATATGATCCTTTTAATGTATTGCTGAATTCAGTTTGTTAATATTTTGTTGAAAAGTTTTGTATTTATATGCATCAGGGATATTGACCTATAGTTTTCAGTTTTTTTCCGTCCTTCCTCCCTCCCTCCCTCCCTTCCTTCCTTCCTTCTCTCTCTCTCTCTCTCTCTCTCTCTCTCTCTCTCTCTCAGTTTTGATATCGGGCAATGCTGGTCTCCTAAAAGAAGCTTGGAAGTGTTCCCTCTTCTTCAATTTTTTAGAAAGAATTTGGGAATGACTGGTATTAATTCTTCTTTAAACATTTGATAGAATTTACCAGTGAAGCCATCTGGTCCTGGACTTTTATTTGTTGGGAGGTTTTTGATTACTAATCCAACTTTCTTACTAGTAATTGGTCTGTTAAGATATTTTTTGATATTGTACTTGATTTATATTTATCATTTTTATTTTTTATCATAATAATTATACTCTTTAATCCCCATCTGCTATTCCCGCATCCTTTCACCCACCTTCCTCTAGTAACCACTGTTTGTTCTCTATAGTTGAGTCTGTTTCTTGTTTTTTCTCTCTCCCTTTCTTTTCCTTTACACACCACATTTTCTTTATCCATTCATCTATCAAAGGACGCTTGAGCTGCTCCCGTAGTTGAGCTACTGTAAATAACGCTGCAGTAAACATAGGGGTGCATGTATCTCTCTGAATTGGTGTTTTTGTATTTTTGGTTAAATACCCGGTAGTGCAATTCGTGGGATGCAGGATACTTCTATTTTCAATTTTTTGAGGAACCTCCATACAAAATAGTACAAAATACCACAATGGCTGCACCAATTTGCATTCCCAGCAACAGTGCAAGAGGCTTCCTTTTCCCTACATCCTTGACAACATCTGTTGTTTCTTGTAACTTTGATATCCTCAGATTTTCTGTTTATTCATGATTCAGTCTTGGTAGGTTGTGTGTCCTAAGAATTTATCTATTTCTTTAGGTTGTCCAAATTTTCAGCATATAATTGTTTATAATAGTCTCTTATGATCCTTTGTATTTCTGTGGTATCACTTGTAATGTCTCCTCCTTCAATTCTAATTGTATTTGTTTGAGTCTTCTCTCTCTTTTCTTGGTGAGTCTAGCTAAAAGTTTATCAATTTTATTTAAAATATTTTTGTTGAAATATAAGTGATTCATTTCATGTGTACAACATAGTGATTTGACAACTCTAGATGTAATGCTATGTTCTCCACAAGTGTAGCTACCATCCGGCACCATATAATGCCATTGCAATACCATTGACTATAATCCCTATATGTCTTTTATCCCATGACTCATTCGTTGCAAAATTGGAAGCCTGTACCTCCCACTCCCTTTACCCCTTTTTGTCCATTACACACACACACACACACACACACACACACACACACACACACTGGCAACCACCAGTTCTCTGTGTTTAAGATTCTGTTTTTGCTATTTTTGTTAGTTCATTTTGTTTTTTAGATTCCACATATAATTGAAACCATATGGTGTTTGTCTTTGTCTTATTTCACTTAGCAAAATACTCTAGGTCCATCCATGTTGCTGCAAATGGTAAGATTGCATCTTTTTTATGGCTGAGTAATATTCCATTGTATCTATATACCACATTTTCTTTATCCATTCATTTATGGCTGGATACTTAGGTATTTCTATATCTTGGTCATTGTAAATAATGCTGCAGTAAACATAAGGCTGCATATGTCTTCACAAATTAGTGTTTTTGTAGTCTTTGGGTAAACACCCAGTAGTGGAATTACTGGATTATATGGTATTTCTGTTTTTGATTGTTTTAGAAACCTCCATACTGTTTTCCATAGTAGCTGCACCAGTTTATATTCCCACCAATAGTGGAATATAAAGAGGTGAAAAGAAACCCTCCACATCCTTGCCAACACTTGTTTCTTGTGTTTTTGATTTTAGCCATTCTGATAGGTGTAAGGTGATATCTCATAGGAGTTTTGATTTGCATTTCCTTGATAATTAGTGATGTTGATAATCTTTTCATGTGTCTATTGGCTATCTATATGCCTTCTTTGGAAAAATGTCTATTCAGGTCCTCTGCCCATTTTAAATCAGACTATTTGCATTTTTGGGCATTGAGTTATATAATTGTTGGGCATATAATTGTTTACAGTAGTTTCTATGATCCTTTGTATTTCTGTGGTATCAGTTGTAATGTCTCCTCTTTCATTTCTATTTTTATCTGCATCCTTTCTCTCTCTCTCTTTTTTGATGAGTCCAGCTACACATTATCAATTTTGTTTATCTTTAAAAAAATAGCTCTTAGTTTTGTGTTTTTTTCATTGTCTTTTTAGTCTTTATTTTATTTATTTTCATTCTGATCTTTGTTATTTCCTTCCTTCTGCTAACTTCAGTATTTCTTCTTCTATTTCCTTAAGGCATAAAGTTCAATTGTTTGAGATCTTTATTCATTCCTTTTTTTAATTTTTTAATTTATTTTTTCTTTCATATTTTATTGTCAAGATGGTTTCCATATAACACCTAGTGATCATCCCAACAAGCGCCCTCCTCCATGCCCTTCACCCCTCTTCCCCTTTCCCCCACCCCCATGAATCCTGTTTGTTCTTGGTATTCAAGAGTCTCTCATGGTTTGTATACAGTCTATTAATTCCATCTGGTCTAATGTTTTATTTAAGGATTATATTTCCTGAATGATTTGCTGTCAGTATGATCTATCTGTTGATAAAAAAGTGGGAATTAAAGTTCCCTACTTTTATTGTATTGCTGTTTATTTACCCTTTTAGGTCTGTTAATATTTGCTTTATATATGTAGATATACCTATATTGGTGCATAGATATTTACAAATGCTGTATCCTCTTATTGAATTTAGCCTTCTATCATTATATAATGACCTTTGTCTCTTATTGAGATCTTTGTCTTAATATCTATTTTGTCTGATGTAAGTATAGGTACTCCACCTTCATTTTGGTTAACGTTTGCATGGATCATCTTGTTGCATTACTTCAGACTTTTAGTCTGTGTGTCTTTAGATCTGAAGTGTCACGTAAGCAGCAGATAGAGGAGTTTCCTTTCTGTATCCATTCAACCACTCTGGTTTTTTTTTTTAACAGCTCTGTCTTTTGATTAGAAAATTTGATCCACTTATACTTAAAGTAATTATTGATAGGTATGCACATAATTGCAATTTTATTAGTTTTCTGGCTGTTTTGTAATTCCTTTATTACTTGCTTCTTTTGCCCCTTTGTGATTTGATGATTTTATGTAGTATGTTTACATTCTTTTCTCTTTATCTTTTGTTTGTCTAATATAAGTTTCTGCTTTGTGGTTACCATGAGGCTTACAGGAAACAACATGTATTTATAATAGTTTATTTTAAACTTCAATTGGGATGCAGTCTCAAGCTCTACACTTTAATCTCCTCCCTGACCACATTTTATGTCATAATTTACATATTTTTTATCCTATATATTCACTAACAGATATGGAAGTTGGTTTTTACTATTTTTATCGATACTAGATTACTAGATACATAAGTGATTTACCCACCACCAAACATTATATTATTCTGAATATATATGTACATATATATGCATATTCATTTTCCTATTATTAATTAGTGCCCATTCATTTCAGCGTATAGGAGTTTCTTTAACATTTCTTATAAGGCCAGCCTAATGGTCTGAACTCCCTTAACTTTTGCTTGTCTGGAAAACTGTTTCTCTCTCTTTCAGTTTTGAAGGACATCTTTGCCAGGTAATGTCGAAGGCCAGCTCCAGCAGGTCCAGGGGTCCCTGAAGGATGGACGGTGTCAGCGAGAGAGAGAGTGAGAGAGCCCTGAGATCCTTTCTGATCACCAGGCAGGCATCTCCGTCCTGTCGGTTTTGGTGTCTTTATTTATAGGTCAAATGTTAACACGGCATCAGGAAATGGAATTTTTACAGTGGATAGCTCTTTGTGATAAGATGTTTTTGGAAAATGTACAGAAACAGGTTTTACAGAAGTCTTCTTGAAGAACTGCTCCAATTATAGTGAGGTTGAGTAACTAAGAAAATAACAAGGTGTTCACATTTTAATGACGTTAAGATTAAGTCATAGGTTTGTAGATACGCTTATCCATCCTCATCACAGCTGTAAGGGAAGGTGTTTGTGGAATGTAGGCCTTAGGGAAGGGGCTGCTATACACCATCAGTTAGCAAAGGTGTATGAACTAACTTATCTTCTGTCCTTCTAAGTCAGGCTCTTAGTCTCCAGGCAAGACTTGATTTTCCAGTTATATTCTTTACAGCACCGAAGAGCCAAGCATACCTTTAAAGAGTTTAGCTTATTCCCAATACATAGAATAGCCTCTTCGAGGGCATTTACCTTTGTGTCTAGTTTTATGATTTCTAGAATAGCTAGGGCATGAAAGACATTTTTGGTTAGTTGATTGAGTTATATGAACATATTGGACTAACACAACAGAATTGTACATTTAAAGGTCAATTTTTTATGACTAGGAGTCATTAGCCTGTTCATAGCTCA
Organism: Hyaena hyaena; assembly: GCF_003009895.1. Taxonomy (NCBI): domain Eukaryota; kingdom Metazoa; phylum Chordata; class Mammalia; order Carnivora; family Hyaenidae; genus Hyaena; species Hyaena hyaena. The sequence continues at coordinate 1,059,727 of NW_024080883.1, forward strand.
AGGGAAAGTATGGAGGGAAACAGGACCTTCTGGAGACACGATGTCTGTTCTCATAATCAAAAGAAGAAGTTCCCACAATAAGTTCCTTCACAAGGTGCAATCATCATACCAGAGCCGGAATAAGGGGACAAGTCACTCCCGATATTGATCAACAAGGTACCTTAGGGGTCAGTGCTCAAGCAGAAATAATTGAGTGGGGGTGGCTATCGGTCGTCATCTGATTGGCAAGAGACCGTGCAAACTTGCTTTAACCTCACCAGGAGTTTTCTCAACTAGTGGGCTCAGAATGGCTCCCAACAAGATAAAGTATTCTTAATTGGGTAGGGTTTTAGTTTTCGTTTTTCCTTTTAATACTTTGAATGTATTGTACTATTCTCTTTTGGCCTGGAAAGTTTTTGCTGAAAAATCTGTTTATACAGTCCTATGGGGTTAACAAGTTGTTTTTCTCTTGCTACTTTTAAGATTCTCTCCTTGTCTTTGACAATTTAGTATTATGTGTTTTGGTGTGGTGGGTGTCTTTGGGTTCATTTCATTTGAAAGTCTCTGAACTTTCTGGATCTGGATGTCTGTTTCTTTCCCCAGGTTAGGGAAGTTTTCAGCCATTATTTTTTCAAAATTTTGCCCTTCTCTCTCTTTATTCTCCCTCTGGGACTCCTAGAGTGCAAAAGTTGGTCTGCTTGACGTTCTTCCATAAGTCTCTTAAGCTATCACTCTTTTTCATTCTTGATCTTTTTGCTGTTCTGATGAGATGAATTCCACTGCCCTGTATTCAAGCTCATGTATCCTTTCTTGTTTCACCTAGTCTGATGTTGAACCCCCTGTTGTACTTTTCAGTCCACTTATTATATTTTTCATCGCTGCGATTCTGTTTGATACTTTCTTATATTTTCTCTCTGCTGAAATTTTCACTTCATCCATGCATTGTTCTCCTGAGCCTGGTGAGCATCCTTATGACCATTGTTTCAAACTCTTTATCGAGTAAATCACTTATTTCTTTTTCTGAGATTTTATTTTGCTCTTATGTTTGAAACACATTCCTCTATTTCTTTATTTCCTTTAACTTTCTGCTTGATTTCTATCCATTAGGTAAAACAGCTACCTCTCCCAGAAGTGAAAGAGTGGTCTCATGTAGGACATGATCCTTATTGTTCAACAATGCTCTAGCTCTTTGTTGTTTCCAAAACCTTTGTCATTGTCCAAGCAATCTTCTTTGTTCATAGTGGCTCCGCATAGTTTAGGGTGTCCTAACCTATTGGTATCCAAAAGGGGAGGATCTCAGTACCTGGCTGCAGGCTGATTGGAATCTGGATCCTCAGGTAGGAGCTTTTAAAATATGCATATAAACCTCTTCTAGGGGAAGACTGGGAGATGGCCATTTCTGTCATATTTCTGGTGAGTCTTGGGGTAATAACCCTTTAATAACTGTTTCTTTGTTTGCTGCTATACCATGGGACCTGTGAACAGAAGCCCTGCTGGTCACTAGAACCAGGCTATCAAGGGATGTGTCATCTGGGCAACAGCCACAAAACCCAGGGCACCAGACCTGTGCACAAGCTCCTTTCTTGGCAGTACTGGCAAGCTAGAGTGGGGAAGATAGCATACATTTGGCCCCCACTACCCTTCCCAGTCTCTGAGTATTAATGTATGTTAAATTAGAAGCCAGCTTCTCAATGACAGCTACTAAGTTAAATGAATTGGTCTCTTTTACAGAAAGATGGCATTTCAGTATTCTTCTTCTGTACTGTGACATGGCAGGAGAGGGGGCAGCTGGCTAAGCATTATTTCTTTTTGTTGTAATCCTATGAGACCCATGGATATAAGTACCACTGGCTACCAGAGTCATGCCTTCATGGGGTATTTTCTGGGCAGCAGCCACAAAACCAGGGCACTAAACATGCAGAAGCCCCCTTTATGAGAGATATCAGCAACCTGGAGTGAGGCAGAGGGCAAGTGTGAATGATGCCTACCTGCCTTTCCAGTCTCTGCAGACTATTGCAGTCAACCCCTTGAGGTGTGTTAAATTAGAAGCCTTCCTTAGGCTGCAGCTACTAAGATAAGCAAATAATCCTCTTTTGTGGAAAGACTTGGTGTTTGTTTCCTGGGTGCTGTGTCCAGGGGGGATATTGACTAAACTTACAGAGGAGGGAATAAGTAAGAGAACTGTGAGGTAATAGGAGATGAGTTTAATTGGAGTGGAGAAAGTTTGTGGAAGGCACTGGAAGGTCAGTGTAAAGACTATGAAAGTCACCAAAGGTGTTGACATTTGATGAAACAAGTAATATGAAAACACTTGATCAGCAGGGGACAGGTATTGATTAAATCAGTGTCTTGGATAGCCTGGGTGGCTCAGTTGGTTAAGTGTCTGACTCTTAATTTTGGCTCCGATCATAGTTTTCTAGTTTCGTGAGTTCAGGTCCCACATGGGGCTCTGTACTGGCAGCACAGAGGTTGCTTGGGATTCTCTCCCTCCCTCTTTCTCTGCCCCTCCCCCATTCATGCTATCTCTATCTCAGAACAAACAAAAAATCATTATCTCAACCATTAGCCAATTGAGATATTCTTCTTTTGGAAAGTTCAACAGCTCCAAAGTGGAGATACTCTAGTTAAAAAGGGCATGGGAAAGTGGGGGACATGCAGAGACTTACCTACCTGTGTGCCTCTCCCCTCCTATCTCCTCAGAACACTCAGGGCTCTGTAGAGCACAGCTGAGAAGCACTATCTTACTAGATTTCTTTTGTCCAGCCTAAGCCTGGATTGCAATGGAAGCAGTGAGAATGTACACACCAAGGTCCCCACAGCTCATAGAATTTTCCTCACTCTCTGCTGATGCCCCCACCACAATTCCAGAAGACTTACCTTTTCTATAATTCCGTTACCCAAAGCCATGTTGATTAGAAAGTTCAAGGGGAAGAGTTGGTTTGATTAGTGGTAGGAGAGGATTGGTTTCTAGTTTTACACACGCAGATTCTGTTATAATGGTACTTCATTCCTACTGAGAAACCACAGGCTGGTATAGCTTGGTTAGGATGAGAGTGCTCTTAGGAGAATTGACTGTCATTGCTAATTTCTTAGAAATAACAATAAGTCAAGTCAGGCTCATTTTTCAAATCACAACTCAAGTTGGTTAGTAAAGTTTCTAACCAAGACACTGGGGTGGCTCTGTCAGCTGAGAGCCTGACTTGGGCTCAGGTCATGATCTCACAGTCTGTGGGTTTCAGCCCCATGTAGGGCTCTGTGCTGACAGTGCAGTCTGCTTCAGATTCTCTGAGTGGGTGGAGGGACGGAGGGAGAGGGAAACATTCTTTCCCTCTCCCTCTCAAAAATTAAAAAAATAAAAAATAAAATAAATTTACTAACTTTCATTTTTCATGAGGCTACTCCCAATGCAGACTGCTGGATCATTCAAATCACTTTCATACACCTATCTATGCGTTTCAGGCAGAGGATGACAAGAAAAATCTGAGCAGGATGCAGACTCTGATGGATAAACTGCAGCTAAAAGTACAAAGTTATAAGCAGCAAATGGAGGCAGCAGTAAGTACCTGGGGGCCATTACAGCCTCATGGATTTCCCAGCCATTGTTTTTGATTAATGGAGATAGGTAAGCACTTTGTCAGAGAGGACCAGCTCAGCTTAAAATCTGTTCATTCTTTAGTTTTTCTCAAACTAGAATTATCACCCATGCTCAGAAAATTGGTACTCTTTCCTTCAGGGAGCCAGAGCTCTCACCCTTAACCTTGTGGTTACACCCAGATGTGTGCATTGCAAGAAATGAGTCAAGTAAAAACATGATATCATATAGGGATGGCAAATTTTGGGCCAGATAGTCACCCTGGGGCCTTCCTCACTCCAAAAAATTTGGGGTGAGTATAAATGTGGTTCACAGTCCTTTTTCCTCATGAGCCTGAACATAACTATGGCCAAAATCATCATCATTTGAAATGTACTTACCAACCCTGGTTGCCAACCCATAGCTACATAGAATGTAATTCATAAGTACCATATATATTGGCTTATACCTAATAATCTCTCTTCAAGGGTTTTGAATTCATTATTTAAATAATTTGGGCTAAAACACTGCTATGTGTAATAATTACCTGTTGACTTATATAATTTTAAAGATAAGCCCCCTTCAGTCAGAGGTAAACTAGAATGTTTAACTGATTGCAAAACAATTGTGGTTTTTCTAACATGTAAGATGCCTGTGAAAACCATACTACATCCAATTAGTGAAACGTGCTGAGCAAGTTCTAAATTTCCAGAGAACAATGGTTATAAAAATGGATATTGTGCCTGCTAGAAAGTCTGAATCCTTATATATTATACCAAAATATATTCCATTCAATACTCAGAAGTTTATATTCCTTTCACACATTTTTCAACCTTCTCATGTCAAAGCAGAGAAAATGACTATGTAGGCACAGGGATATTTTTTCATTTTTTTATTTTTATAGGAAGCACAAGCCAATCAATATCTTTCCAAGTATAAGAAGCAGCAACATGAGTTGAACGAAGCTAAGGAAAGGGCAGAGATAGCAGAATCTCAAGTCAATAAACTCAAGATTAAAGCAAAAGACTTTACAAAAAAGGTATGTCAGATATTCAACTTTGTTCTAATTCTTTTAATTTTCTTAATGTTTTTTATTTATTTCTGAGAGGGAGACACAAAACCCCAAATAGGCTCCAGGCTCTGAGCTTGCTGTCAGCACAGAGCCCGACGCAGGGCTCGAACCCACGAACCGTGAAATCATGACCTGAGCTGAAGTCGGACACTCAACCGACTGAGCCCCCGAGGCTCAACTTTGTTCTAATTCTTAAAGTGTGGGTGTCTAGGGCTCATGTCATCTGATGAGTAGAACAAGAAATTTCTTTTTTTTTTTTCTCTCTCTTTAAAGTCTTCCCTATTTACTAAGTTCTCCTTGTCCAGGTAATATTAAGTGCTAAGCATTTGGGTGGATTACACATTGTATTTATACTTCTCAAATGCTTAATTCCAGGTGAACTTATAGGTTCTGAGTTCCAGGCCCTAGATTCACTTTTATAAAACAGTCAGGGGGCACCTGCCTGGCTCAGTCATTTATGCATCTGACTTCAGCTCAGGTCATTATCTCCTGGTTCATGAGTTTGAACCCCGCATCAGGGTCTAACTTTACTAGCAGAGTGGCAGCATGACAAAGACCACTGAACACTGGGCTTGTTGGGGCCAGGATGTGTTTGGGTTACTATAACAGAATGCCAGAGACTGGGTGGCTTATAAACAACAAACATTTCTCACAGCTCTTTAGGCTGGGAAGTCCAGGATCGTGATGCTGGCAGATTCAATATCTGGTGAGGGCCACTTCCTCATAGATAGCTCTTTTCTCAATGTGTCCTCACACATAGTGCAAGGGTCAGGGCCGTGGGGGGGAGGGAGGAAGCTCTCTGGGGATTTTTTTTTTTTATAAGGCACTAATCCCATTCATAAGAACTCCACTCTCATACTTAAAGCCCCACCTCCTAACACCAGCACTGTGGGGACTGAGATTTCAACAGATGAATTTTGAGGTTATACTAACATTTGGACCATAGGAAGCTCAGCTTTCTTGCTGAGATTTGCCAGAACACAGGGTTTTTAAATGAGGTCTAGCTTTAGGAGAAATTAAAGAACATTGGATAAGACATTCACAGTCCTTTATGGAATGCCTATAGAACACTTAGCACAGATAGTCACCTTTTCATTTTTAAAAAATTGGTACCTGCCTGGTTTTATTATAAACGAATTACTAATAACACTGCAAGATAAGTAAACAGGGCTGCCCATAGTAAATACTACCTGGAGGGAGGTCAAAATCATCTCTTTTGAAGGAGAATCTAAAAGTTGGTTGTATTGAATAGGTTTAGATCTAAAGATGAGGCGCTTGGGTCATTGGCACACTCCAGAAAGTTCTCACTGATGCCTGAATAGTTGTCTTAGGGATAAAGCCTACGTGCAAAGGTCCTCGAGTGGTTTGAACCCCAGCCACAATTTGAGAGGGTCATGGCATTGGTCTTGGGTGCATACAAATCAATATGCCTGCCCCTCCACTGCACATAACAGTTTTGTTTGGGGAAATGCCTCACACAGGCTACATTGGCACTCAGCTGCAGGAGGTCAAAAGGGCTGCAAAACAGATGTTCGACTTTGTCACAGTTGTTTCCGACAAAGAATAAAATAAGTGCAGCAGAAATGGCTTCTGAGAGGCGCCAGATGAATAGGAAAGCCATCCTTGGCAGTGCGAGGACTAATTGTTTCCCATTTACAGAGGGAAAGCCTGAAAATCTTCAGCTGTCATAAACCAAGTGAAAACGTTTTCTGATAGAATTGTAGGTCTGGGCTGTGAAGCCAGTTGGTGATATGGCCACCACTTTTCCCTTTCTTTTGTGGAGGGCACTGTCTTCCCTGGCAAGGCTTGGCAAGCAGAAAATTCAGAGTACCCAAGCACGTCCTTCAGATGAATTACCTGTGTCTGCTTTCTGTAATGCACATAATTGCCTCAATTCCCCATATGCCTTTGAAGCTAATGAGGAGTTGGCTAAGGTCTGCTTACTCCGGAAAGGATTGGGCTTGGTTCTGGGTGTGTGTGCCACGGAGGAAAGTCACAGGAATTCACAGAACACACTCATATTGCTTTTCAGGCTCATGAAGAACAAGCAGTCCTTGCTCATGAAAAACAGAAGTTGGGCAAGTACAAGGATGGTACGATTTAATGGCTGAAAACTTAAGTTGCATTTGAAACAAGTTTATGTGGTATGAAATGCAGTTTAAACAAGGTGATTAGAAAATGTAGTAGAGTATCCTTGCTTCCCCAGGTTAATGGGGATTTTTTTTGGTCCTCAAATACAAGTAAACATTTTACATAGAAGATTAAATAATATGAGTCTTTTAAATTCTCAAGTTAAATACGTATTGCCTCAATGCATAATATTTATGGATGACACGTACAATGAGCCCTAGGTATGTTGGTAAATTATTACTGAAGTTAATGAATTTTGCTGGACTCATCCAACAATAAATCTATATTTTTAGGCACTAATGGTGGGAGTTGATCAACTTTTCTCTTAGCACTGTAAGTTACATATAGTCACAGGCACTTAGAATTATAGATAAAATCCTCCTAATCTATACTTGGGTGGACTATATGCTAGTGCATTTTTCAACACTGAAACATCTTCTCAGATAAGACAATCAGTTTAGTGTTCGGTGGAATGCTGGCTTTGTATGGTGCCAGTGTAGCTAAGCGAGAGATACATTTCTTGGATTTCCTCTCTGTTTGTTCTGGATTGCAGTTGGTCACAAGAGAAATTTTCACTACGTTTGAGAGGAAGTGGTAAAGATGCAGCTGTTCATTTTATGCTGTTAAGGTCGTGGTATGGCCCCAGGCACTGTGATACCTGGCAAATATAACCCTAGCCCAAAAGAGTGAGTTGGCAATGAAGATCCCTCCTTCAGCTTCAGACTCCTGGCCAAGTGTGGGCCTGGAGGCCCTGAGAGGCACAAGTTCCAGTTTGTTCTTAGGGATTTCAATTCATCCTCACTCCACATCTAGCTCTCCTTCCTGATCACTAGAACAGCTGGCCTACAGCTACCTTAAGTACAGCCCCAGATGCAGAGAGGACAGCCTGACCTGGACTTCTGGGCATTGGTGAAGAACTGTGTAAGGTTGATTCTATATAATAAATCTTTATTCTAGCATTCTCAGCAGTGAACCTCTGTGACCCAACCCTGACTCATACAGGTGGTTCCAATAATAATTCAAGGCTCGACAGCATTCAAGGACCCAAGTGCATTCTTGCCTGCCATCCTGAATTTATTGACTTTAGTCTTTCTCTATGTCCCTCCTCCTCACTGTAAGAAGACGATAGTAGATCTGAGCATTTGCTACTGCCATTTAAAGTTTTTCTTTATAATGATGTCAATACTTTACAGTTTATGATGAATACCTGTCATACCATTGAAGCAAACACTTAGAGACAATTGGACCGGGTAGCATTAACATATAATTCAAGGCTGATTTTCTCCCATAAACTATAGCGTCAAAACTTGATTAAGTCACAAAAATCCTGGTTACTTTTGTTTCTTATAAATTGATTAAAATTAAAGGGAAGCGATCAAGTCAGCTGGGCTATCCATTCTGCCTTTGCATAAAAATTTATGTGGAAATCTAAATTTATTATAAGGCTGATTAACAACATGACAACTGAGCCAGAAGAGTGAATCAAATTATCTTCATAGTTAATGTCACTCAGCTACGCAAACCTAGTGTTGGAAGGTATAACCTAACCCCAGAGATGTCAATTCTTGAGTTGATAGGACCCTTTGCTCTAGGCAATCTTGGAGATACTGACATTTTTAGACTTTGGAGTCCCTAAGACTCACCTTACTAAATTTAGTTTGGTTAAACTGATATTAACTATTCATATAAAACTGAAGTACAATACCTTAGCATAGCAATTGTTCTTTTTCACCAAGGTGATTTCTGCTTCTGTGTGCTCTCTCACCCATCATTAGTTGATCAGATTTTGAATCAACACTTAGTGATAATTTCTTCCAAGATCTTGATGGGAGTCTCACTGTGGCCTCTTTGGCTGATGGAATTGGAATCCTTGGCATTCAGGCATTCATAATCTTGATGCAGCTAGGGAGTTGTGAGTGATGGTTAGGACTTGAAGAGTAAATGTTATAGTGGAAAAGACAATGGTTGCAAGTTTTTCCAATGGTGAAGAGAGAATAAGTGAAGTCACTGGATATTAAGGATGGTCACCATGTGTTAAAGCAGTCCTGCTTCATGTCCTGTACTGTCTGGGTGTTTTGAAAGAGCCTAGAACCAAGAAAAATGGGACTTTACATGGCCATTGTTCATGTCAGAATACCCATTTTTATCTTAAGCATTTAATGATGGTACTGTTTTGTCTTGGCTTGGGGAGAGGGGAGCTCTAAGGCTATTGTTTGCATCTATAATCAGGGATCCATGAGACAGTTATAAGTAGCTATGAAGTCTCAATTTTAATCTCCCTCCTAGATTAGTTCCTGAGTTTTTAACCAGTAGAAAATGAAGTTTACTCCACTCTTTGCTCTCATTTATATTCTGATTAATGGACTCACAAAAGGTGTACAGCAGCAAAAAGTTTAAACTCCATTTTATGTAACTGAATTTGCAATCAAACTATAATTTGCAAGTAAATTCAGTCCCCAAGGAGCGTAGAAGTGGCTGGAAAAGTATAGATGGCCAGCCATCTGAATCTGGCCAGAAACTGTAATTTGCTTTTCTCTACTTTGTATTTCTTTTGACTTCTATTCAGTCCCATGCTTCCATCGGAAGAATAAATACATTGGTGCACCATCATATGAAGTGCCATTGGATATCTCTATAAATAACAGTAGGAAGTGAGAAGAGCAGCCACTTATTTAAGTAGCACAGGTTTAATTATAGACATTGGAAAAAGTCCTAATTGTATTTTTATCCTGTTAAGTTATCCTGTGATCCCTCTCGCCCTTTTTTTCCCCTCTATAAAAGTCTTGCATGATGATATGTGAATCAATCACCTTTTCACAGTAGCATTCTTATACTATCAATGGTTTGATAAAGGTAAGACCTTACCTTGTTTTCTTCTGTATCATTAGCAGTGTTGGCTCTCTCATCAGTAGAGACAGAATACTTTTCTACAGGGAAAAAAGAAACACTTAAAAACAATCTCTTTGCAAACACTCAGCTTCCTACTTATTCCTACCTCAGTACAATTATGTTGTTAAGATTCACCTTAGTCACTCCTCCTTTCATATCTTTCTTCCAACAAACAGCATTCAAAACGCATTCAGTGTAGAAATACCTCATCACCTACAAATAGCAATAAATTCTTACAGCTGATCTAGGTGCTCCAAAGCAAGGATAAAGGCTGTTCAACCAGGCCAAGAATTCCTGGCTTTTTAGGATTGTTGGCCTGATTCCTACTAACTGTTAACAATAGAAAATAACAGCCAAAGAGATGATGGTTAAGCCCAGAGTGATGGCAGAGGAGAAGGGATATAACACCATTTTCCAAGGAAGGCCTTCCTTTTGTGCATTGCTAAAATCTGGTGCAATTTATACTTCTCCTAGACTAAGGACATTTTAAAACAGTACTAGGAAAAGAGAATTTAAAGAAGAAGAACATGAATCATGGTCATATGAAACTACAGCCAAGGATCTGGAGGTAGGCAAGGCTTGGGGGCCATTGGTGTTACAGCTTGAAATATATTTTTAGCCTGTCTTTTTTTTTTTTAATGTTTTTATTTATTTCCAGGAGAGAAAGAGAGAGACAGCATGAGCAGGGGAGGGTCAGAGAGAGAGGGAGTCACAGACTGAAACAGGCTCCAGGCTCTGAGCTGGCAGTCAGCACAGAGCCCGACGCGGGGCTCGAACCCACGAACCGCGAGATCATGACCTAAGCGAAAGCCGGACGCTTAACCGACTAAGCCACCCAGGCGCCCCTATTTTTAGCCTATCTAACTACAGAACTACAGAAAAAAAAATTTTTTTTTAAGTAGCAAATACCCTGACGTTGTTTTTGTTGATACCTGCTGATTGCTTCTCCAGAATCAGAACCCAGCTTCCTGTCTCAGCCCTGGGAAGCTTACCTGAATAGATTCCTTTTAGTGTTCCTTCTGGCTTCCAGTTGAGGTGGAGATCAGAGAAAGGGAAAATCACATATTTATTCTTCCAGCTCTTTCCTCTTAAGGTCTTCTTGGTCTGTCTGTGTCCTTCACCTGAAAGTCATTCTCCCTGCAAGGCATCTGATGTTACATGACTCTCTCCTTCCAGGTTCTGGGAACTGCACCCTCTCCTTGTCCCTTCAAGCTCATATTTGGTGGCAAATCAGCTGCTCCCAGTTCCAGGGAAATGCACTATCTTTTGTGTTCCCTTTTGTACAGTTTTGGGTGTGCCAGGTGTTTTCTGTTCGGTCTTGCCTTTTGCACACTTCCAACATAGAAAGTAGAATGCCATTCTTGAGCAGTATGTAGTGCCCCTCTGTTCTGTAATTTGAACCCTAATCTAGTCACAATTGTCATTATATATCAGGTCAGAAGTTGTGTCTGGAGGACAAACTAGACTAGCCTAGGATTTCCCATTTTGTTTACTTCCGGCCAGCTGAGGGACAGGAGGAACAAGCACTAAGCAGGACTAGCCTGCCAATTAGTACGAACAATCACAGGGGTAGAACTGGTGAAACTCTTTCTCAGTGTCACACTTAACAATCTTATCTTCAACAATGGTGTCTGTGACCAAATCACTTAACTTCCCCAGGGACAAAAGGCAATTATCAACCAGAGGAAGGGACATGAGATAGATCTCAACCTCCCAGGACACTCGGTCTTCTCACCAAGATTATGGAGTAAGAGTTACTTGGAGCCTAGATCTACCTCTGCCACTAGGTAGCTTCATCCATCTTAAGTGGTATACCTGAGACTGTTTCTGTCCCTAACTACCTGGATTCCAGTTTCTTGGTCTATAAAATGTGGAAATAAGTAGGTTTAAGTTTTTCCTGGATCTAAGTCTGTCAATAAAGGCAAAGTCTTCTAAGAAGTTCTGTGACCATGGCATCTTAATGTATAATTTTAAATTACCATGAGTAATTAAATTACTGTAAGTAACACAGGGCTGTCCCAGAACATCTAGAGAGTACAGGGACTAAAGCAAGTCCAGACCAAGGGGGCAAACTCTCTCCAACGGCATCCATTTTTAAAGTTTGGGCTGATTTCATTCCAGCTATATTTCAATGCAAGATAAATTTGATCATTTTGTGTATTAATGCCAGATTTAAATTTTTTCAGTGTGCTCTAGTGCGCATGTGCTTGTATATAACTTGTTATATCTTTGACCATTTAACTCAGGATAAACTTGTTAGAAGCAGAATAGTTAGGTGGAAATGTGGGAGCATTTTAAAAGATTGCTGATAAATTTTAGGAATGAATCTCTAAAATATTCAGGTCTGTTTACAGGTCATCCTTGATACACCTCTACTTGAACACCCAGGGACAGAGCCCAAATACTCCATGAGATACCTACCTCTGCTGAAATGGATGCAACTTCTCGACTTAATAAGGGACATGCAAAATATCAGCAAAACCAAAGGCACCAGAGATAGGATAATTATCCAGGTGGTTCCTTTTTGACTCTGTTCTAAATAAAACAAAAAGTCTATAAACTGGAAGGAAAATTACCAAAGGAAACATTTACTGTTTTGAAAACTAGTTATTTATGGGGCGCCTGGGTGGCTTAGTCGGTTAAGCGTCCGACTTTCGCTTAGGTCATGATCTCGCGGTTCGTGGGTTCGAGCCCCGCGTCGGGCTCTGTGCTGACTGCCAGCCCAGAGCCTGGAGCCTGTTTCAGAGTCTGTGACTCCCTCTCTCTCTGACCCTCCCCTACTCACGCTGTCTCTCTCTCTCTCTCTCTCCCCTAGAAATAATTTAAAAAATATTTTTAAAAAAATGTTTTAAAAAACTAGTTATTTCTACATTCATGAGCATAAATACCTCACAGTCTCAATGCCTCTACTGTGGGAAACCTGCATAAGCTGGAATATTAACCAATTAGGGGCTTAGTAGGGAGTGGGTGTCAGAGGAGAAAAAGTCTGCAGACTTGAAAGCAATGAGTCTATTATGCACTGTGAGTTCCTATTTTTTATATTGTAAAGGGAATTAACAAAGAGATACTTAGGACTGTAGACTAACCTCAGCTCACCATTCTCCTTGGAGGGTGAAGGGAGAGCGGAGCTCACCCTTGGCTTGAATAAGACAGGGGCATGGAGGAACAAGGGTAAGTACAGAGGTGATGAGCAGAGTGGTGTAGGAGCCACAGTCTTGAGTGAGAGGTGACAGGTGAACACCAGGAGAACAGAGAGTGCTTAATACTCCACAGAATCATTGGAGTAGCTAGAGTTTTGTCAGCATTGTTGTTGGAACTATAATTGTAATTAGTATTAAAAGAAGTAGGACTCAGAAGGCAGAAACTTGAAGACCTTAAGTTACCTGCTCATCTTGTGATCTATGTTCTGCAGAGTGGGGGCAAGCGTTAGAGCACATAGGCCAATTCAAGGTGAGAAAATGTTTATAGCTATTCTTTACAATGAATAGCTCTATATAACAGATGCCCATTATTATGAACATACTCTTTATTAATAATGTTTTGCAATCACTAAAACATTAGTCTCTCTCTCTCTATTGTGTCATTCTGAAATTCTATACTCATATGGAGGGTGAGCAATTTAAGTAGAAATGTTGACTTTCAAAAGTGTTTTCATATGCACACTTTTCCTCCTGAAGAAAACCCTGCAAGGCATAGCATTTTCTTACTTTACTCATGACCATCTTTTCCCCATCTGTAAAGAGATTTGCCCAACATCACATAGTGATTCTACAAAATTTAGCAAGAATTATTAACTTCCGTTCAATTCTACATAACTTTTATGGAGTAGATCTAGACTCTAGGAATCATAACCCCCTTACCCCCAAATCTGGGCCTCCTTTTCAAATGTTGCAGCATCTCCAGAGCAAGATAACAAGTAGAAAATTGCAATTCAGAACAGAAAACCAAGTTTCCTCAAAAGAATGGTGTCGAGGATACTAGTAGTGTTTGCCCTGTTTTCTGCCCTGTGGGGGTAGCTCCCGCTACACATCTCTCCCTGGGAGTAAGTGTGAGAAGATCCTCCTCTGGTTTCAATGGGCCAGGGTTTACTTGGAATGGTCCTGATGCTTTGTGTAAACTAAAGATTAGATCTCTGATTAGAAAGATGGGTCATATGTGGTCTTCAGACAGTTTCTTCCTGCTTTTTTCCTCACACTCCAAAATGAGGCAACGTTTGAAAAATAGAATGAAAGCTTAGCTGTATTTTACATAAACCTAGCATTCTTATTTTGGAGAAAAATAGGCACTTCAAATGCACCCCACTTTTCAGCATTCTCAGAATGACAGCTCTCCACAAAGGGAATATTGTGCTCAGTGTTAGAAGCTTCTATTTGAAGACCACTTGACCTAAGGACAACTTATCTCCATATTTGTTATTCCTCCTAATTTTCATGACTAGAATGATAGAAAAACTTTAAGGCAAATATTCAACTGACTCAAGTATCTTTAATACATAATACTGATGATCTATGATCTCAAGTAGATAGCTTAAGGGTAAGGGGATCAACCATCCCACCTAGAAAGTCAACTTTAGGAGTACATATGCCATCACTCTAAAATATTTCTGGTCCACTCTCCATAAAGATTCTCGGCAGTTAACTATCAGTGGAGGTAAAAAAAATGAGCTGAATTAGGCATCACTTAGTGCTTCCAAAGTCCTTTGGTGACTGTTTCCACCAGGTTCACAGACCATCTACCAGAGTCCCAGATCTAACTTCTTACTGTGCCTGAAGCCTCAACTCCCCAAACCCTAGGCTCTAAAGCACAGGTTAAGCATAGTAGCTAAGCAGAAATTGAGGATGTTCAGATCATGAGTCACCAAATCAAGTAAATTCCCTCTACATTTCTGAAGCCCTGAAACCATGAAGAGGAAATCTTATATGGGAGTAAAAACAGTTGTTTTTCAATGCAGGATTTTTGTGTGTTTGAAAGAAGTATGTTGACCAGAAGTATCACCATAGATAACATTTTCAAGAATACTAATCAAAATTATTCTTTAAATGCCAAAACCTAATTTCCCTGTTTGATATTCACATTCTCTATTGCTATAGCCAAAATCCATTACCCAACCCTACTTGTAACTTACCTACTATCTGCAGCATTTGGATGGTGAGGAAGGTATATTTGCTTGAACAACTATTGTGCAAGTATTTCCCACTGTTTGAAAGACTAAGATCCTTCAAAGTCAGAAAAGTGACTCTTTTTTTAGGTCTTTGTTCCATGAAAATCGGGGTTCATTGATAATTGTATCTTGTGAGAAGCTCAGAAAGTGAGCCATGATGGAGGAGATCTCCTTTTCCATTTTGGAGCAATTGACTATGAAATCTTGATTCAGTAAAAAAAAAAAAAAAAAAAAAAAGTACTGTTTGCAAGTTTTCATGAGAGTGCAACAATTTCACTCTGCATTTTATGAAGGTCATCTAATAACAGGATAGAAAAGGAAACATCAATGAAAATACAATTTTCAAATGAATATTCTAAGTTACACTTAGAAATGCATTTCTTGAAGAAAAGCTGTGCTACCACCATTTTACCACTTCCCAAGGTTAAGTTTAGGCTTTTAAGGAGGCCTAAACCTGGGCCAGCTAGCACTTTTTCACTCCTTGTATCTAACTCCTACAGCCCTATAGTGAGTACTCAAGAATGTTGCTACCAGCCTTTCAAACTCAGTGGTCTTCTGTTGACCCCTCAAATGCGAGTATTCCCCAGAACTCCCCTCTTGTCACTGTTTACTCCCTAGTAATCCCTGTTACTTGTATGGTCTCAACCACTTATTAATTGTTCTTTCTGTACAAAGTCCCTGTTCCTGCACATTACTAGTATATTTCCAACTATGTGGAGGTAGGTCCCCACTGGACTGAGCTCTGTTAGAGCAGAGACTATGCTAGGTATTCTCAGCTTGCCCCTCTAGATCCAGATCCATCTTTTCTTTCCTATTCTATAGCTCCATAGCTGACCTCTGTGGATTACCATGAATTCTCTCCCTAGGCTCTAGACTTACTTCACACTCCACCTGCAAGACTGATGCCACAGTGAGCCATCTCAAATGCAAATCCGGGTCTCTTTGATGCCTCAAATCCTTCTTTGGCTCCATACTTCCTCCAGAGCCCTGGTCAAGCTACTTAGCAAGACCAAAGCCCTCAATCTGATTTTTGCCTCCCTCTCCAGGTTTATCTCTTGCTACTTTAGCTTCACCCTCAACCACTTCTAAAAATTCAGGCAATATTTACTCCTTTGTGCTCTTGTGTTTTTTAACCTGGAATGCCTATGTCCTCTGGAAATTCCCCATTTTCTTTTAAACTCCTGCCCAATGCAACCTCCTTAAGCATATATTCTCTAACAACCCCATTCATATCCAACCATAGGAAACAGAATTAATTGCTCCCTTTGCTATGCTGTTTTCCTAGTTCAATTTTTACATGTTTTTACTAGATGCTGTGGATCCAGAAATGAGTAAGAGTCCACATTTTTAAGTTCACAGTCTGAGAGCAACAAACTTGGCATATAAAAATCCCCAACAAGAGGAAATAGCACTGAGTTTAAGGAACTGTAGATGCTTCTGGATACTCCATTCTGAATAAATGTGAGAAAATATAATTTTCCATAGAAAGTATTTACAATTTAACATTTTCATTTCAACACTTTTCCATATTCCCATTACTGCCTGAAAAAGTGAATATTGGGTGTTCCTGCCTTCAATGCTGGAATGATGTAAAGTTGGTGAATCACTCATAATTCAGGGTCTTCTTGGCAAGCACTTTGAGAATCCGAAACTTGGGAAAGAAGCCCAAAAAGGATAGCTAACTTCTACTTTCTCCATATAATGAAGATTTACTTAAAAAATTTTTTGCTTTGCTTCTAAAATAGAAAACATTTTTCCTTGGAATTGCATAAGAAATATCAAATTAATTTTTCTTTCTCTTAATTTTAAATAGCAGGTTACAGATTTAGAGATTGATCAAAATTAGTTTTTTTTCAAATAAATAAGAGGAAGGAGCATCAAGAACATTTCATGCTATGATAGCACTGTTGATAAAGCTCAATGGGATAATACTATGTAAAGAGAACAAACAGGCAATGCTACTAATGAATTTTTGCGTAGTTGGAAGAATGGCGAACATCACAGATTGTAAATAGTCAAGTATCCTCTCATCTTTTGAAGTGCAGTGCAGGTAGGAAATCCTGTTTAGAGGACACATCATAGAGAAATATAATATTCATGAATAGATTTGCTACTTTCCATTTCACAAATGTTTGCCTTCAATTCAAACACCTAACAGGTAGGAATTACTTCTGTTTTGCCAATGAGGAGCCAGTGCTTAGAGCTAAAAATGGTTGCTTAAAATAAGACAGCCAGTGTATATCAAACCTACGACGATCGTTTTGGTCTTCTAACTGGTGCAGATGCATTTTCTTTCTTTGGTGCTTCCTTTTTTCCCCGTAAATGAATCCTAATTCTCTCCCAACCTCCGACATAGCACATGCACATGGAAAACCCAAAGGAGCCTACCTTTCATTGTCTATTCCCCTGTCCATGTTTGTTTCAGCAATGAGTTTTCAATAGCACATTTGTAAGATAAATCTGATCCTGTAATGTTTATCATACTATTTATATAAAAACCCAAAGACTCGGTTTCTTCCATATTATTTTCAGAGATGGGTGTATTGTCCATTTTCCATGTGATAAGTGGATGAAGATAAATACCGCACACACTGCATATTAAGGAGCTATCTGTGTTCGTCAAACTTTATCACAGGTGTGATGAAAGCTAGGAGGGAGAAAGAAGAGCATTTGAGGGACTGTCATTAGCTTCTCTTTAAGCCATCTGTGCAAAGCACTTATTTTAATACCCATGAATTGAAAAACTAAGCTTTATGAGTAAAACTTGGCAGTTATGAAAGGAAAAAGAAAACAAAAACTCTGTAGAAACTTAAGATACAGTCTGGTTATCTACAAGTGAAAGAAAAAAGCATATGCACATACTTAGCAACTAGCAATCTTCATTCTCTGGCAAGAATTCTAGAAAGAAATCTAATGACCTCAACGAGCCACAAATATAAACTAGAGCTCATGTAGTGCTCTGTACTCTTCAGGTAATAACCCAGAGCCTTTTTGATTCTTTGTTTACACATGAGTTTTAGATTTCTGCATGAAGATCTGAAGCAGCTAAATAAGAGAGATGAGAAGAAACACGTGCTGGATAAAACAACCCACTAGAAAATGCCCCTCCCCCCAATAAATAAATACGGACAGGCGGAAAGCATATAAATTAAAATTTAACTTAATAAAACAAAAATTAAGCCAGTAATTCAACATTTTAAAAGATAGCATATGACCACAAATTCATATTAGATGCTGACAAGACTAAGGTGTCAAAGTAATGTATTAAAATTTTCTGATGCTTTTCTTTCAGATCATTTCCCACTGTTAAATACAAGAATGCTCATCACAACATTTTTGCATAAAACACTGGAAATACCTGAACATCTACCAGTAGAGGAATGAATGTATCAAACATGGCATGTCTATACTGTGAGATACCATGCATTTAAAAATTGAGGTAGATTTGTATGTATTGACTTGGAAGGTAGCGCATAGCATATTCAATTAAGAAAAAGATATTTTAGAAAAACATGGAATGATATTATTGCTGTGTTTTATAAAACCCTTTGTGATACTTACCTCCCACCTTTAATACTACTTTGTTTATGATGTTTCTAGATGCTGTTCCCACAAAACATATGTAAAGTCCTTCATAGAGAAGGCTTAATCTTCTCAAAGATAAGGAGGTGTTCCCATTGTAAATTTCACTATGAAAGAGGGATATCCTGTTTGTACATCTATGATCTTGCCTTTCCAAATAGTCACGGTCTTTGTAGTGTGAGGACACATAGCTCTGATTCTTCCAATGAATTACTACTTCAGGTGCACTCTTAAATAAGCAAGGGGGCATTCCATCTTCACCAAGTCTTCCAATGACTATTTGCTCTTCCTTAATATCATCAAGATTTGAGGAAGACAATAGAGATGTATCTAAAAATCAAGAGCAGTTATGAGGGGAATTAGCGATGGATGCTTATCAAGGGCTGTATAAGGACCACTTAGAAGAACTATGCTGGGTCAGCAGCCTGGAATTAAGACCATACCATCAAGAAACCTTACTAGTCTGATTACTAGAAACAAGCCATGAGGCTTGTGTTAAGAGTTTCTGCAATTGTGTATTATATACACAAAAGAGTCCTGCTGATTTTTATTCCATGAACCCATTTACTTCTAATACTTACAACAACAACAACAAAATCGTTTATTCAGCTAGCTTAGAGTCAGCAGGCCCTAAACAAATAGAACCAACTTAACTTGGTTTCATCGGGAAATATTTGGAGTATGTAGAAGACAATGCTGGATTCAGAAATCTGTTAGGAATATGCAGACCTTAATCTCAAGCAACAGAGCACACGGACAGGAGGGGCCCAAGAGGTAAAATGAAATGACTCATGTATTTTGGCTTTAGGACACCTCTCAGGATGTCCTATGTGTCAAATGAAATACAGCTAAGGAATAGTGTTCTGGATATTAACGTGGAAGTCCAATCATCCTGCAATATATATTTATACATATAGTTGTTTACTATTAACTTCAGAAGTTGACTTTGAAAAGCAGATGAAGGGCGCCTGGGTGGCTCAGTCAGTTAAGTGTTCGACTTTAGCTCAGGTCATGATCACACAGTTTGTGGGTTCGAGCCCCTCGTCGGGCTCTGTGCTGACAGCTAGTCAGAGCCTGGAGCCTGTTTCGAATTCTGTGTCTCCCTCTCTCTCAGAAATTAAAAAAAAAACATAAAAAAAAAGAATCAGTTATTTGAAATGGATTCCACTTTAAAAAAAAAAAAAAAAGAAAAAGCAGATGGACTTGTCACAATCAATGTTTTTGCAAAGAAAATATATTTAGCCATATCATAATCCTTGAAGGTAGCATATAGCTTCTTTGACTAATTCATGACACATTGTAGGTAGATTGTGTACCCTCTCTATGGATTTTAGGATAATTGGACTAGAAAGAGAACAGAGTAAACTCCTTTAGACCTTGGCCAAACCTACCCAAGACAAGAGAATTAAGTGCTCATGTGGACCTGTCACAGTCGTTTTCCTCTGCCTTCTCCTCTGGAGCTCCTTCTAGTCTGCCATGTCCCACTTCTCTCCCTTAGATTTAGTTTATTTATGTACAAAGAGCTAGAGGGGTGCGCTCTTATGCTGAGAGAAAGACACGGAAAGGTGGAGAAGAAAGGGAGTGTTTTTGTCAACCTCCCTAATTGCTAATAAACACCTCTAATATCTCATGGATAATTTAAAAATGCCCATGACAGGACAAGAAGCAAAGAAGCTAATGCCTTCTGTTAAGTGTTAAGCACCAAGCTTACCCTTGGGGGAAAAAAATCAATCACCAGTCAATCAAACTTGCCTATCTAGTGATTTTATATCTGGTAGCAGATAACACATTAGGAGAAGCTTTAGAGTAGACAGGAGAAAATAGCATTTTTAATCTTCAGGCAGGACCTCCAGTCTGTTTCCTATTTCTCTTCAAGTGACCTTTTAGAAAGGGTCACAATGCTATGGCTACAGAGGAAACCACCACCTTGCATTGTGTGCTCATGTTCCCATCTAGTGGTACAAATAACACTTGGTTACATTATAAAGGAACTCACCCTGAAATCCACTTAGAGGTGAGCCAGGGGTGAGGATGACAGACAGCACTTCCTGTACCTTCACGTCATATGGAGATCACACTAGTTACAGTATCAAAGACAAGCAAAACATGCATATTATAGATTTCAAATGCAAATAGGAATAGGATATGAAAGTGTTTGGGGTATCTGGGTGGCTCAGTCCATTGAGCTTCCAACTTTGGCTCAGGTCTTGATCTCACAGTTTGTGAGTTCAAGCCCCGTGTCGGACTCAGTGCTGAAAGCTCAGAGCCCAGAGCCTGCTTCAGATTCTGTGTCTCCTTCTTTCTTTCTGTTCCTCCCCCACTCATGGTCTGTCTCACTCCATCTCTCAAAAATAAATGTTTAAAAAAAAAAAAAGAAAGACAGCATCTGACTATCGTAGATCAGTTAAATAAACTATGGTGCATCCATACCAATCATTCTTCTGCAGTCGTTAAAGATGATATTGTAATAGTTGGTTCAATGGCATGGAAAGAAGTTTTTAATTTTACAGGAGAAAAATCAGATTACAATGTAACTTGTAAGTAGCATAATCCCTTTTTAAATGCACACCCATTTCTGCACATAGGCGAGAGCCATGTCACTAAATACACACTAGGATATTAACTCTGCAGAGCTGATCACATCTAAAGCAGTGTCTACTGTCTAGTAGGTAGTGAGAAATGGCTGTTGAGTAAATAAAGATTTGGTATATGGTCAACAGTGGTTCTCTGGAGAACAGTTTTTGTTATGTTTAAAGCTTTCTACAGTGGATATGCAGTGCTTTTACAGTAAAAATACTAAAAACAAACTCAGTTAAGTATTAATGCCAATGATGTCAACTATGGTATTTATAATCATACACCAAAAGAGGGGTGCCTGGGTGCCTCAGTCCATTAAGGGTCTGACTTTGGATCAGGTTGTTATCTTACAATTTGTTGAATTT
Organism: Hyaena hyaena; assembly: GCF_003009895.1. Classification (NCBI taxonomy): domain Eukaryota; kingdom Metazoa; phylum Chordata; class Mammalia; order Carnivora; family Hyaenidae; genus Hyaena; species Hyaena hyaena. The sequence continues at coordinate 1,081,053 of NW_024080883.1, forward strand.
GAGCCCTGCATCAGACTCTGTGCTGACAGCTCAGAGCCTAGACCCTGCTTCAGATTCTATGTCTCTCTCTCTCTCTCTCTCTCAAAAGTAAACATTAAAACAATAAAATATAATATGGGGTGTCTGGGTGACTCGGTTGAGCATCTGACTTCAGCTCAGGTCATGATTTCACGGTCTGTGGGTTCGAGCTCCACATCAGGCTCTGTGCTAACAGCTCAGAGCCTGGAGCCTGTTTCAGATTCTGTGTCTCATTCTCTCTCTGCCCCTCCCCAATTTGTACTCTTTCTTTGTCTCTTAAAAATAAATGTAAAAAAACCCCACAAAAATACTAATAAAATATAATCACATACACAAAAAATCTAGACACATTCTTATAATCATAATAGTACAGATCATAATGCAGTCATTAAAATCACAATTTACAGTGGATGTTTCAAAAACTAAAAAGAAACATAAGAAAATATAGATGGCAAACTGTATACACACAATATAATGCCAAGTAAGTAACATATAACTGGTTTTCTCTGATGATAGGATTGTAGATCATTTTTATTCTTAAAAAATAGCTTGTTTAAAGAATAGCATATGATTAGTTTTAAAAACCTGTAAAAGAAATTTTAAAAGAAATCACTTGGGAGCCATTCTATTAAAAAGTTGTATCATAAATTTGCTGTAGGATATGAGCTTTAAGAATAATTAAAACTATTCAAAAAATATCATTTGGGGGCATGTGGGTGGTATAGTCAGTTGGGCATTCAACTCTCGATCTCAACTCAGGCCATGATCTCACAGGTTCGTGGGTTCCAGCCCCACCTGTGGCTGTGTGGTGATGCTGTGGAGCCTTCTTGGGATTCTCTCTCCTCCTCTCTGCCCCTCCCCCGCTTGTGCACTAGCATTTGCGCTCGCTCTCGCTCGCTCTCTCTCTAATTAAAAAAAATTAATTCACTTATCACATCAAAATAAAAACTGATAGGGGCTCCTGGGTGGCTCAGTTGGTTAAGCATCTGACTTTGGTCATGATCCCGCGGTTCATGGGTTCCAGCCCCGCGTCGGGCTCTGTGCTGACTGCCCAGAGCCTGGAGCCTGCTTTGGATTCTGGTCTCCCTCTCTCTCTGCTCCTCCCCCATTCATACTCTTGTTTCTCTCGGTCTCTCTAAAATAAATAAAAGTTTAAAAAAATAAAAAATAAAAACTGATAGAATAATTTATAATTTCATCTTTGCATTTTAAAAACTAGAAGAAAACAATCATATATGCAGCCTTAGATGAGGGCCTTCTTTAGCAGGACTATACGTTTTTTATATAGATCTACATAAAAACTGGAGAAGCAACAAGAATATATTAAGATACAAATAAACAGAATACATTTACAATACGACAAAGTTGTCACTCCAATAGCCCAGAGCAAGAGATAAAATGTTTGGCAAAGCAAAAACTTGTAAAATCATATTAGTTATGAAAATAAGACCTTTAGGGATACCTGGGTGGTTCAGTCAGTTAAGAGTCTGACTTGATTTCCCCAGCTCATGATCTCATGGTTCATGAATTCAAGCCCTGCATTAAGCCCCATGCGGGCCTTTGTGCTGACAGCGCAGATCCTGCTAGGGATTCTCTCTCTCTTTCTCTCTGCCCCTCTTCTGCTCTCTTTCTCTCTCTCTCTCTCTCTCTCTCAAAATAAACATTAAAAAAAAGAAAAGAAAACCTTTATATTTTCTCTTGTAGATGTATTTGCATGTATAATGTATGAAAAGATGTGGCACAATGATATTTCTGAATAGTAAGATTACAAGTAATCACTAAGCTCATCTTCTGCATGAACATCTGTAAATGTATAATATTTTTTTACCTTTATAGACTACTTTAAAAAAAAAAGAATTAAACACTTTCCAAACAATAATTCACTTGAATGTACTTTGCTTCAGGTACCTTTGGGGCATTCCATGTCCAATGTCTTACTATATAGGTTCACTTTCTCATTCTTCATAATGACTCCAGTATTTGCTACCTTTTCTTGAAATTTCCAACAGCCCCTTTTTCCAGGTCTCTTTCAGCTGATGCTCTGGTTTCATGAATTATAATTTATTATGGGTACTCCCTCACCCCCTACATCAATTCAACCAACCCATTAACAGCTGTGTCTGTCTTCCTTTCCTGTCTCCCCTTCTCTTCTTATACAAAGCCAAACCCTTCACTTTTGCTCTGTAGCTCATATTTTTTACATGCAAGAAATTTGTCCCTGCAATTATAACCCCTCCTTTACTGAATCATTTGATTCTCTCTCTTCACTAGATTAATACCATGAGTAAGTTCTATTGTAAGAACATGAAAAAGGACCATTGTATTCTCCTCTGGCTCTTGGTTAGCTATCTATTTCTTAGCTCTTACTAACGTCTTGAAATAATTTTCTAAAGAGCTGCCCTCAATTTCCCCTTTACTATCTCTCTTCAGTCCACTCTGGCCCCTGTCTGTGTGACATGCCATAAACTGCCCCTCCCTGTGTTTCTAAGGACTTCCGTGTTGCCAAAAACAGTGGATATGATTTGTCCTCATCTGATCCAATCCCAGAGCAGCCTTCAACATAATTGACAGTCACCTCCCTCCTGGAAGATTCTTGTTCTGCTTCTTCCTTCCTTGCTGCTGCTGTCCCTCCATCAGCTCCTGGGCCTCCTCCTCTGCTTGCCCTATTTATGTGACAATATGGAAAGTTCTCTGGTCTTAGACTTTCTCTACACTGTCTCCCTAGGTGAGTTCTTCTATTCTATGGCTCTGAATATCATCTATATGTGAAGGACTTTCAAACACATCTACTGAATCAAGGTCATATATTCAGCTGCCCATTTGACAGATGCCTATAGGCAACACAGAATCAACATGAGCCCTTGACTTTTACCTCACTCCCACCTCAGCCCAAACAAGACAACAAAATTACCCAAGAGTGCCATCAGTCTTTTTTTTTTTTTTTTGCTATTGGATTTGATAAAGCTCCATTATCTGTGCACTTACCGACTCTGCTACTACTATCTCTTCCAAAGTCACTATCCTCTCTTACCTGGATATCTAAAATATTTGGCTGGTTACTCCTTAGAATCCACTGTCAATGCAACAGCCAAGAGTCATAATTTTAAAATATAAATCATTCTATGATATCCTCCTAATGAATTCCCTCTAGTGGCTTCCCACCATACTTGGATCCAAACTGTTAACCCTAGCCTACCAAGCCTTGTATCTTCTGGCTCCTGGCCCTTCCTGCCCCTTCAGCCTCTTCCATTAAGAACCCACAACATACATTCTAAAAACCTGTGAACACTAATGCTCCAATTCAAGGCTCAGCATGAGCTGAGAAGTAGGCTCTTGAGAATTATTAACTCATGTTATTTTGAATAAAATGACAAATGACAGTAACCCGTTTATTGTCTAAGATAAAGGACTATGAGTTAAAAAAAAAAAAAACCCATACTCAACCCCTTCTACACAAATGCTTGATTTAGTTCTGTTGAAATAATTTCAGCATTCAGCTAAGTGAGGGAGTTAATGAGTATCTGGCCCTATTTTTATGCCCAAGTTTTATTTTTAGACATTTATTTCCTTCCCCCAAGCAGCAGAAATCTTCCACCTTGGATTAAACTGAAGTCACCCAAGTTGCAATCAGCATCCTTACAAAAGGGCTCAAATGTTAGAAGCATCTTGTTCTGGTACATTTTGGCTGCATTCCAGATGTGGGGGAGAATGGCAAAGAGAGGCAGTCTCTGTAATGGAACATGGCAAAAAGAAATCCAGATGCTAAGGCTAATCAGACAGAAGAGAAAATTGAAACCATTCTACAAACATGAAACAAAGAGAACAGACCGACTACCCCTGTGCCCATCTTGACAGCTCCAGACCACACTGCCTGCAGCCATCAGCACTAACTGGGATGACAATGACAAACTTCACTTGTGTTCAGGCCAGACTCTCTAGCCTGCACATCAGTACCACTCAAGACTAGTCCCGGCTCATAACTGCTGGCGGAAATAGGACCTGAGCCACATCGCAAGTCAATGCTCTTTTTTTCCCCCTGAAAAACAGGAATGTTTTACATCCCTTGAACTGTGCCACTTCCCTTTCTGAATGCCTTCCAGGGTGCTACAGGCTTCTGTACATGGGTTTTAAATTCAATGCCTCTGTGAAGTGCTCTTGGCTCTGAGCCAATTCATGAAAATCATAACAAAAGGAAACTCTTTGTAGCATCCTAGGGATTTCTCCTTAGCATCCACTTCGATTTTAATAGGATTGACTTTGTTAAGATGAAAACAAGAACAAAAGAACAATTTTAGGATTACCCACTCTACTCAAAACCTCCCCCTGATGTTTTACAATGAAAACCCACCCATTTAGGACACATTGGGTTGAAACTTTGAATCTCTAGGAGTGCTTTGTTTCAGGTTCTCTTTTGGTTTCTTCCAATGTGGAAGATTGGAAGATTTCGGATTCCTTCCTCGTGCCCTGTCCTCTCTGCAGATCTCAGAACCCCCTCCCCATAGTCTTCAAAACACCTTTCCTGCTGACAGTTGCCTGTACCTACACCTGTGTCCGGATCTATGTCATCCACACCTGCTCCACACACATTCTCCAGGCCCATGCACGTGCTGAGCTAATTTAGTCCCTCTAAATCCTCTCCTCTTCCCTACCCTGGGTTTTATCTGCTGATTCCCTCATTCTTATAAAACACAGAAATACCAGAATTTACTGCCAATTTTCTGCATTAATGGGTTAATGGACAGGATCAAAGGCATATGTGGTCTGAAAAGTAGTGATTAAAATAACCAACTGTATGGTAAGTTTACTGTCACCAACTATCTTTCTTTTTTTTTCATGTTTACTTGTTTTTGAGACACACAGCGTGAGTGGGGGAAGGGCAGAGAGCGAGACACACAGAATCTGAAGCCCAGTGTAGGGCTCAAACCCATAAAAAAAAAAAATCCATCATTGTGGATGGAGGAGTAGGACTTTATAACTGGGCTAAGGTGCACACTATAGTACATTCTGGAGGAGGAGGAGAGGGGCAGCTGCAGGGCGGGAAGAGTGAAGGAAGAGGAAAAGTGAAACTAGGAAGGAGGCAAAGTAGATAGGAGGTGACAGTTGTCCTGCTGGCCACAGCTTTAGAACAGAAAATAGAGCCATGTGCTCAATCGCGAAGGACAATCTCCAGGCATCCTCTACAGAATCATAGCACTTCCAAACAATCCATCAGAGCAAAAGAATAAAAGGAATTCATTTATGGGTTTTCCCCATGAGAGTTTCACTCCCCTGTTCCTTCTGGTTTTGTACCTGGTCCCTCAGGACAGCCACTAAGGAAGCCAGATGTCATACCTCACTGAGTCTGGGAATACAGGACAGGGGAAGCCACAGCCTCTGTGAGTTTCCCCTGGATTCTCCTGTCTGGACTGTGGTTGTTGAAGCTCACACTGCGGTGGGTACAATGGTGGACTTACAGAAGTGAGCCTCTCCCAGGAAGGCAGATCCAGCTGCTGACATTTAGAAATGGGGCAGTGATGTTAGAGGGCGGGCCCTCTTTGTCCAACAAGTTGAGGGCCCAGAAAATCGGTAAAGCCAAGAAAACCTAGGAAGACTCATAATTCGGGTCTAATAAAAGTCGCTATTTTAGAAATGCCACGCATTTAATATCTGATATTCTGTACATTAGCAGGCCATTAATCTCCTGCCCAGATCCCCTGTGGTCACTTTTACTAGTTCAGGTTTCATGCACACATTGCTCAGCTACCGCCACCTTTTCGAGATGATTGCCCTCAGGCGCTGAAATCTGTGGTTCTGGGAGTTGCATTCTTTCCCTGCTCCCTGCCCCCGGAGTGGCTTCAAGGGAAGAAACATTCTGTGGTCCAGAGCTCCCCAGGGAATGAGGCTGAGCCTTCACCTGAAGCCACAGCCCTGCTCAGCTCCTTCTGCCGCCCCATCCTGCTCCCACACTTCACACTTTCCTCCTGAAAATGCTCCACAAATCCCCATCTTTGGTGGGCTGGTCCCCTGCAAGCCGAGCCCAAGAGAAAGAATGTGAATGAGGGGCAGTACTATGTCTCCAAGGGCCATTTTCCACTTCAGACTCCTCTCACAAAACGTTTCTTCCTGCCCAAAACATTGATTATATAATCCTCCTCAATAGTGCTCTATACCAGAAAGAATATAGCTGGACAGAGTGGTGGGGTTTTTTGTCTTTATTTTTGTTTTTTTAAAAGCAAGGATGCTGCAAAGCCGAGACAACAGACAAAAGAAAATGCCAGGGTTAAAAAGGCAGACAGAAGGCATCTTGTTGAGCACAGAAAGGTAGTAAACAGTTGAATAAGTCTCCATTAAGTGAAGTGAGTTTTGAACACGTGCAGATGTAAGGCCAAGGACTGCTTGAAAAACAGTCAGCTCTTCCTCTATAAAACACACAGATAGATGGCCGTGGCATGCCGAGTGCCCCCTGAGAAGCCAATCTGCTGTTTCTGTATACTGCTCCTCCTGCCAGTTCAGCGCGTGATCATCACTGAATAATTTAAATGTTAATTGATTAAATGCAAGGGCAAGACAAACCTGGGGTTTCTCCAAAAGCTAAGTTGAATAAGATGAATGCTCTGTGAGAGACTAAATAAAAGCAAGTCACAAAATAGGAGAGAACAAAATTCTGCTACTGGATCAGGTGCTAGAGACACAATAGTAAAAGACTGAAAGAAAACTGTAAAGATCCAGAAGGAGCCAAACTCTTCTATAACAATCTGAGCACAAAGTTCTTTGGCCATTTTCAAGAAAGGAAAATTGGAAATACCGGGTGCTGCCCTACTAAGTTTGTGCAAGAAAGGTAACAGAAAATCAAGCAATGCTCCACACTCAGAACAAGGCCTTGACCCCCTCCAATCAAAACAAAACTAGAAAGTAGATAGACTTTTGTTATTTTAATTTTTAAAACATTTAAAATATATCATTTGGATACTTTTTTTTTTTTTTTTTTTAATTTTAATTAGACCAACTACCGGGCCTGATTGTGTCAGATGTAAGGGTTTCAAGGAAAGTAATGCCATGAATGTGGTGGCCTCCCCCACAGACAATGTGAGACAAAGTATCTGTAACACAGAAGCAGCAGTAGTACCTGGGAGGGTTGGGGTGAATGGGGAAGGGGGTCAAAAGATCCTTCCTTCCTAAGGTTGGTTCAGGTTTATCATCCAATTCTGGTATCAGAATCTCATTCTACTGTGGTCATGGTTGCTATATTTAAATACGTCTATTGTATGGTGACTGACATATTCAATGTTCATCATTCTCAGTATGAGATTAGCCATTTTGCCTCAATCCTTCTGTCTTCCTTACAATTCCAGAAGTAAAGAACCTTTCTTGTCCCTACATATCAAGATGCTGGGGTTGAGTGACCTGTAATGGAATATCAGAATCAAGGATTTGGTGTTAAAAAAAAATTGGGCAAAACGGTCTTTACAAGACTTATTCCTAGCTGTGTAGACTGCTTAGGGCTTTTATCAAGTGATGCTTTATAAAGGACTGCTTTCTGACAAGTACTTGTGCCTACGTGCACCTGAATTACTCAGCTATTAGTCCTTAGAATTTAAAGGTGTAGCTAACTCAACCAGCTGGCGCACGAGACAGAGAGGACCAGGGCCTCGGTCTGCATGCACAGCTTATTGGGTCATTTACACAATATAGTGGTTGTGAGATTGACTTTTTATCAGTGAGCTTTCTCTATAGTTCAGAGTCAATTCTGCCAAATAACCCTTGTTTGTAAAGCTTCATTGTTCTGGCCCTATCTTCTACTCCCAAACCATTTCTAGTGTCCAACAATGTTAAAGTTCTGAGAAACAAGAGAAAATGAAATACCTCAAATTTATCCTGACCTCCTAGGAAACAGGATTAGATCATCCTTTGTACGGTTCCCCCCCTCTGTTGTCCACCAAGCATAACTGTCTTTTCTGCCATTGAAAACCTACAATTTGAGCATCTCCTATGGGTCACAGGCTATGCAGGGATGAGTCAGACAGTCTCTAATGTCACAAAGCTCAATCTGGTACCAAAGATAGATGGATTATAGAAACAAACAAATCATAATACAGAGATACAGGCAGCAATAAGAACTCCCTGAGGGGCTACAGAAGGACAGAAGAAAGTTCTTGAGCTTAGTGAGGGCAGGATGTTAAGGACAGCTTCCCAAAGCATTAAGTTTTGAAGGGCAAGAATAAGCTGTCCTATGAGAAGGAGTAGAGGGAAGTAAAGGGGAAAGATGTTTTCTAGGTAGACAATAAAACAAAGATACAGCCACAAGAGAGAACACAAATAACCAAGCAGGCCATGTAGAAGGGAAAATGCTGGAAAGGTGTATGCAAGGGCCAGATCTTGTAAGCCACACTAAGGAAATAGAAAGATAATGATGAAGTCAGACTTGTCTTTCAGAAAGATCCCACCAGTGGGATTGTAGCAGATAAATAAAAGGAGCCAGCCTGTAAGCATCAACAAAGTAAACGTGGCAGGAAAACATTTAAAAGCAAACTAAATACTGTGAAATAGAGAAAATGTGAAAGGGACGCCGTGACAGACACTGGTACCATTTCCCTTCTTCTTTGCTAGCAGAACGCTTTCTCTGCCCAGCCCTGGCCAAGACGTGACCACCTCTAGCTAATGGAAGGGAGAAGGTCCAAAAAGGGTAAATGAGATGGCCACACTGGCTCAGTGTGGGAGGGACAGTCCTCCACATTCCGGAAGGAGGAGCTGGGGTAGTGACCACTGCAAAGAGCTAGAACCCAATCAGAATTTCCCAACTTTCCTGGAAATTGAGAGTCCAGCAACTAGTCCTGTTCCCACAACTCTTGAGTATGGAAACCCAATTGTAATGCCTGTACATCTGCCTTTCACTCCTTCTAAGTCTTAGCTTCACGGAAATAGGAAAGCATGGCCAAGCCTCTTGCACTGCTCTGTCTCTGAATTGAACTACTGAAATCAAACTGCAGGAAAAAAAAATTCCATACTGATTTCAACAATGGACCATAAGCAGAAGTCTGTTGGGAGGACTTCTGTGGCAACTTTTGTGTTCGTGTAAGAGGGATAGTTATAAGAGCAGAATTTCAGGGCAACCCCCTTCCTTCTACTTTCTGAGCACTGATTTCACGCTGCAGCTGCAGGAACCACCGTCCAGATGTGAAGAAACAAGTGAGAAGATTAAAAAGTCAACATAAGAAGGATCACAGAAATTACAGAAAGAGAAAAATTTGGGGTTTGTAATGATACAGTTGACTCCAGCCTGTTCTGGATTCTCTACCTTTAGATTTCCTGCTAATTAAGGAGTACATTTAAACTGCTGTGACTTGGGCCTACAAGTGTTTGCAAGTACTGCAAGGTGACATGAAATAAAAATATCTTTTTTTCCCTGACAGAGAGCTACTGACGGAGGAAGTAGGTGCCATTTTTGTCTACATAAATAAATCAATGGAAAAAAAAATCTCTCTTCCTACTACAACAAAATATTGGCAGAAGTGGTATCCTATTTTAACAAAGTCGAGTTAGAGACATTCATCTGCTTGCTAATGGTGGCAAAACCACTTTTAATCTTGAAGCCAAAGCAAGCATCAGTAATGAGCCATTAGAAGTTTGTAGGAAGTTTAGTGTGCCTGGAGTTTTCTGTAGGAAGAAGTTTCTAACAGCAGAACCACATTAGCCTTAAAAGTCCTTTCTTCTTAGTGTCAGCATTAAGTGGAAAATACTGATGCTCAGCTGAAGTAGTATCTTGCACATATGAAAGCTTTCTAGTATACAACTAGAAAAGGGTTTGGCTAAATTTTACTCTCCAGGGCCCGTTTGTCCTTATTTCTTTCTAAGAAAAAAAAAAAAAAGAGTAAATGCTTGTTTTCAAAAGGCCTTTGAAAATAAGGCGATCAAGTAGTAAAGTAACATCATAGTATATAACTAGAACTCGCATATTGGTAGAAAGAATGAATTTGACAAGTCATAATGCAATGATGTATACTTCAACATCATAAGCTTAGTGTTGAATTTATAAAGTTAAGACTAGGGATGCCTGGGTGGCTTCGTTGGTTAAATGACTTCGGCTCAGGTCATGATCTTGTGGTCCATCAGTTCGAGCCCTGCATCAGGCTCTGTGCTGACAGCTTGGAGCTTGGAGCCTTCTCCCGATTCTGTATCTCCCTCTCTCTCTGCCCCTCCCCTGCTCACACTCGGTCTCTCTCTCCCCCTCAAAATAAACAAACATTTAAAAAAAACTTTTTAAGTTGAGACTAGAGAAGAGACAATATACAAGTTTTAAGTTGGTCTGTAGACCTTTCAAAAGCAGAGTAAATGAGTTTGGCTCATTCATACACACGAGTGTACTGGTCCACTCACAGATCAAGCTGCCCAGATGCACCTGGTAAGGCAGCCTCTGCTCAGTTCTTCTTATTTCTATAGCTAGGAGTTCTCCTGGGGGTTTTCTGGGTTCAGTACAGATACTGGAACATTCCGGGAGGGACAATAGGAGAGAGTGAGAGGGAAGTTGGGGGCAGGAGACAGACACTGACCAGTGCTGATCGGAGGCATTTTTGTTCATGATCTCATCTAAAGCAGTGAGGTCCAGGCCCAGCACAAGTCACTGTGCAGTGATGACCGCTTCTCCTTGCATTAGCTGATCTTCGGAGAGTAAGGATTAGAAACCACTTTCTTCTTTGAGAAATATACATTCTCTCATCTGCTCTCCTCTCTATCAACCCATCTTCTGGTAATTCCTCCCTGTCTCAATCCTGTCCCCTCTTATCTTTCTCTAGACCTTAACCCTTCTCCTGACCCAGGCCGCTCCCTTTCTTTCTTTCCCTGTGCCTAAAAACTGAATAACATTCCTTGACCCTGTTGTTCCCACGACTTGTGACCCTAATTCCCAACACAATTACCTCTTGAGCCGTATCTGGGACCATATCTATTGCCACTCCTCACTGCATCCTGACTTTAAAAGTCCTGTGGGGTGCATGGGTGGCTCAGTCGGTTAAGCATTCGACTTTGGCTCAGGTCACGAGCTCATGGCTCGTGAGTTTGAGCCCCGCATTGGGCTCTGTGCTGACCACTCAGAGCCTGGAGCCTGCTTCAGATTCTGTTTCCATCTCTCTGCCCCTCCCCTGCTTGTACTCTCTCTCTGCCTGTCTCGGTCTCTGTCTCTCTCTCAAATATAAAACATAAAAACTTAAAAAAAAATAAAAATAAAAATTCTGTGAACCAGATTCTCTTTACCAATACTGAAATCATTTTTGAAAAGCCCCCATGACACAAGTAACAAACACAAAGTCATTCTTAAGCCACATAGGAGACATTAAGCTACTCCTCTTTTGCCATAAAATGGGATGTTGTCTACATTTGTGGGGATCTTGGGTGGGGAGAATTGGCAAGTCAGAAGACAAGATTATGTAAGTAAATAAAGATAGATAAAAGAACCCTTATGAGCAAGGTTTACTAGGAGGTCCTATCTGCTAAAACAAAACAAACTATAGTTTTCTCTCTTCTGCATTTGTTACTTCTTTTGGTAATATTAGCAGCTAACATCTCAGTGCTAGTAAGCATACAATAATATTATATATGTTGTAAATCTAAACACAATCATGTGAGGTACTCTAATTTCCTTCTTAGAGACGAAGACACTGAGGTTTAGAGGGGTTAAATAACTTGCCCAACATCACAGTTAGTGAATGGCAAAGCCAGGACTTCGAACTACATCAGGCTCGTGACTTTGAGGCCTTCCATTAACCACTGCTCTACTATGAAACTTTACAAGTGGCCTCAGTGATTCATGACCCTTAGGTTATTCCTCAGAGAATGAGCTATCCAGGAGCAAATGGCTCCTTCCAGTGCGGCTTTAGCCTTTTTGAATCTTTGCCATTTCAGTTTTGGCCCTGATTCGAGGAAGTTGTTCTCTCTTAGCAAACGGTCAGTGGTGATTATAAAACTATGCGTGGTTTAGGAAAGAGATTAGTGTAGTAATTCCAAGCACCCTCTCTGAGCAAGCAATTCCACTTGCTCAGCTCTTCAAATAGCATTAACTGTGCATTCTGTTAAATATTAGTAGTAGCTTCTTTCACAGTGTCCCAGGTTGGATGATAAATTATATGGTCACCCTACCTATATACCATTGCTGTCTTAGTCTTTATTAAACATTGATATCAACATGTAATCAATCTCCTCAAAGTCAAGAGTTTCTGCTAAATGTGTAGAGGACATTTCTGCCTCCCCAGCTATACCCTGCCTTCAGAGGAACTCTTCTTGGCCATTTCATTTCATTCTGGAAGGGAGAGGTGCTGCTAATCTGTGTTGGCCACAATGTCCTACTCTACCATTCCCACCAAGGATAGGGCAATAATCCAAGTGTGGCAAATCCTGGCACCCCATTCAAAGAGTGGGAAAGTGATTCAAGAAAGGCCAAAGCACTTCTGACCATTAAATAAGATCTTTTTCCACTAAGGCTCAGGCTGGGAGAACATGAAACTACTGGCAGCAATAAACTCCTGCGACATGAAAAGAACCATTTGACAGAAAGAAATCAATCAGTGCGGGGGTGGTACGTAGAGAGTATGATGACAAGCAGGTGAGTACACCAGAGCAGACAGAAGTGCTAGCCAATAAGCATGTCCTCATGGCCTTGGTTCTCACACTTCTTCATTCAAGCCTATAGACCACCCCAGTATCTTTCCATTTCATGTGTGCTAACCAAATCTCTTTTTTTGGCCTAAGTTAATCTGAATCTGGTTCCTATAACTTGCATATAAAAGTGCCCTGAAACCTAATCCCCCTCCCAAATTTACCTTCAATAATATTAAAAAATATGAAAAAAATGTTAAATAAGGTTTCATTTCTAACCTGACAGAATGACAAAGATTAGGTAGAGAGACAGATACCTACACACACACATATACATATATACATTTAATATTCAGTCCTGGAAGAGATGCTTAGAGACATATCATTGGCGATGGTATACACTGATATTACAACTTTCTGGAAAGCAATTTGGCAATATTTATCAAATGCCTTTAAAACTGCAAGAACTTCTGTAGCGACAAGCAATGGATTTAAGACTTAAACAAGGAGGAAATGTAATAGAAGGACACTGTGGAACTCCCGCACTGAAGGACAAATCTCCAAGCTTCAAAAGAGCAAAGGCCCAGACAATACTAGGAACACTGACAGCAGGAAGCCGGAGCCTTCTCGGGTTCTGTTACACAGGGACTCCGTTCCAACCAACTTCCACCTGACTAGATCACAGTTCTACTCCCAGACCGGAGAGACCAAGAATTGGTTCTATACTTCTCCTCTTGGAAAAGCCAGCCATGGTAGGGAGAGGGGGCAACGGAATATAAGATGTACAGTCAGCTCATTGGTATATTTCCACACGTGTACCTTTGCCTGCTGATCACACATACGCATTTCCAAACAGCCATAGCTGCCTTCACGTACCAACACCCAAATACTCTATGAATAATGGCAAGCTTCCTTACTTCCTGCACTGCGGGAAGCAGTCCAAGTTACACAAGCTGCTGTTTCCCCGAGTAATAATAGATTTCACAAGGACACTGCTCAATGAGATCAGCGCTTCTCAAACCATCTATAGTAAAGGAACAGTAAATTTTTGTTTCTAATCTGTCACGGATAAATTCACTGGGAAAATACAATAAAAATGAATTGCTAGATAAAAGAAATTAAACATAAAATGAAAGATTTGATTTTTTATTATTATATACAGTAGGCACAGGAACCTTGAGAGCGATCTAACAGAGTAATTTTAAAAACTCTATTTCTATACTTCCTGCATCATGAACCAATAATAAACAGTTCAAACACTGGCACCAGACTGCTGTTCCCTCAAACTCCTCAAAGTTCTACTTTAGATTATATTTATTCACCCTTAAATTCTGCTTCAATCTAGAGTCCAAAAGGAATACTTAACCACCATCAACATACTCTACACACAATATGGAGAGAAGACACTCTTTTCTAAGTCATGTCACAGCAATCAAGGAAATAGGCCATAGTCTTTCTATCTGCCACTTCTCCCAAAGCCTGAGCTGATAGTTATGCCTTCCCTTTTCTGTTAGCTATTCTGTGATCTCCTTACCTTCTACCAGTCCCTTAGCTGTATCTCTGATGGGTAGCCTAAACCTTGATTCTTGAACAGTTTCGATTCTTAGTAGTCTTACCTACATAGGGACAATGGTCTCCCACTAAGCTTTTCCATCAAAAACATAAAAGGACCACTAAGTTCCTAACAGATTCCTCCTAACGGCACAACCATAATCATAGTATTCTTACTGGGCATGGTTAGTCACCCTAGCTATATAGTATCCCACTTTTCTGCCATTTGCCCCTGGGATGAAGAACCCAACGAGCAGTCTTAGCTTCTAATTCAGAAATACCATTGCATCCAGCCCTCAGGTACAAAGATGAAGGACACTAAAAGCCACAGTGAGTAAAAATTGAGAGTGGCTTTATTATTAAACACCTCAGTCTCTCAGTCCACGGTTCCTAGATCACATCTTCCAGCTATGGGGAGACAGTTCCTTATTTTTTAAAGTCTTTTAAAATTTATTTATTTAGAGAGAAACAGAGAGAGAGTACAAGTGGGGTAGTGGTAAGGTGGCGGGGGGGGGGGGGGCAGACAGAGGATCCAAAGTAGGCTCTGTGCTGACAGTGGAGAGCCCGATGCAGGGCTCAAACTCACAAACTGTGAGATCATGACTTGAGCTGAAACCAAGAGTCAGGAGCTTAACTGACAGAGCCACCTAGGCACCCCGATAGTTCCTTATTTAGAACATTGAATCAAAGTCTAGCCAGTCTTCTGGGAAGTAGCTACATCATCAGATAGAAGATGCCCTGGATAACTGCAGTGCTAAGTGTTTAGAGACCATTCTACCACATTAGAAGGATTGCTGCTTCTTTGATAGAAAATATAGTGAATCACACTTGAATTAGTGCATAGCTTTCTTTTTTATATAAAATTTTAAAAATATTTGTATTTATTTTTGAGAGACAGTACAAACTGGGGAGGGACAGAGAAAGAGGGAAACACAGAATCTGAAGCAGACTCCAGCACAGAGCTGCTTGCTGGTCTCAAACTCATGAACCGTGAGATCATGACCTGGGCTGAAGTCAGATGCTCAACCAACTGAGCAACCCCAGCGCCCCTTTCTCTCTTTGCTTTTGATCAAGGAACTCCCTTCACAGCCAATCTGGGTGGGATAATGATTGCGTATGAAGCATTCAATAAGACTGCAGTTGGTGGTTCTGGCAAAAGCATGCCCAAGAGGGAGTGAAAGAGGGAAATAGGATTCCTTTCTATAGCAGAAGCAATTACATATAATCCAGCAAGGAACTGACTTGTCTTTGTTAAGTGTGATGCCACATCAGAGATGTGGGTTGATCTCTAAGACTAACAAAGAGAGCACTCAGCTGTGGCATAGTCTGGTTTGCTTTGATGAGGGAGAGGCTGTGCGGTGGAGTCTATACAGAGCCTCTATCCCTATTCCTATGGCTGCCTTATTCATGTTTCATGTGAATGTTCACCAGAAAGCCTTCACTGCAGAAGAGGCTCTCAATCACATGACTAGTCATTGATGGCATCGGTTCAGATCAGCCTCCTTCTCACTGCTTGCTCTATGGCCTCCTGAATGGTGTACAAGCAGTTTTCTCATGTAATTTATTTGCTTAATAGAATACTGGAACGCACACTTTGTGTAGATACTGGATCCCTGATCATAGACTCTAAAACTCAAGTATGTTCTTCATAAACTCTATTCTATCTTATCTACCTAGACACAACTTCTGAAACAAGTATCTTTTCCTAAAGAAAGCAAAGCCTTTCTCAAAGCCTAGGAGCTTCCATTGCAATTCTGTTAGGGTTTGCTACAGACACCATTCAGTATCCAGATCTGCCTCAGTCACTGCAAAAATCTCTTCCAATGAGGAGACGACATATGGACAGAAGTTACAAGAGTCAGCACCTGATTAAATAATATGTTAGGCAGCTTTTCTGGTACCAGCTCCATCTTTTCTATGGCTCAAGCTCCTGACAGACAAACTTGCCAAGGTTCCAGCTTTCATGAAGTGACTTCATCCCTGAGATCTCATAGTATCAATTCCTCCCACCACAGATGCGACTTCCTACTATACCATGAGTTTCTCACTACCTTTTTTTAAGTTTATTTATTTGTTTTGAGAAAGAAAATGGGTGAGTGGGGGAGGGGCAGAGAGAGGGAGAGAGAGAATCTTAAGCAGGCTCTGTGCTCCCAGCACAAGGCCAATATGGGGCTCAATCCTATGGACCATGAGATCATGACCAGAGCCAAAATCAAGAGTTGGACACTTAACCAACTGAACCACCCAGGTGCCCCAGTTTCTCACTACCATCTTCTTGATTTTCCAATTCATCTATTAACTGACTGCCTGCATTAAATTCCCTCTGTTGTAAATAATTGAAGTGGATGCTATTTTCCTGAAAAAACTATGTTTAGGTCAGCTAAGTTTACTCACATTAGTCACTGTGGGATTATAACACATTTTTTTCCTCTGGGTATGTAACGGGAATGTCTATCCTTGGCAACTTTTAGAATCCTCAAATTAACTACTTCCCTGACTTCTGTAAAGGCTATTTAGAGTAGGAAAAACAAATGGCAGCATTTTGCCTACCCCGTGCCTTCCAAATAGTTGATCAAAAGTAATACCATATCCTGGGATATTTTCAAGGGCTCAAAAGATGTATATGTGAATATTCACACATTCTCATCTAGTTCCTTGGTTTAGCCATTGCAACATTGATGGCAATTAAAGAATGAAACTTGTTTTCTATGTCAAAAAAGTATAAAAAGAAACAAAACAGAATTAAAAGGCTGGCTCATCAATTTAATTCCTGAAGACGCCATGTTTAATTTGAGCCAAAAATGTCTGCTTGTCTGACTTTTCCTGAGCCCTGAATACTGCACTGCCTTTGGATTTCTGACCACACCCGCTTGGAGTCTGCAATCAGTTGCTTTCAGTGTGACTCCTCCTAACTCTGCTGAGTTTAGGGATCCCATTTTCAGTGCATCTCTCTCCTCTGCAGTCTCCTCTGGCCTACAAAAACAGATAGCAATGTGCATTTTTTAAAGAGTTCTGCAACCTGGCTCAGTAATCTGTTTCTCATGGGAAAGAAGATGCTTCTGAGCCCCAGGAACAGAACAGAATGAGAGGTAGGTGGGCTAGACACATACACATATATCCAAACTAATGTTCCTAGTTCTGGCAGACTTTAAAAGCAAGAAAGGCTCCAGAATGATAGAAGGGCCGATATTCAGTCACTTGGAGTAGGACTGAATTCAGCAATGGTTTGCACTTAACCAAGCCATCAAACTTGAAATGAAAGCAGGCCATCTAGGTTAGCTCATTGAACAGGGACTGCCTGGGGAGTATTGATGTAGTAATGATTTCAGTAGATCTGAACTTCTGATAGTTCCTCTGAAATGTTTTCTGCACTGTACCCTTTGTGGTATGTATGTGCTGAATTTATATTCATTTTTGTTGCCGAGAGAGCAATACTGAATAAAGATATGCTATTGGGCCATGTACAGGTTGCCAGATAAAACACAAGATGTCTAGTTAAATTTGAGTTCAGATAAGCTAATACTTTTTTTATTATAAGCATATTCTATGCATTATTTGGGACATACTCATACTAAAGGAAATCATTCGTTGGTTATCTGGAATTCAGATTTAACTGGAAATCGTGTGTTTTTATTTGCTAACTCTGGATCTCTATAGTTGAGGGGCATTTGGCATTAATTTCTTTTCATATAAAGGATACTTAGCTGCATTTGGCAAGGGACTGTAAAGAAGTGGTTAAGAACCAAGGCTATGGAGTGAGATTGCCTAGGTTTGAATCATATCACCTCCACTTAATGACCGTGACCTTGGACCAGGCCCAGCTACACAATTTGTGGCACCAGGGTGCCTCATCACCTCTACTCTTCTCCTTTTAGAAACAGCTATCCAAACACCTAGAGATTCACTCTAAGAGGTCCAGTTGCCTGAGGGTAAGAGGTGGAGGAGATATTTGGCTACCACTTATCATGAGCTTTTACATTTCTGTCCCGGAACACAGCAGGATGTCTCACTGTCTTTCAAGCCGGTAAGGTTGAATTGACTGATTCCAAATATCACTGTATATTACATGTAACTATATGCAATCCACCATCAGTATCAGTTAGGGTAGGGTTTTTGGTTTTTTGTTTTTGTTTTTTTTTTAGTTGCAACAGAGAGGAACTCAGAATAATAAACAAAACAGCAAAAACAGATTCGGGGAAAGAAGTCTAAGATAGCTCAAGCAAGGTCTGCACAAACCAGCTTCTGGAAGGAATAGAGTAGTGCAATGTCAAAACCCAGCTGCAGACACCTGAGCTCATTGCACCCTATCTTTTCTGCCTCTGTTTGCCAGGATTCTAAATCTTCACTCTTTTAGGGAGGTAGTGGTGGTCAGCTTCGATCTAGGTCCTTTATTCCTGGATCATATGATTTAGAGACAGAGACAGAGAATGATAGCACAGCCAGAGCCTCTGAGGGAATTGATGTAAGCTGGGCACACACCCCAGTTTGAGTCTATTTTAAGTTCTGCCCCAGCAACCCTGTTAGGACTATTACAAGAAAATAATCAGAAATATAATAGATGTATGGACAAGCCTTTTTGTTACAGTGAAGAACTGGAAGCAGCTTAAATGTCCAATAATAAGAGGAAGATTAAAATAATACGGGGAAATAAAATAAGATATGGAAATGTACATTATTTGAGATGACTCTGAAGGCTGGATTGGTATTTAATGTTATGGGAAGCTCTTGTATGAAATTTATGCTGCTAGTCAGGCTTTTGCAATGATCCCTTTTTATAAAGACTGGTAGGAAATACACTTAAAAATTAAACTCACTAGTTTCACCACACAGAGATAATTTTCATTTCCATAGTTAAGTAGCCTATACATTTTTCTATGAGTCTGGAAATTATTTTTTAATTAAGATTTCTGATTACTTACGAATCAAGCTGCAACTCACCTTTCAAAATGGATGTTCTCTGTTTCCTGACTTAGTGGCTTGAGAGAAACCAACTCACTTAGTTTCCCAAATGCACCACGCTTATCCCCACAAGTTATATTCTTTGCGGGTAGCATCTGTGAGTCAAGATCCACAGAAGTACCACATCTTTCATGAAACTCCAGTCAAATCCTAGTGATACCACGTGCTGCCTTGCTTTTCTATATCTTATTTGTAGCATCATTAAAACTTTACACAGTATATCTGTAGCTACTTTCAAAATCATGGAAGAGTTTCTAAATTCAGGGTTGATGGAGGGAAGGGAGAGAAGGTGGAAGGTAGCAGAAAAAGAAAATTTTAAATCGGAAAAACATAGATTATTCTAGTTTAAAGATGGGGGAGAATACAGACAACATTGGTAACCAAAAGGTAATGTGATCCTTGATTAGACATTCCATCAAAACATTGCTACGGGGCTTCTGAAACTGATGTGCATATGAATCACTGCATTCTTGTCAAAATACAGTGATGCCTAAACTAAGGGTTTATGGATCAAACCTTAAGAAGTAATCATCTAAAGGGCATTTTGAGAATTACTGGAAGATATCGGCTGTATTAGATAATACATCAATGTTTCATTTCTTCAATGTGATAAGGGTAAATGATTATATAACTTCATTTGTAGGAGATCTGTACTAAAGCGCTTAGGGGTAAAATGTCGTGATGTTTGTATCTTACTTTCAAATGGTTCAGCAACAAAATTATAAATAAATATGTATATGAGAAATAAAGAAAATTGGATAAAATAACAATTGAGGGTTCTTGGTGAACGGCATATAAGCATTCACCATACTTCACCTATTTTTCTGATTTTCAAAATCCTCAAAATAAAAAACTATGAAATTATTAGTAAAAATAATACATAGCCCTAAGCTATACCCCACAGAAATTGAGTCAATTCATCTAGAGTGAGGTCCAGGAGTTTATATTTTAACAAACACTCCAGAAAGTTCCGTCACAAGTGGTACACAGACCACATTGAGGACAATGTCTCAGACATTAGAGGGGACCATTGTTGCTCAGTGATTCACATCCTTGAGATGGTGAAGGTCTCCAGGTTTGAAATATTATAATAAACTCCAAGAACTAAGTTTGATTTGCCCAGCAGTCCTTGCCATCCACCTCCTTTCTTGGCACCTTTCAAGTCTTTCTCCAGGTTCACTATATGGAGACTGACAGGCAGAACGCCTACCTTTCAAAGGTGGGCATTTGTATTCATTTTCTATCCTGCATAACACATTACTAACAAATTTAACCACTTAAAACAACACACATTTATTATCTCAGTCTCTGTAGGTCAGGAGTCCAGGCACAGATTAAATGCATCTTGTGCTCAGTGTTTCACCAGGCTGTGACCACGGTGTCAGCCACAGCCACTGTCTCATCCAAGGCCTTAAGTCCTCTTCCAAGCTCACTAACCATTGGCAGAATCTGGTTCCTTATAGCTATAGCACTGAGGCCTTCAGTAACTAAAGGGCACCCTCCATTCCCTGGCACATGGCTCTCTCCACAACATGGCAGTTTGGTTCTTTAAGCTAATAGCAGAGTATCTCCACTACCTCAAGTCTGACCCTCTGTCAAAGAACTCACTGCTTAGGTCAGACCAACCCAGAATAACTCCCCTTATAGTTAACTCAGAAGCAATTGGTGTGGGACCTTAAGGACATCTGAACAATCCCTTCACCTTTGTTATATAATAGAACTGAATCAAGGTCTTGACTACCCAATCATATTCAGAGGGCTGGCCCACACTCTAGGGGATGAAATTACGCAACAGGTGTAGAGAAAGCAGCAAGAACCTGGGCCACCTTACAGTCCTGCCTGTTGCAGCATCTGTGGTAGCCAGCCTCTCTGATGGCCCTCAGCCATAATTCTGAATGCAGCACCTTAGACCACTCGGCCATCCTGACTTTCTACCTCAGCCATCATTCTATTCCTGGTAGTCAGACCCTTGTGTGGTCTTCTCACACACTCTACCAGGGTTGACCTGTGTAACCAATAGAATAAGCAGAAACAATGCATTACTTCTGAGATTGGGTGATAAAAAGCATAGTGGCTTCCATTTGGTTTCTCTCATTTGGATCACTCACTCGGAGGGAAGCCAGCTGCCATGCTGTGCCAGCAGCCTTGTGGAGAGGTCCACATGACAAGCAACTGAAGCCTCCCACCTACAACCACATCAATGAGCTTGGAGGCAGTTTCTCTCATCCCTTCAGATAACTGCAGCCCTGGTCAACACCTTAACCACAACACCGTGAGAGACCTTGAGCCAGAGCCATCCAGCTAAGCTGCTTCCAGGTTTCTGACCCTCAGAAACTCCATGAGGTGATAAAGGATTGCTGAGTTTGGGGATGATTTGTCATGCAGCAGTGGGTAAATCATATAATACCTGTCCTAGACCTTACTAGTCTAGAGTGAAAGGTACCAGTGTCTCCCTTCCCTAACAACATGGAAAAGCATGTTCAGTAGGAGCTAAAGAGCCCATAAAGAGAGGCAGAGGTCAAAGGTAGGTTGGCCAATGCCAAGGGCAGAAGGGGTATTTTTTAGCCCCTGATCCAGCCTACTGTGATTTAGTGCAATGCCTGCTGTTCCCAGTATCATGAGCCAATACATCTTTTTTTTTTTTTTTTTTTTGCCCTTTAAATTCAGAGCCTTCCACAGTACATTTAGGCCTGCTGAAAACATTTTGACCCTCTCTCCAACTCCAACAAGTATAAATTTATAATGATATGCAATCAGTATATGCAAATCAGCCAAATTCAGTAATTTGTCTCTCTTTCCCCTCTCTTGATGGCTGTGATTAAGTTGATTTGAATGGTTTCTGTCACTTGCAACCAGGAGTTCTGACTCATAAAAGCTTCTGTAGTATTGGTTTCATGCCTCACTCCTGTCATTACCTTTTTTTTATGACATCTTTCCTTCCAAGGTCATGTTGGCTGGTCCTGAATTACATGTTAGGTCATGTATTTTAGATTCCCTGGAAAATAAGTTCTATTTACTTGTATTTCCAAGAAAGTTCCTATGGCATTTTTTTCCCCCAGGGAAGCCTTAGCATGCTGAAAATATAGCAATTTGACTAAACGATCTACATTTATTCCAGAGTAAATTTCCTCTATAGTGTATAGCATTTTGCTTCCTAACTTAGCTAATCAAACTCTCTGGATACTGAGCTAACTATTCATGCTGAAACAGCCCTGGCAGTCATTGTGAAAAGAAACACAATAAACAAATCCCACACACAAATCAAGCAAAAATTCTGAGTTCTAAGATGCTGTTTTTCCATACTTGCTGCTCTCAGCATGAGAGAGTCTGTAGAGATCGCACACTTAACCCACAATTCTGCTTCCTTCCAATTTTGAATGACAGCAGTGAGTTTCTACAAACTGGGATCTTTCTCAGTGAGTCTCCTAACCCACATGATAATCCTATTGTGATTCTCTCCTAAATACCCAACACCACTGCCAAAATGACAGATCATGCATTTGAAACTTTATAATCATTAGACAAGTCATAAGTGCCTCTCCTACTGGCCCTTGCCCACATAATTCCAAATATTACCATTTCTCAGAATAATACAGTACTTCAAGTCTCATTTCACCTCAACATCATTCTCTCTCACCAAATCAGTTTAAGTTAAGCTGGTAACCATTCACAAAAGCTGCCCCTGGAAAAAATTTCAATTACATAATCCTTTGGTTTAATGCCTTTGTGTTTGTCCTTTGGTTTAATGCATTAAGCATTCAGGGACTGGGCTAAGGGAGCTAAGAGGAACTGGCATAAATAATTATCTGCATTTTGCCCCCTAGAGAATACTTTCACTCTATCACATCGGTTAAGATCAGAGGCTCTGAAACCAGATTGAAAAATTGGCTTTTGCATTTAAAGCCATGTACCATTGGCCAAATTGTCCAACTCTTCTGTGTTAATTTTACATCTGTAACATAGGGATAATAGTAATACCCATCTCAGAATCATTGTTGTAAAAATCACCTTAATGATATTTGGAAAGCACTTAACGTACTACTACCTAGTGGACAGTAAGTGTTAAAAAGCCAACACAGAACTCATTGAAATCTGCTGGTATATCTCCCCACTTAGCATAGAAGATTTAGCACCACTCAAAAGAGGCATCACTATCACATCTTATCTAACATTAGTACTCTTATACATGCTGTGTGGGTGAAATTAGATTAAAGTGATTCCAGAGTATTAGTACCCCATAAGACTAAAAGAATAAAATATAATCAATCCTCTTTGCAAGAAGATATTATCCTAAGCTGAAAATTATTTCTGTAACATTTTTGCAAATACAAAGTCTGGCATACAATAAAAAATAACCAGGCACTCAGAGACAAAATAACAATCAAACAGACAGAAATAACTGAAAATAAAACTCACAAGCCCTTCAGATGTTGGAGTTTTTAGATATAGACTTTAAAATAACCACACTTATTTTGTTCAAGGAGACAAGAAAGAGAATTTTGGCAGAAAACAGAAAACCATGATAAAAGACCAAACAAGCTACAAGAACTGGGAAATAACAACTGAAGTTAGCAACAATTTAATAGATTGACTTAGCAGCTGTTTAGGTAGTCAAAGCATTAGTAGCCTGGAATATTGATTGGTCAGAAAGATCTACCTAGAATGAAGTAAAGAGAAACAAAAAAATGGAAACACTAGGAAGAAAGATAAGAAACAGAGGATATAATGAGAACGTGCAATATAAGAGGAACTTCGGGGGGATGGGAGAGAAGGGGTAAGAAGAGTTATTTGAAAAATGGAGGCAAATTTTCCAAAACTGAAAGACATTAACTTACAAATTCAAGAAACCCAACAAACCCTAACCAGGAAACAAACATGTACTCAAAGTGAAAGGTTAAAAACCAAAGAAAATCTTAAGGCAGTCAGAAGTAACAGCAACAACAACAGGAGCAAATTGTCTTCAAAATAACAGTTAGGCAGACAGTTAACTTTTAAACAGAGTTACTGGAAGCCCAAAGAGATTAAGATCTTCAAAGAGCTAAAAGAAAATAACTTCCAACATAGAATTACAAGTCTAGCAAAAATACATTTCAAGAATGAATAAGAAATTATTAATTTTAATTAATTTTAAGATGCCCAAGTAGAATTTGTAACCAGTACATCAGCAGTGAAAGAAATGCTAAAGGCAGTTTTCACAGGCAGAAGGAAAATGATACCAGGCGAAGACTAAGATTCAGGAAGAAGTGACAAGCAATGAAAAGGGAGAATATGGGGCAAATTTAAAGAAGTGAACTTATGATGACAATGTTTAAAATACAGACAAAATTAAAGGACAGAATAATAATGGCTTGAAAGTATAGAGGGAGGTAAGGAATTGAAGTACCTAAAAGAAATCAGGTCCTTGCATTGGCCATGAAGAAACTAAAATATCAATTAATATGAGGCTTTAAGAACCAAAAAATGTATGTCATAATCTTGTGGCTAACCAGGATAAGAACTCCAAAAGAATGTGTAACCTTCACGATAGCAAAGGAAAAGAAATGGAATAATAAATTTGAAGAAGCCAGAAAGAAGGACATTTGGAGGAAAAAACATAAAATAGATGGGACTAATAGAAAGCACTGGTTAAGCCAAACACAGAAAAATTCATACTATACAGCTCCACTTGTCTGAAATTCTAACAGAGGCAAAGAATTCTAAATGGGAAAAACTAAACTGTAGGGTTTATGGATACATACAAGTAGTACAGCTAAAGAAAAGCAGGGAAAGGATGATCATCAAAGTTCAGAAGAGATTTCCTTTGAGGGAAAGAGAGATGGGGATGATTTAGAGGGGACATGAAGGATTAGGAATGTTCTATTACTTGGCTAACCTGATAGGCTTTTGTTTTGTGTTGATTCATTTAACCATATGTATTTTGTGTCTTTCCCTATATTTATTTGGTTCCCACAAAAAATAAGTTTTGGTTTTTTTTAATGTTTTATTTATTTCTAGGAGAGAGAGAGAGAGAGAGAGAGAGAGAGACAGCATGAGCAGGGGAGGGTCAGAGAGAGAGGGAGTCACAGACTGAAACAGGCTCCAGGCTCTGAGCTGGCAGTCAGCACAGAGCCCGACGCGGGGCTCGAACCCACGAACCGCGAGATCATGACCTAAGCGAAAGTCGGACGCTTAACCGACTAAGCCACCCAGGCGCCCCATGGTTCCCACAAAAAAATAATAAAAGTATAAGGTAGATCTAAATGTGCTGATATGATATAATCATCAGAAATATATGGTTAAATAAAGTACAGAACAGCAGAAATAATATACTCTTACACACTTGTATACATGCTTGCATTCACACAGATCATTTTTCAAAATCTACATAATAAATTTAAACTGACCCCCTGCCTCTAGGAGGGGAGACTAAGACTCTACTTTTTGGAAAGAAGGGACTAATTTCCATCCAAATGCTTTTTACTGTGAAATTAACTCTTGAATTATTTTTCTTAATAAAAAGAAATCTCACCAACCTATAAATCAGGTTTGAAAAAATAGGGTTACTATTTGATCAAATCATTATTTAAAAATTAACAATGGCATTTTGAAATTTTAATTTAAACCTGGCATGTATAACCAAGAACTTTACATCATTGCTAAATTTGTTCCAAAGATGGACCAAATTTTCACAACCTAGAAGAGAAGTGGCTTTTGTTTTAAATGGACACCCATGAATTGACTGTCTTTCCATTGCCCTCACACAAATGCAATAGGTATAGAGATAGGTATAGATATTTCATTTTCATTTCAGCTTGTTTCTAGAATATTGGTAGAAGACTCCATTTGCATTACAATGAAGTGTTACTAAAAATAGGAAGAAGCAAACTCAGAGTAAACTGAATGGCTGAATTTAAGAATCTGCCATAAATCATGCAATTGTACTGTAAACTCTTAAGTCATATGAAGAGTGAACCAGATCAGATTTCAATAATGTGGATAACCTGAGTAGCCAGAGTAATTAGAACTAAGTGCAGAATAAATTTACAGAATTCAGTAATAAATAAAAAGATAATATCCATTGTTGACAAAGTGTGAATAAATGGGCCACCCAGGACTTCTGGGTTGAGATAGCCATTTTAACAGATTTTTAATTTTGTTTCTTACCTCAAGTCAATAAAAATTTAGAAAAGGATTTTCTTAGAAAGATACAAATCAGAAAAACAGGAGAGAGGGAAAAAAAGATAGTAAAATTTTGGAAGCTAGAAAAACATGGGCAAGTATGAACTGACTTTGTAGACTCAAGAAAACTAATCTCTGGCTAGTATTGGGGAAATGTGAGAGCTAACCAATTCATACTACAGAGTGCTCAGAAAGCATAGAATTGTCTTTGGAACTGGTAATGAAAGGAAGAAGAAGAAGATGAAGACGATGAAGGAAGAAGAAGAAGGAGGAGGAAGAAGGAAGAAGGAAGAAGGAAGAAGGAAGAAGAAAGAAGAAAGAAGAAAAAGCTTCTGAAAGTGGTTTCTTACAGCCATGCAATGTGGATGGTCTGGGCCCTCTCTGTTGTAGACTACATGTTTGTATCCACCCGCACCCACACCGTTTCATACGCTGACACACTAATACTCAACGTAAGGTATTGGGAAGTGGGCCACTCATGATGGGATTAGTGCTTTTATAAGGAAAAAACATGCTCTCCCCTTTCTACTTTCCACCATATGTGGGTACAAGAAAATGGCCTTCTGCAAACCAGAAAGAGTGCCTTCACCAGACACTGAATCTGCCAGAGCCTTATCTTGGACTTCCAGCCTACACAACCATGAGAAGTAACTACTTTCATTGGTTTGTTTGTGGGTTTGTTTCGATCACTCAGTCTATGGCAATTTATTACAGCAGCCCAACCTAAGATACCCTTCCAGTGAACAGGTGGGATGTCCAGCCTGATGACACCATGTACACATTAAGAGGTAGAAAAATTGTATTAGATCATGAAACTTTCTGGGCAAAACAGTACAGCGCCTAAAGTGGTCTAGAATTGGCTTGAGTGTCTTGAGAGGGATAGCGAATGGCCCTGGTGTTTTATCATGGTTAGCGAGTAGAACTACAGAAGGATTTATTCCCAGAATTGTTTGAACTCCCCTCCAGTGCCAAAGGATGGAGGATTTATCACCTTGCCTAAATAGAGGGCAGCAGGGAAGGAGTAAACTAGGGGCTTGGAAGCTCTCAGCAGCCAAAGATTCTTAAAAATGGAGTCAAACTTTATTATTCTATTTAAGAAGCTAAACCTTGCAGATTCCTTCCTCTACTCCATTTTGCTGAACAATTGCCCTCTCCCACCTCCGAGGACAATCTAGAAGCTTGTTCTTTGGAGAAACTAAAAGTAAGTGTCTGGACTGATGATCCTGGCATTCATTAGAGTTAGGGTAAAAGTCAGGAGTAAGTGATTAACTGTACACCCAACTGCCAATCTTGATCACTCTCTAGTGAACTCCATTGATACGCATGGTCCCTACTTCAAGGTCTCAGAGCTTCTAAAGAGCTTTCTAGATTCCGCATACTTAATATCAAGCAGATACACAGATATTATCAGATATCTGAGGAGAGCTCCTACCATGGAAGACAGAAATTAAAATTAAAAACAAAAAAACGAATTTCCTGCACAAAAAGCATCTTGGAGTAGACGATGTAGTAGTAGATGGAGTAGTAGATCTCCTTGGAGGAGAAGGAAATCAACACAATCAAATGAAATGAAATCATCATCATCCTTGAAGAAATAAGAAAATCCTGCTTCCATAAAAGAAGAGCAGGATGCCATAAAAATTTAAGAAAACAGAGAAAAGCTTGCAATTGAGAACCTAACAGTAGAAGTGTAGTCTTAGAGGATTAGAAGATAAAGTCAAGGAAGTCTTCTAGCAAGTAGAGCAAAAGTACAAAGAGGCAGAAAATAGGAGAAAAAGAGATAAGAAAATTGGATGTCAGCCCTAGAAAATCTAGGAAAAAAAAGAAAAGAGGAAACAGAGCATAAAACAAAATTGTTCAAGAAAATTTCCCAGAAAAATAGGACTCGAACGGCTATTACCAGGAAAAAAGTTTTCTGAATAGAAGTAGTAGATGCAAATAGCTACATAAAGACATTTGAAATTTCAGATCACCAGCAGAAAAGATTCTATTAACTACCAGGAAGAAAAAGCAAATCAGAAATGATCAGCAATGGCTTCAGATTTTGCAGCAGCATCACTGCAAGCAAAAAGATAATGAACTAATATACAGAAATGTAAGGGAAAATGACTTGTAACCTATAATTATTGTTAAACTCCCAAATCTTGGGGGGGTAGAATGACATTTTCAGACATTCACACACACACACACACACACACACACACACCATGTACTACTCATACTCTTTCTCAAGAAGATCCTAGAAATGTGCTCCACCAAAATAAAAGCATAAACCAAGCAAAAGGAAAACATGATTGGATGAAGGGACTCCTAGAAGGATAGTGAACAGACATCCTGAGATGCTAGCTGGAAACTTGACCAGATTGAAGCAATGGGAGTTTAGACAGACACGCTGCAGGATGTAGGACCATGATCCCCATTGCTTTAGTTCACTCTTTTTTTTTTTTTTTTTTTTTTTAACACCTAGATGAATGGCCTGGAGAGCCTGACCCAGATCAGAATGTGGCGATCTTGGCAACGTGGTCATCAATGTCTTGTTCTTTCCTGCAGGTTTTGCTGCCTAAAATGGCTGGGGACATTTATTTCAGCCTACGAAAGTATTCTGCTTCATTTCAGTTCTGAGAGCTGGAACAAGGCCATGGTGAGCTTCGAAGCAAGAAACCCAGGGCAGTCTACTTCCCTCCCACTGATTGTGTCTAGTATCTGTTTTACACCACAATCCTTCCAAAGTCACAGACTGTAGTGAGCTCAGATTTCCTAGAACGCGTGCATGGCCTCCCCCACTGAATACACCAGAAGGTCCTCTTGTAAACTTCCAGGAAGCAGCAGCCTAAGACCCAGAGATTATTGGGTTTATCTTGTTCTGGAACTGCTCACACAACTAGCTTTGTATGTGCCACCCTGTGGGGGGAAAGGCCCGGAGAGGAGTGTCGAGAAGCAGCAAACACAGGAGGGTTTTAAGTTCTATTTTATAACTAGAGGGGAGGATTTCAAGGGTTTTTAAATTGTTGGAGTGTTTTTAATTAAAAATTTACACTTTGCACATAACTTCACATGGAGAAAATAAAGGAAAAAAAAGCCTACTCATACAGTAATGATTGGACTGTAATTGAAACAGACTTCCTGGGTGACTTTTTGGCAATGAATATCAAAAAATCTTACAATTGGGCATGGTTTTTTCTACTTCTAAACAACAGTCTATGAAAAGTTGAACAATGCCCAAAGTACACCGAAAGGCTTCGCTATATCAGAAACTAACAGCTAAAAATTAGGAACCCAAAATGCCCACTCTTGCAGAATTGATTAAAATAACTGGGATATTCATGCCATTGACCATTATGCAGTCATTCCATATGGTGCATTTGCTGACATGGGTAAAGTTCACATTACACTATAATTTACTTTAAAATACTCAGGCATAGACCATACGATGTGTGTGTATGCACTGATTTAATCTACCTCCAGGGGTGGCTAGTTAAAATTTGAAGAACCCTGTGCACTGTGTGTCCTCCAGGTGACCTGCTGTGGAAGCAACACCGGCAAGGCCTTCAATGATAGCTAGCTCCAGCA
The DNA here is from genome assembly GCF_003009895.1 of Hyaena hyaena. Taxonomy (NCBI): domain Eukaryota; kingdom Metazoa; phylum Chordata; class Mammalia; order Carnivora; family Hyaenidae; genus Hyaena; species Hyaena hyaena. The sequence continues at coordinate 1,110,873 of NW_024080883.1, forward strand.
GCACTGGAAGATTTGCTAACTAGAGTAAAGGATGCTCAAAATAGATTTTCACTGGTGAAAACTACAGACACGTCTGCTCTTGCATGAACAAGAATATAATAGAAGCCTATACCTACAAGAGCAGTCAGCACTAGAATATTTCAGTGTCTACCTCTAAGTAAACCTGTCATGCAAGGAACTACCTACCTACGAGACAAGTGCTCTGGTACTTCCCCAAACTTGAATGAACAGGTTTTAGGACTCGATGGTTGCTTAGTAAACATAACATTTTGGGTGCTCCAGAGAAGCGGATGCCAAGATGGGATTATTGCAGATTTACTGGGGGACATACCATGAAGGAAAGGAGAAGAAGGCTGACGAAGGCAGGGAGGGCCTTGAGGCCATGAGAAAGGTCTGACATTTATAAAGGAGCCAAGGAAGGAAGGAGGGAGAAAGACTAGGTGGGAAGCATTTCAGTTTACAATGGGGTTCCAAGAAAATTTTAGCCAATGTTGGCAGCAAAGGACGTGCATTAATACTCTTAGCCCGGCTCAGCGATGGGCTGGAAGCACAGTGGGAAGGAGGATGTCAGGTGATCGAGGCTGTATGTCCAGAGGTGCAGCAGCTGGCACTGCCAGTCTGTTATGCCCCCCACAGCAGGGGCCCGGAGTGTTTTCACGGCTGCTGTAGGATGCGTGGCAGAATTCAGACTGCAAATCACCTACAAGAGAGTTTGAGTGCCCTCGCTGATAATCTAATGATCAGAAACAGATAAGTAGGAAAAAGAATCTGATGGTTGTTAAATGTCCAAATTTGCTGAAGTCTATTCTTAACAATATAGTCAAGTGTGTGTGTGGGGGGGGGGGGTTGGAGGTCGTGGTGAGGGGGTGCGTTCAGTAGCACGGCCTCATTCTTTGTTTTAAAGTCAATTACAGTCTATGGTAGGATTTATTTACTATGCACCACTATAACTCCTTTAGGGACTTTGCCACTTTCCCACCTGGGCCCTCAGGCTCTAAATCCCCTAGGCAACCACCTTATCAAGGCCTTTTTCTAAGCCCCTGTGAATAAGAATTAGGATGATAAATAGGAATTTGGGGGGTGGGAAGACCTAAAGAATAAAAGAGGTACAGAACAGAGTAAGAGTGAAGTAACAAGGTGTTCAGATGCCAAAGGACTTTATGCTGCCCTGTGAATGACATCCTGGGTGTTTTGGAAAGAATGAGGAAAAACAGCTGCATGCCAAGTAGAGCTAGGGAAGCATCTACAAAATAAAAAAATGATAATCAAGGTTGACAAAGTCCCTGAGTAATTTCAGAAATCTTAGTCATGCACTAAACTTCCCACTTAGATCGGGGAGTGGTAAGAGGGGTACAAGCTGATCTGAGGTAGACTGTAAAAGGCAGGGCCACCACAGCTGACACCTTAGTTAAAAATATACATACACAGGGGTGCCCGGGTGGCTCAGTCGGTTAAGTGTTCGACTTCGGTTCAGGTCATGATCTCACGGTTCATGGGTTCGAGCCCCATGTGGGGCTCTGTGCTGACAGCTCAGAGTCTGGAGCCTGATTCAGACTCTCTATCTCCCTCTCTCTACCCCTCTCCCACTCGTGCTCTGTCTCTGTCTCAAAACTAAACTATAAAAATAATTTTAAAAAATTAAAAAATATATATGTATACATACACAAACTATATGTGGGTAGAAAATATTTGAGAGCATGAATAAAATGTTACCACTGTTTCTTTGCATGGTAAAGTTATAAATAATGTTTTTAATCTGTATTTTCTAATTTTTCTACAATGAACATGACTTGATATACATAAAGAAAAAGATATTGGAAAAATTAATTTTGGCAATTGCATATTTTCAAGATTTACTAAACATTAACTAAGTCCCTGTTTTCTGCACAGTCTCCGGCATAATTGGTCAATTTTTTAAAAAAAGAACCCACTCCATAGAACAGGTCAGTTTACCCTATAACCCATGGGTGCATTTTGTAGCTATTTCATCCTAGAAGGCATAGTTAGTAGTCCATGTTAGCCGAAATAAACCTTTTGTTTAAGGTTTTTTTTTTTTTTCAGCGCTGCTGACAAAACTGGCTATACCCTTTCTGAAAGTTTTTGACTAGACCAGCTCTACTTTTACTCTGAGATCTTGAGAAAAAGATTGCTCCAATACGGTCTAAATGAAAAGTTGAGCATAAGGAGAGCTACCACTTTTCTCAAGAAGCAATCTCTTTGGATCCTGGGCTACCTCTCAAGGACAGAACTCATCAGGATTCTATGGGCAAGCTTATGTACTATCATGTAAAACTACTAAAGTATCTAACTCAACGACTGGAACATGATATTTTCTTCTTCCCTCACTGCTACTCATGCTTCTCCTTGCTAGCTTCATTTCTGAAACAAATAGATCCATCTTTAATCATCAACAGCTAGCACCCCTACTAGAGGATAATGAAGAACCATTGTATGCGTTAAAAAATATACCTGGCAAAAAATGTGCCACAGACATTCTAACTTCATGCCATATGTCTACTCCTACAGGTTTACATTCTATCTTTGGATCAAGCTAGATCCCTGGAAGATGGTACGTGCTACCACTGGCCGGTGTCTTCCAAAACAAAGCCTCCCTTCTTCCAAGAAGACAGTGCTCTGTACCAGGATACATTATTCAGTAAGAATAAGGATCAGATTTCATGTTCCATTTATTGCATGAGCTAGGTACCCAGTATACTGTTCAGTCCGCGTAACTGTCCAGGGTAGCCATAGTTTATGTGCACAGCAGATACTACCTTAGCCCCATGAGGAAATTCTGTCACTACACTATGTATGCTTCAACTCCAAATTTTTACTCTCCCGTCTCTCCAGCCTTAATTGTTGAGGGTCCTATGTAGACCAGTGTTTCCCAGGTTTGGGTGTTTCATGAACCAGTTAAAATATTTTTTTCTTAAAGTTTTCTTGGGAACTGATGAAAGATTGCCAAGTTTTACTTGAAAAAAGCAAGACAAGGGTATGTAATTCCCTGAGCATAGTAATTTTAAAATAAAGGCTAATATTTCTCAAGAAGTAAATATTTCTCCCTCACATGTGAGTGCCAAGGTAGCTCGGTTGAGCATCCAACTCTAGGCTTCAGCTCAGGTCATGATCTTGCGGGTGGTGGGTTTGTGCCCCAACTTAGGCTCTGCACTAACAGTGTAGAGCCTGCCTGGGATTCTTGCTCTCCCTTTCACTCTGCCCTTCCCTCACGCTTGCATGCACATGCTCTCTCTCAAAATAAATAAAAATAAAAAATAAATGCTGTCTACTTAGACCCACATTGTTACTTTGATAAAGGAAAGCTGACCTGGCCATCACCTGCCTCTCCTGTCTGGACCGCTTCCTCCAGGCACACAGCTTTCCACCATTTCCCCAACCTATCCAGCCACTTCTCCTGTCCCCTCAACCGGGTTTGTGCCTACTCAGCTCTCAGGTCTCAGTTGGAGAGTCAGGGAAAAATTTAAGCCAGTTTAGGAGCTTAGGAATTGCTACTTTAATTAGTTGATATAAAAGGAAAGTATAATTGGTTATAAATAGGCTTGATCTTTATTGCACCTATAGACAGAGCTTCATGAGAACAGCACTCATACCTACATAGTTTTGCCTCCAACACCTGACCCAGATCTGACTACATAACAGGTACTTAGGTATTTGTCGAATGAATTAACCCAATGTCCCTTATATAATGTACTGTATTTAGAGATCTGAGTTTTGAACCAGAAGAACGTGGTCCCTGCTTTTGAATATTAAGAAGTATGTAATTTGTTTCTTGCCTTTTCCTGCTTCCAAGAATCTTAGACACAGGCTTATATTCCATCATAGCAACTATGTTGACTCTCCTGGTTGGAATATTTACTCTGTTTCATCTTTCATATTTTTTTCTTTCTATTTTACCCTTATTATAAGCTGTTCTAAGCTATTTCAAATTCCTTTTCAGAAAGACACATGGTGTAAATAAATAAATAAAAGCCTCATAGTGTAAGAGCTCACCTGTTCCTGAAATAAAATGCTGACATTTCAAATGTTCCTTATTGTAAAGGTTAGATGATTAAATATATTCCTCTTCTGCTACCTCAGATTACCCAAATAAACATCAACTGCATACAAACCACACGAACAGATCAAGTTTCTGAATGGAGGTAAGTTTTAAAGGACAGATACATATTTGAAAATCAAGAGAAAAGAAAATGCAAGGTATAGCATTCTAGTTTAAAAGCAAACAAGCAACCTTAAAAAAAACAACCACATATACTTTTACTTATGCTTACTATATGCTCTTTTAAAATATTAAGAAAAGCCAGGACACCTGGGTAGCTCAGTTGGTTAAACACCCAACCTCAGCTCAGGTCATGATCTCAAGCCTCATGAGTTCAAGCCCAATATTGAACTCTGTGCTGACAGTGCAGAGACTGCTTGGGATCTCTCTCTCTCTCTCTCTCTCTCAACCTCTCTTTGTCTCTCTCTCTCTCTCTCTCTACCCCCCCTTTGTGTGCATGCTCCATCTAAAAATAAATAAAACTTTAAAAATTTTAAGAAAAGCATCAAGCATCAAGACTCTTTTCTCCCATGAAAATAAGCTTATGTAGGTCTTCTCTTAACATTCAGAATGATCAGACTTGCTATCTTTAGATTTGTAAACAGTACTTAACACTAGGCCACATATCAGTTAAACTTCTAATTCTGTATTATATTCTAATAAAAAGGATTTAACACAAAACATGCATAGGCTAATAATCCTTAATTGGCTTAATTACTCATATTAAAAATATATCACCTGTGGTCTCTGGCAGCGCTTTATTATCTCAGATGAAAGCACCCCCCATCCCCCTGAGTTTCTGGAAGAGAAAGTTCATGACATAAGATACACCATCTTAATTTACCTAATAGCTCACCTACCCACGCTGGTTAGAATTCTGGAAGTAGAAAGCCTCTTGGAATGCCAGCCAGTCTCCTCCTGGCACATGAAATACGCTGTAGCAGGAGTTAACAGACTTGCCTAAGACACATAGAGGATGAGCAGCAGTTGGGACCAAGTGCTTCCTCTGTACCTGCAGGGAAAACCAGCCACCCAGGAAGACCAACTGAAGAAGAGTCAAGTGGCAAAGAAGAGGTTACCAGCTCTAAGGACGCACACGTGTTTACCCTGGGCACATGCTTAGGCTCCAAGAGACTATTCCTCTCATTCTGTGTCACAGGAAGCCATGCTCTCTCCGTCATCTCTGAAGATTCTCCATTTGCCACCGTTGTTGTCTGTGGAGCCACAGAACACACTCGGTGTGCACAGCACTTTGTAACACCCAGGGCTCAGTTCGGAATGCCAGGTTCTCCTAAGAGCAGGGAGGTGAGAGAATGCACTCAGTGAGCCACCTGGAATTTAATCTCACAGGGTAAGAGCTTCTGATGAAAGGCTGAACGTGAGCACAAAGGCACTGTTTTCAACCCATGTGGGAAAATAGGGGCAAGTGGTCCTTCTGAAGAGCCGAAAAGAAGTCTGGGCACAGAGCCTGGCCTCTTTCTTGGCAGGCACAGCAACCTTTGTATTCATGTGAGTAGGGGGAAAGCCCCAAGTAAGACTGGCAGGCTTTTAGAGTGGGGACACCTGAATCTTGTGCCAGTGGGTATTGTGGCTGGAGGCAGAGGAGAGCATGGGCTCTGCAGTCAGGCCAAGTTTTTTTTTTATTTCTGGCTCCAAAATGTCCAGTTACAGGACTTGGACAATATGCCGTTTGGGGAGCAGTTTCCTTACCCGTAAAATGGAGGTTGGGGGCAGCGGTGGGTATGGAGAATCTCTTAATGCTTAGAACACCTTTATGAAATACAATGCCCAGCTCAATGCTGGTAGGTACATGTGTTTTTTCACATTCTGCCACCCTCTCCTTACCTCCTATTCTCTTTCCAGCCTTTCTCCTAACAGGAGGCCTGGAGAAAGGAGCTGTGGGTGCTCCAGATCCAGATCCATCGCATCTGGGGCCAGAGCAAGTTCCTCCCCTTCTCCTGCCAACCTTTCACTCTCAACACTATTCTTTTCCTATTTACAAATTGAGAAGGACGTACAAGAGCAGATTCAAAAGGGGAAGGAATCTGGGGGGCACCTGGGTGGCTTAGTCAGTTAAGCATTCATCTCTTGATTTTGGCTCAGGTCATGATTTCATGGTTCATGAGGTTGAGCCCCACTCCTTCTAGTCTCCCAAGGGACCTGCTTAGGGTTCCCTCTCTCCTTCTCTCTCTGCCCCTCCCCAGCCTGCACTCTCTCTCAAATAAATAAACCTTAAAAAGGGGGTGGGGGAAGGAATCTGCAAAATGGCTAAAGGCAAACCTAAGGATGTAGAAATGGAGAAAATTTATTTAAAAAAAAAACAGGGCTATGGATTTGTGCTTACGGTAACAAAAGAATAGGTGCTCACAAGAATATAGAATGTGGTTCCATGACTGGTCCTCTATCCCCCAGCTTCTTTCTCCTTTAGTCTCTTTCTCTGTGTCAAGTATTTTCAGACATTTACCCAGGGCATGTGCTTAGTATTCATTAGCACAAGTTTGCCAACTTGCTAGTGTTGTGGGCACAAGGCAAAAATCCATCTGTGTCCCACACAGTGCAGTCCAGCAGAAATAAAGGGATATGTGGTCACAGTAAATGTGATACGTGCTACACTTCTGCCAGAAGAGTGGACACTCAGGGGAGAAGATGAGACCCGCTCTGTAAAGCCATCCACAGTCCTGCAAGGATACTTGAATTGTGCCTTGCAGATTAAGGAAGATTTAGTGGCAGGCAAGGGAGAAAAGGAGGGGGGCTTTCATGAAATCATTTTAACCCTGAAGAGAGGTCTGATGAAAACCAAACACCATCAACTTCAGCATTTACACAAGTACATTAGGACTGATTTGCCTAAGGTCACAGAGGTTGGTTTCTATGTGGCAAGGAGCCAGACCTTAGTCCCAACCCAGTGTTCAGCAGCGTGTGGCTGTCCCTTACCCTACACATGGTAGCCTGTATGGACACCTGTTGGGCACGACTTCAGTCCATTTCGTAGACCTGTTACTCTGACCATGCTGCAGCAACCAAGCTCTACCAAAGCCTCACCCAGCTGGCTGCACATGTAGCTTGAAGCACCGGAGACCATACCACTGCCTAGAAAGTTCTGAAGCAGAAGTGAGAGAGACACAGGAACTCTCTCATGGTGCTTCTCATGCACTCACAAATGCACAACCCAGAAATCTGAAGGAGGTAATGCCCATGACGGGGCTGGAGGGGATGGTTAAATGTAAACTGTGCTGAAACGCATTTTCTAATGCTCCTGAGAAATCCCCAAAGGTAGAACACAGTCACTGGAGGTGGTGACCCAATCAATAAAGCATTGCTGTGTTGACCTTTCTTATTTCTGGTTTGACTACCCCTGCACTGCAGTCCGGCTCCCTTCCCCAGTCTTTGTGGTAGCCTGGCTTTCCCTGAAAGCAGAGCCTAAGAACATCACTCCCAAGGGCTCATCCTCTCCCCTCCCCTCAGAGGATTCAGGGATGTATTCTTTATTATCTAAAAGTCACTGGGAACTTTATTTTCATTTTTGTGATAATGTGACCCCGTATTCTGAGTCTCATGGATGACCACTTTTAAAAGTTGTTACATGGGGCGCCTGGGTGGCTCAGTCAGTTAAGCATCTGACTTTGGCTCAGGTCATGATCTCACAGTGTGTGAGTTTGAGCCCTGCATTGGGCTCTGTGCCGACAGATCAGGGCCTGGAGCCTGCTTTGGATTCTGTGCCTCCTGCTCCCTCTGCCCCTCCCCCCTGCTTGTGCTCACTCACCCTCTCTCTCTCTCTCTCTCTCTCTCTCTCTCAAAATTAAAAAAATGTTTTAAATAAGGACAGGAGCAGACACATTTTTATCAACTGAAGATCAAGTGACATACCACATGGAAGGTGTCACCAATAGCTAAAAAAATAAGTATTTCTATACTAAAAACCACTGAAGTCAATACCTGGAATACAAGAGGATTATCCCCCAAAAGGAGAGTTATGTATTATTCAAGTCTGAGAAAAACTGCCTTCATATAATTGTCTCAGTTTCTATTTCGAGTCTGAAATCTGACTTGCATTGCTAATCACCCCCAGGTGTTTTCACTCCTAAACTCTTGGGGCTCACACTCACCTAGCAAAAAGCAAAGTATCATCTTTTTGCCATAATATGTACTTTTCTAACCCTTCATTTTGGAAGGCACTCTTCCTCTATGTATTAAAGCTTTGAGTTCAACAACAGCAGATCCTCTAAGATGTTCCGCTGTTGCTTTCTTTTAATTCTCACCATTACTACTCTGTTAGGGACTGTAACTGAAGCTCTGTGCATAGCTTCCATTTAACCAGCTCACAAGATAGAAGAAATGGAGAAAAATCAGCCTGTGAAATATACTTCTTAGGTCAGGTGCCCTAGAAACAGAGCCAGAGGTAGGGGTTCTCATGCAACTGATTATTGTGAACGTGCACTTTCAAGAGAAAGCTGTTAAGGAAGAGAGGGAACAGAACAAAGAAGGGAAAAGAAGCCAAGCAAAGATGGGCTGGCTGAAGTCTGGTCCCTGATGAACGGCACAGGGAGCACTAGAGCATGAATAGCACCAGAGACTTGTATGCCTTTTGGGCAAAGACTCAACAGTCTGTAATCTCAAATCAGTCCATTTTTTGCCATGGGCCATCCCAGGTGGGACAGCATTGCCCCCTCCCAACCCCCCCCCCCCAGATATCTCTGCAAAAGAGTGCATCCTGAGCAATTAATAGCCAACACTCACAGCAGCCGGGGGTTGGGTGCATCTCACCCGCAAACAGGATCTACGCAGGACATTAACACAGGCTGATGCTCATCCTGACACCTGTCCATTGACCTAACTAAGAGTCTACAAGGTCCCCCCAGGAAACAGCAACAACCATGGGTCTTTCATGCCAGAGACCGAAACTGCACAGGTCATCCCTGATGGCAAGGCCCAGGGAAGAACCTGTAGGAAAAGACTGCAACGCAGTCAGAAGAACTCCCTGAAGAATTCTTCTTTGCTACTTTGTCTGTACCTTTTACTCTCACTTCTGCTGTTAGTATATTCTAGGGTTAATATGAAACCAGAATTGCCCAAAGTTCCCCCCTTCCTCCAAAATGGAATGTACTTAAATATCATGTCTGCCCCCTCAATCAGATGTTGTCTAATAAATATTGTAGCAATTAGCAAGATTGGAGACAGTCCAGTATACTCTATAAGAGACCTAGAATTCATTTTCCTTGTATAAGTCTAATTGCCAGTAAGAATACATATTATGCCATAAGCAGAGACAAAAACAAGACTTACTAGTTTTGGAGGACTTTCTTGAAAAAGTGTTTGAGAAATACTTGTCTGCTGACCTCAAGCCTGTAAGGCAACTTCTGGTCAAAGAATGAGATTGGTAAATGCAGAGACCAAATTCTAGTTGATCCACGTAAAACATTTCCATACGTCATCTATGATAAATGTTGACATTGTTCTTTCTTAGTAAGGGGTTGTGAGAGTCTGTTACCTACAACCGCCGGTACAAGTATATCCTGTTTTTGCATGCCCACTGAATTTAAACAATTAAAGGGCACCGTGATCTCATGTATTCTGGCAATATGCTTCAGTTATCTTTAGATACCCTGCCATACATAGTAAAGAATATATAAAACTTTGTTATGACTACCTGGTTACATTTTATTGGTTGAAGTGGAAATCATGCACCGTGAAATCACTGTTGCCGAGAAAACTTAGAAATGTTAAGTCCTATGACTGTACTCAAAAAATGTAAATTGGTTAAGCATGATTGTTTGAATTTGCTATATAAAAACCCTAAGCTGAAAAATAAATTTGAGCAGTCCACCTGAAGAGGCTGGCTCTGTGTCTTCTTTCACCAACGCCAACCATCACTCTCCGGGCCAACCCTGGCTTGCAGAGGCTGGACCCCTGCACTTTCATAAAGAAGTAATTAATTACAGGAAAATGATCACCTGGATGATGGGAGAGATGGAAAGCAACAGGAGTGAGACAATCCAGTATGTAGCAGTAACAAGAAGCTGCCGTCACCCCCCAGGGCTTGAGGGACAATGAAAGATGGGGCAGTCAGGACTGTCTGGGGGAGCTAGAACCCCTGAGGGGATGCAGAGGGGACACCTCAGGAAATAAGGATGGGGGTATAACCGACCTTCTCCCCTCCCTCCCCTCCAGCCTTCCAGCTTTCTGCCTGTGCTCCCTCTTGGCCAAACCTATAAAGATGCCAGAAGGAAAGAGGCCATAGAAATGTAGCTCCTTGTGATGCCGAATAGGGACAGGGCAGAAAGAGAACCAGAGCCAATGAGCAGGTGGCCGACCTGCTTCAGTACACCTGTGCACTTCTCTTTATACCAAGTGAGATACATGCTTCCCAAAGCAGCTGTGTGTGATCCATTTTCTTTGCTATTATATAGAATAAACTAGTTTAGGGGACACAGACGTTCCCTTAGAATAAAATAGAAGTAATGGAACTTATGCCAGGTCTTAGTTTATGCAATCAAATGTACACCATGGTTTGCCATTGTAGATTGTTCCTAGTTTCCAAGCTGTGGAAGAGACCAAAATCAAAAGCTACAATCCTCCTGATGCCCATTCCCAGACCCAAATAAAATCTAAGCAAAAGGATAAAGAAAAAAGTTGGAGAATTTTCAAAGTAACATTAAGACTTGAGCTCCATTCGGGGCACCTGAGAAGCTTAGGTGGTTAAGCATCAGACTTCGTCTCAGGTCATGATGTCACAGTTCAAGCCCCATATCAGGTTCTGTGTGGACAGCGCAGAGTCAGGAGCCTGTTTCAGATTCTGTGTCTCCCTCTCTGTCTCTGCCCCTCCCCCACTCATGCTCGGTCTCTCTCAAAAATAAACAAATATTCAAAAAAAAGAATTGAGCTCCATCCTACTAATAATTTTGGCATAGGATGACCTGGCAGGACTTCCCTTTGTTGAATTTCCATTTTTCCTTTCATATGTCTGAGTAAATACTTAGTATTTGCTATTACTTGATATTTTCAAAATGTTAATCATCACCTGAAATGTTTCACCAAGCACTAAAATAACGTAATTAAGCATTAACCATAAGTCCAAATTTAGCAGGAACATTTACATATGTTTTTAATTATTTGTCAATTTGCATCAGTGCTTGGGACTACTCAAGAGACAGTTTACACAATGGCTGCCCCTAGGGGCTTAGCCAAGTGATCACAGGCTTATTAGGAAAGAGAGAGCAGCCTCTCAGGTGTTCTCTACCACTTGCAAATCAAATAGCTGGTGGGGGAGGGGTGGGATCAAACAAACATACAAGTTGTTTACGAGTGTAACGATTTTCCAGGTATATATACCACATGCAGACACACACATCCATTTCCGTTTAGTAAGCTGAAGACAATAAATAGCATTCTGTAAGTGTTCTCAACTCTATGTTTCTTTAAAATGACGTGGAAGATTTATAAGCTATGACTCGCTGCCACATCCGCAGTGCATTTTGGTGAATGGTAAAATCTTATGGAAGAAATGGTATTTATGTGTGGACATAATAGCACAAAGTTTCCCAAACTTCATGAGTTAAAAAAAAAATGACTAAATATATCTGTTAAATGTTGTATTAAAATAAAAACTTCTGCCTTCAAGGAACTTATATACCACAGATAAATGGCATTGAGTCAAATATTTAGAATATGCCAAGTACTCACATCTTCCTCAACTTCAAATTTTAAGTAGTCCTGTAAGCTTTCAAATCAGTCTTGAGATGCACCAGGGAGGCATTCAGTTTTATATCTGCTGAGATGAGAAATCAAATCGATAATCATAACATATAAGTGAATTCATTCTCACTGCCAGTATGGATCTGGAATGCAGTTAATTTTCAGCGATTAACAACTTTTGAGAATTCAGACCATTATACTATAAACTTTCTCTTGATAATCCAAATGAATTAATCTGACTTGCCAAAAAATTTTTAAAAAGATTAATGATTAAGCTAGCTGATTTTTTTCAACAAGAGAACAATAATCCATTAATTCCAATAGAATATGAATGAGGAAAATAACACAAGTGTATTAACTGACATTTCTGACAAGTTTTGCATTCTTTAGATATTTTTCCCCCAAAAGCAATTTTAAAAATATATAATTGCTTTTGGGGTGCCTGGGTAATGGTTAGGTTGCTTGAGTGTCTGACTCTTGATTTTGGCTCAGGTCATGATCCCAGGGTCATGGGATCGAGCTCCATGTCAGGCTCCACACTGAGCATAGAACCTGCTTAAGATTCTCTTTCTGTCTATCTCTTCCCCCCTCCCCTTTTCCCACTGTCTGCTCCTCTCCCCTACTTGTGCACGATCTCTAAAATTAAAAATTTTAATTAAAAAATATACATATAAAAAAGGACATAGGCATCAACTTCAAAGAGGCCCTAATGGCCAAAGCTGGCAATTTTAAGCAGCAAAATAAATATTGGATTAAAACCCAAAATATTGTTATCATTTTCTTTTCATCACAGCAAGTCTACTCTTTAATTCCTATCCCTGATTTCTCTCATCTCCCACCACCTCCCCTCTGGTGGCCATCTGTTTGTTCTCAGTAGGTAAGAGTTTGTTTCTTGGTCTGCCTCCCTTTTTTCCCCCCCTTTGCTTATTTTCTTTCTTAGATTCCACATATGAGTGAGATCATATGGTATTTGTCTTTCTCTAACTTATTTCATACAACATCATACTCCCTAGCTCCATCTATGTCATTGCAGGATTTCATTTTTTTTTATGGCTGAATAATATTCCATTGTATACATTTACCACATATTCTTCATCCATTCATCTATCAGTGGACACTTGGGCTGCTTCCATAGTCTGGCTATTATAAATAATGCTACAATAAGCTTAGGGGTGCACGTATCTGTTTGAATTAGTGCTTTTGTAGTCTTTGGGTAAATAGTAGGATTCCTGGATTCCTGGGTTGTAGAGTAACTCTCTTTTGGGGAGATCAGGCACATTCAGGGTGGTATGGCCACAGACAGAGTAACTATATTTTTAAACCCAGAATATTTTTAAAAATCTATACATCTATTAATGGTTGAATAAATAGATTTTTCCTTACCAAAAATAAGACATGTCACCCTCTCACCTTCCTTTGTGTCGGAGCTGGACTTAGTCATTCCCTTCCAACAAATACAGTATGAAAAGGGGGAAAATAGCAGCTTTACAGTGGAAACACATCAGCTTAACTAAATGGTTAATATTGTGTCATGTGCCCCATATGCCCCTGATAAGGTGACCAGAGCACTTTGCTTGTCCAGTGTTCTGCCACAAAGCCCACAACCCCAGTGTAATCAGTGATGCAGTTTTGGAGTGGTGGTGGGGGTCCAGAGCTGATGGTCCAGAAAGAATCCTTGAGAGGTCTTTGGTGCAAAAAGGTGATTTTATTAAAGCACGGGGACAGGACTTGGGGGGCAGAAAGAGCTGCACTGGGGTTGTGAGAAGTGACTGGTTATATACTATGGAGTTGGGGTAGGGAAGAAGAAAGGTTTGCAAAGGGACTCAGACTCCTAAGATACTAGAGGCCTTGCTATTGCTGAGCTGAAGTGATTTTTCCCTCTAGTAAGGCATTAACATTAAGACAAGACATGTGGGAGTTTGTTGGAGGTATGTTTCACTCGTTCGATCTCATTTGTCAGTGGGCTTCAGGTTATAAAGACCTTTACTTTTATCTACATTTTCTTCTAGCTTTTGTTCCCCACATCTCTGTGGAAGGAAGGGTGATGTTAGGGCTCCAGGAAATTGAGTCTACAGGTTTCTGGAGATTGCCTTTTTTTCCTGTAAATCATTAAGACAGTTGCAAACTGATGAAGACTGCTGTGTTGCCGGACTGTGATTTCTATCAGTTAACCATTTGTTTTTCCTTTTCCTTTGTTCTTGGGCAGCTAGGAGTGCCTGAGGAGTGTCACACATATGCCACATGGAGGAGGCAGAGGGGAGCAGGTCACGGATGTTAGTTTCTGCTTTGCCCTCAGCTTGCCCTTGGCTCCCTCATCAATCAGGAGGGAAACAATAGACAAATCCAAATTGAGAGATAGTCAACAACATATCTGATGATTACATCTCAAAACTCTAAAGGTCACAAAGAAACAAGACAGAAACTCTCACAGATTAGAAAAGACTAAGGGGATATTAAGTACTAAAGGCAAGGTGGTATTTGGGTTCAGTGGAAAAGAAAACAAATCCATGGAAAAACTGGTGGAATTCATATAAAATTTGTATTTTAGTTCATAGTACTTTACCACTATTCATTTCTTATTTGGATACATGAACCACAGTTATACAATATGTTGACAGAAAACTAGGTGAAAGTAATCAGGAACTCTCTAGTATTCTTGCAACTTTTCTATAATTAAAATTATTCAAAAACAAAAAAATTTTTTAATTACAACCAAATGAAAAAAATAGCATACACAAACACACGCAATGCAGTAAGATTGGTCCTTTAAGGGAAATTCATTGTCATACTTATATTAGATATGAATATTAAAATTTATGAAATGTTAAATCTAACAAGTTAGAAAAATAAAATAGCATGAAACTATAACAGTGGACATAAAATAGAAAACATACAATAGAAGAGGTTAAAGTCAAAACCTGATCAACAAGACTAATGAAATTGACAATAGAAATATTTCTAGCAAAATTCAGTGAGAAAGGATTGTGAAAAAGGTGGCATAACTATAAATACAGCAGAGATTTTAAAAAATGAGTATCAGCAACTTTCTGCAAATGGATTTGAAAATGCTTTTCCAGGCATCTTTCCTTTATAAAACTGCCACACACACACACACACACACACACACAAAGCTTAAAGAATCCTGTACTCATTAAAATAATTGAATAGTTTAAAAACCTTCCTACATAGACAGACAGACACACACACACTCAGCAGGCCCAGATAATTTTTTATTTTTTATCTTATTTTAAAAAATTGATTGATTGATTAATTTAGAGCACACACTAGCACATAAGCAGGAGAGGGCAGAGAGAGGGAGAGAGAAAGAATACCAAGCAGGTTCCACACTGTCAACCCAGAGTCTGACATGGGGCTCGAACTCAGGAAACTGTGAGATCATGACCTGAAGTCAAGAGTAGGATGCTCAGCTGACTGAGCCACCCAGGTACCTCCCAGATGATTTTTTAAATGAATTCTACCAAACTTCTAGGACAGTATCACTTTAGCATTAAAACCAGGCAAATGCAGCATAAGGACAAAAGATAATCAACCAGGTTTTTGGTTGGAAATCTAGACAAAATGTTAGTAAACCAAATCTACAAATGTTTAAACAGACAATATGCCATGCCTGTGCTGATCATGTCCTTGAAGAAGCAGACACTAAGATGGTATAGTATGTGCAAGAATTTACTGAGGGAAATTCCTGGGAAGGATAAAGGTGAATAAGCAGAAGCCAGCAGGAAAACTTTCAGACTCATGTGAAAGGAGAGGGAGAAAGGAGGAAGTGAAGTAAAAAGAGCTTCAGATGCAGGGCCATTCTAATAAAGTTGGGCAAGACCACTGGTGAGACCTTAAGCCCGTCACCCACTGGAAGATTTTATGGCCCTCAGAAATGAGCCTGCATTAGTTTCACCACCATGCGGATTCATCAGCTAAGTAAATAACAGCTGAGCATTGGGGGAGATCAATCATGGCCTGTGGTGAACATGGCCATAACACAAAGGTGGTGATTAATACTGAGGGTAGCAACTGGGGCTGTTAATTAACCATACTCTGCCCAGAAGGAGATCCTGAGCCCTACATTTTCATGGCTGCTACAGTGATCAAGTTGAGTTTTCTTCAGGAATTCAAAGGTTTAGTATTAGAAAGATCGACAACTGGGACTTACCACATGTGTTAGACCCAACTCTATGTGCCTCTCTTCAGATTCCCTTTGGCTCAAATGTTTCACAGACCTTACCATCACTGTTAGCACTGGATTATTAATTTGTCCTAATTAGTAGTAGGCCCTCCTCTTTAGTCACCACTGCAGAACTGAGCCAGCCAGTCACATACCTGGATGTCTGACATCTCCTACTTCTGGGGTTGAATGAAACACTATACTGCAGGGCATGGGACCAGGCATCCTGAGTTGCCATCAAAGGAGCTAGATGATGAAATGTGAATATATGGGACAGTTTACTTCCTGTGGGGTAAACTTCAACCAATAGGAACCAGTAGATCTGGGCAGATACACTCCTCCCAAGTACGACTGCTTAGAGACACAGTTCCCTATGCAGCCCACTCAGAAAAGTCTGGTGCTGAATGAATACAACTACCAAGAGAACCGCTCTCTCTTTGGCTACCCGTGAAGCAGAAACCAGCATGGTAAGCATCCCTCACAAAGTTCCCCATCTTTCCTTGCCTCGCTTTTTTTTTTTTTTTTCTCCCTCACTACTTTGGCTTTACACCTCCCAAATAAAGCACCACCATTTTAATCCTTGCTTCAGGTTCTGTTTCCTAGAGAACTCAAGTTATAATAACACATTAAACAGATTAAAGTGGAAAATCCAATCATCTGAATACATGAAGAAAAAATTGATATGCAAAATAATTTTTAAAACTCATTATGTGAGTAAAGGACTTTTAAAAATATGATAAAACATCTATCTGAAAAACCTGGAATAAACACAGGCTTAAACGGGAAAAGAGAAATACCCCCCTGCAAAATCAGGTATAAAATAAGGATACAGAATCAGGCAGGAGACTGAGCAGCACATATAATAATATATTGGGTAGCTGAGAATAGTTTACTAAAGTGGTTATTTACAAAGTGATGGGCAGGGTTAAGGGAAACTAATGAGAACTATACTATACCTCCAAGACTAGCAACAGGGATGAAAATCTTCATTACCCTGGGCTGAAGGAGAAATTTACCAGATCAGGAGAGATCAGGCATCTGTAGGATATGAACTGTAGTTTTTAGTAAAGGAGATACAGCTAACTCTCCATGACCCTGTAGATTTGTGATTGTGCTGACAAAATTTCAAAGGTAAAGATTTTCCTAATACACTTGTAGTCGGTTGACTAGTATCCACTGAAAATTTATGTCTACCTAGAACCTCAGGATGTGACCCTATTTGGACATAGGGTCTTTGTAGATGTAATTAAGTATCAAAACAAAAATCATACTGGATGAGGCTGTGCCCTAAGTCCAATGAGAAACAGGAAGGGACACAGACCTACAAAAAGGCAGCCATGTGAAGATGGAGGCATAGATTCAGGTGATGCAACCACAAGTCAAGGAATGCCAGCAGTCACCAGAATTTGGAAGAAGGAAGGATTCTCCCTTAGAGACTTCAAAGGGAGTGTGGACACCTTGATTTCAGACTTCTAGCCTGCAGAACTCTGAGACAATAAATTCTTATCTATTTATTGTTATCATTTATTGTTGGCCACCATATTTGTGGTACTTTGTTATGGAAGCCCTAGGAAACTAACACCAAGATTTGAAGAGGAGTCACTTTTCTCCTTTTTTTTTTTCTCTTAGTTGAGGGAGTAGTAGGAAAGAAATGAGAACATAAACAATAAACTTGACTCTACAATGAAAGTAAATTTTACACAATGGCACCTCAAATTGGGAGAAACCATTCAAAGCCTCCTGATATATTCTCCTTAGAAAACCACACACACACACACACACACACACCAACTAACTAATGTAAAGACTAGAATATTTAGTAGGTTCCAAAAAACAGATTTCAGCCCAGTTATTTATCAGAAACTATGCAAAGCTCAATGTCCACCTGTGGTCAATAACTTGGGCTAAGAAACTGAGGATACAATACAAGATACCAACACCAATATCAATACTGTATTGATACAATACAGTACAATACCAGTCCTTAAAGGGTTCCCCGACATGAGATGGTGAGATCAGAGGTTGTGTTAGTGGTCATAGGTCTCAGATATAGTGCAGGGGTGGGGGTGCAATAATCAACCCATCATATACATACTATGTCAGAGCAATTTGATTATTTTGTCACTAACTGAGCAAAATAAAGAAATTACTCACTAAATATAAATACCATAGTCTAGAAAGGGATGGGGGGGTTCAACAATAGCATGCAAATGACTAAAAAGTAAAAATAAAGCTCAACCTAGCATAAAACAGTTCAAAAAAACAGAAAGCCTTTTCTTACATTAAATCCATACCATCTAGAAAGTAATCCCCACAACACATGTACAATAAAACAAGTACACAAAAACAAGATAAATGAAAGGTGAAAATGTGACTATGGAAACAAAACATGTATTAAAATTTCAGAAGAGAACCAATAACAATATAGAGTTGACTAAGTATAGGAGAGATACTACTAAAAGCCAATTACCATGTATTTTTTTTAAAAACTTACATTTCTTCTGTGGGTCTCCTTTACTACTCACATAGAACACTTTAGATACTTCCAGTTATCAAATGTGTGGGGTTTTCTTCCAGTTGAGCTTCCTACAATTTAATTCTGACACTATTTACTTGCAGATAGAGTCAGATCCCCCAGGTTAAAAGTGCCCTCCCCCAAGACTAACTACCCCTCTGCCCTTTGGATACCAATCACAAATAGTAGGTCCCCAGGATACCACAACTTCTATCTGAATTGGTTATAAATTGGAGGTTCCTGTCACATCCTATGCCTTGGATTCAATTATTTGCTAGAACCGCTCCAGGACTCAGAAAAACACATTTACCAGTTTTTTAAAGGATATGGCAAGGGTTACAGATGAACAGATGAAGAAATACATAGGGCAATGTCTGAGAGGGTCCCAAGTATTGGGGTGTGTCATTCTTCTGATAGATGGAGGTGTTCACTCACCTGGAAGCTCTTTGAATCCCATACTTTTGGAATTTTGTGGAGGCTTCATCATGCAGGCATGATCCATTAATTCCATTTCTACTCTTCCTTCCTTCTTTAGAGAAGGGACAATAGAGCTGAAAATTCCAACCTTCTAATCATGGCTTGGTCTTTCTGGTAACCAACCCCCATCCAGGAGCCTACTCAGAGTCCCTCATTATAACAAAAGATGCCTACTTCTCCCATCACTTAGGAATTTATAAGAGCTTTAGGAGCTCTATGCCAGGATCCAAAAGGCAGAGACCAATGTATATATTTTCTATTATCTTACACCACAGTACAGAAAGATTTGAAATATCGTGATAATTTCGATGAAAGATGGATACAATCCGATAAAGTTAAGCCATATAGAACAGAGATGATGCAATGTAAAGATAATTGTTATGGGACCTGAAGTAAAAAGCCTATTAAATTAAGCTGTTGATACATAGATGAAACAGAAGAAAATTTCCCTGAAATGAGGACAACATTCAATTGTTAAATGGACATCCATGTTCCAGGACCAAGACATACCCTAATTAATCTGAGTATCAAATAAAAGGGAAGGGGAGAGAAAATTTTACTTTTTTGTTGAAACAATCTCATAATGAAACAGTAGAGAAGGGATGGAGAAGACCAGGAAAGACCTCTAACTTCTCCATAAAGACAACAGAGAAGGAGGATTTCATGAGGTTCCATTTCTTATCAGTCTGTGCTGTTTTCACAGAGAGCGCCAATTGAGGACAGACATGGAGAACCAGAGAAATATTTCTATTAAATGCCCTTGAGGAGTTCTTTTTCCCTTCTTCCTCCCCTACCTCCTCTCCTTTCAACTTCAGGGCCCTTTTGCACCATGTCTTCTGAGTTAGAACGCCCAAGAACAAAAATAGGAAAAAGGTATTTCCCTAAAGTAGCAGTCATTTTTTACCTGAGAAAAGTCCTGTGACAATATTAAATATGTGGCGAAAACTGAATTGAGGCAAAGAAAAATGATAAACTTAATTCGAAAAGCAGTATTACTTGCCTTGAATAGATCTGAATGTCTTGCGTTGTCAGAATCCAGAAATCCCCAAATGTAACCTGAAGAAATGAAAGTACAATTAGCAGAGCAGAAAGTTGAGGGAGATGTTAAATTGCCAATAAAATCATGTTTGTGTCAACATACTGTCAGCAAAGGCAGACAGGTGGAGGCCCCGAGAGTAAAATATTTACAGGTTTCCAGTTAATCTACTGTTTATTCTTTCAGACCCATTTTCTAGTGACTAACTCTCCTGCAGTAAAATAGAAAATGAAATGAGGTATTCTCCAACCCAATTTATATACCATAAAAATGTCAGATTGTTGTCGAATCTTCATATTAAAAAGTTTACTTCCCCACTAGAAAAACCACATCTATGTAACTAGTAAGTATGCATTCTTGTATGAATTAGATGGTGAATATAAATTGCAATAGAGAAATCAAATCTCAGATCCTTACTAACCTTATTTCCTAAACCTGTAACAGATCTTAACTTTCTTCTAAAATGAAAATGTCAACTCAGTACCTCAGCTCAACTATGTGGATTGAATTAGCTTTATCTTTTATACTGTACAACAAACACCCAGGCTACTCGGGTCCTCGGCCAATGAATTACTCTGATTAATCCAACCTGGAAACACAAGAGACATGCAAGGTTAAGGTAGGAGGCAGAGAAAAGTGGGAAATAAAATATGCTACTTGGTTCCGAGAAGAGAGAAGTAGACAAGACAAGCTTACCTGCTTGAGTAGAGGGAGATGGGGATTGAATCTTTATAAAGCAGAGGTTACTAGAATTTATCAAACAGATAAAAATGACCATGAGCCACCCTCAAAATGTCAAAAAGGAAAAGAGGAACAATCAAGTCTCTCAAATTATCTGAAGGAAGAAAAGGATGCTGCAAGAGATAAGGACACTTGAAATTGGGGGCAGAGGAGGGAAATACAGCAAGACTTCAGTTGTGGTGGGTGAAGATTATGGGGAAAGAATTTTAATGGAATAGGAGGTAACTTCAGAAAAAAGACGGCAAGAAGGTGACTGTAGGAGAAAGCAAATGCCTCAGAAAACAATGGAAGAATTTGGACTCTTGAGAAAGGAAACGAATAAACATGGGAACTAGAGCAACAGTACACTTGGAATTGAACCTTTTCTGTTGCTGTGTCCTGGAATTCACAGGCTAAAGGCAGGCAGGGGCCCTGCAAAGACAACTTAGTGAATCAAGTCAGAGAGCAAACAGCTCAGGAATGCAGAGGATCTAGAAATGTAACCTAGGAAGTATACTCAGGATATAAAGCTGTTTTGCATATAAAATAAAAAGCTTAATTCAATGGGGAAAATTGGTTTGCAGGGCCTAGGTCTTTTCACTCTCAGATTTTAAAAAGACTAACTGCAAGACCAGAAGACATAAATTAGAAGAGATATTTGTGGAATTATAATCTCCTCATTCCTTTTCAATGAGAAAGGACGTTTTCCTTCATTTAATTGTAATGCTGTGATATATTTCCTCTGTGTTCGAAGCTAAACCCAAATATGTGATGTCATTACTCATGTTTTATTGTTCTCAATTCCAAGATTAAAGCACATTCAGATAAACACTAGAGGAGGCTTAAAGAGTTTGTGAATTTACAGTGTTGTTAGAAGCAATAACAACAGTAATGACAACAAAATTCCAGAACAAATTGGCTTACACAACAAAGGACATTTTCTGAGATTCTTGGAGTCCCAGGCCAGTGTGACCCAGGACCCATCTTCCCAGGCTCCATATCTTCACCTTTCCTTGTCTGGCTTTGCTTGCGGTAATAAAGTACCTGTGGATGTCTCAGAGCTGACATCTACACACCACCAAACCCTGATGGAAAGAACAGGTATTTCAGCCAGTGCCTTTTAAAGAGAAATGTCTTCCCCCAGAAACCCAAGCAAATAATTTCTTGCACGTGATTGGCTCACCTGGGTTACGTTATCCCACTCATCTTTGGAGCTGGCTTCTCCCACTCCCTAACTACTTTCTCCTGGGAGCACTATTTTAATAAATCATTTGCACCTAAATCTTTGGCTAAGCAGCTGCTTCTAGTAGAAACATCCTCAAGACACAAACAATGCACTGAAAACCCCTGACAGGTTATCCTTGAAAGCTCTGAGCTGTTCCTTCCCACCTTCACATCTCTGCAAATGTTGGCGTTTCACACTGTGAATAAGACACTCTCATCTTCTCATACATGCCCTTCCCCAGGTTCTGTGCAGCTTCTCCCCTGACCCAGCTTCCTGCTTCTGCATTTCTGAGGTCTCCTTTCTGTGCCCTCTGAAAGCATCATTTCATGATAAACTGCTCTCTGTCCATACCTAAGTAGATTCCCAAGGCCTTCCAGCTTCAGCTGAAGTGTGATTCATTCCCAATGGCACCATTTCCCTTTCTCCTTTTTCTTAATAAGGAGATGACTCATTTCCCATCGTCTTTCACATTGAAATCTGGAATATAAAGCTGTCAATCTCTGTGTACAATAATGTTATCTCCAAACTGTCACGTCTCTATCTTTAGGGTTTCAAGATATCACTGTGAGAATTTAAGTTTCTTCTGAAGTAACTCTTACTCCTGTATACAAA
The DNA here is from genome assembly GCF_003009895.1 of Hyaena hyaena. Classification (NCBI taxonomy): domain Eukaryota; kingdom Metazoa; phylum Chordata; class Mammalia; order Carnivora; family Hyaenidae; genus Hyaena; species Hyaena hyaena. The sequence continues at coordinate 1,133,384 of NW_024080883.1, forward strand.
GGTGCCTAGAGAGTGTTAACTGTATTTAAGGTGGATGGGGCATATATAATTATGTTCTAGTAAATCATCCTTTATAGGTATGAAATTTTTTAAAAAATTTTTTATTGAAGTATAATTAACATACAATGTTATATTAGTTTCGGTATACAATGTAGTGATTCAATAATCCTATACATTACTCACTGTTCCCCAGGATAAGTGGTGATACAACATTAATTAATAATACTATATTATTAAAACATTATTGACTATATTCCCTATGCTGTACTTTCATCAGGTAGGAGATGTTTTTTAATGAATGTCTGTGGCTTGGATCATCTGTCTTGGTATTCTTATGCGTTCATTTGTTATCTACTAAATTCCAATTAGGCCCAAGAGATTTTGAGAATTAGCCCCAAAACTCAGTCTCCCTCTCCATCTCCAGTGTTATCAACATTCTGGGTGATTTTGATGCCCATGTGATGAGAAATACAAAACTCTCCTGATGAAGATCAAGAACTCTAAAACTAAGTCACTTCTTCACTCAATCTACACACTCAGAGATGGATTCCTGCCCAGAATTGTTTCATCCCTGAAGTATCAAACTCAGAATATCCTACACCTCAAAAGTTATCATCACAAGAAAAAGAAATTGGAATCAAGTGTTACAATTTACATTTTACAATAGGATTTTAGCCAAACCTATTGTGGTGGTCATTTCACAATATATACAAATATCATATCATTATGTTGTACCCCAGATACCACTGTGATGTTGTATGTCGATTTATACATCAAATAAAAATAATTTTTTAAAAAATTTTTTGTTAATCTTTATTTATTTTTGAGAGAGAGAGAGCGAGCGAGTTGGGGAAGAACAGAGAGAAAGGGAGATGCAGAATCTGAAGCAGGCTCCAGGCTCTTAGTGGTCAGCACAGAGTCCAAAATGGGGCTCGAACTCATGAATGGTGAGATCATGACCTGAGGTGAAGTCGAATGTTTAACCAACTGAGCCACCCAGGTGTCCCTCAAATCAAAAAATTTTAAATTAAAAAAAAACCAAGATCATAAAAAAGGATATCCTACCCTGACACACTTTCTGTCATTCCCATACATCCTTTCTCCCCTCCCACTAACTTAACAATCTTAAGATTTCTAAGCCCTGACTTCATCAATTGCTGCCATTCTCACTTAGGCTATTATGTATTTTCTGGGTTTTTGACAAAAACTATTTAACATTTTGATCTTATTTTTAAAAAAGACTAACTAGAGTTCCTTATTGCCAAGTTAATTTTGATAACTACAGAGCTCCTGCCTTAGCTTACATATAATCATATTAGTAATACAATTTGTCAATTTATAAATCTCTGAGAGCAATATCTAGCAATTGATGTGGTTATTCTAGAGGAAATTCAAATTCTCACAGACTATCCATCTGGACAAAAAAGAAGAATACATATAGCACTCCTAGGTTGCAATAAGGTTTTGGTTTTCTTTTTCCCCCCAAAAGATAAAAATGTGGTAGAAATGTCCACTACTTCCAATTAGCACCTAATGCAACCAATGATGAAACGAATGATAAACCAACATCTCTAAAGAATCTATCCTACAATTAACATTAATGTTTATTATTTTGAATTCTATGAGGAGATTAAAAAGTCATTTCAATTAAAAACATTAAGTGTATGTCCTCTTAAAAAGAATGGAAGAAGGGAAGTAGCCCACACACCCCTTGTACCCACTTATTCTCCACCATGTACATTTGGAATTGGAGATCAATCCAACTGGCGTCTAAGCAACACCTGAGTCACTGAAGCATGGAGGCTCCTGCTGATGTCATGTGCACAGTTCTTTCTCCAAGAAATGCTAGGATGCTTTTGTTTTAATAGGCTACACAATCCTGATGTCAAGAGAGAAGCCAGGTTTCATGTTCATGACTAGCATTCCCAGACCACATAATATGCCCATGGCTTAAAACCAGTTCTGGAAACAACTATCCATTACTTGCTAAAGGGAAAGTACCCTTTCCAAGGCTGGAAAACTAGCAAAAGATCACAATGACTTTCTAGGACTAATGGTGGACCCATGATTTTTAGGGAAACTGAGGAAGGCTGGAAGGAAGTATTGAGTGATATAGGTTAATCTTTTTTTTTTAATTTTGTTTAATGTTTATTTATTTTTGAGAAAGAGGGTGCAAATGGGAGAGAGGCAGAGAGCGAGAAGAAGAAAGAGGACCCAAGCAGGCTCCAGTCTGTCAGCACAGAACCCAGTATAGGGCTTGAACACATGAACTGTGAGATCATGACCTGAGCCAAATTTAGACACTTAACTGAATGAGCCACCCAGGTGCCCTGAGACAGATCAATCTTAATATTTTTTTTTTATTTCTAGGAGAGAGAGAGAGAGACAGCGTGAGCAGGGGAGGGTCAGAGAGAGAGGGAGACGCAGACTCTGAAACAGGCTCCAGGCTCTGAGCTGGCAGTCAGCACAGAGCCCGACGGGGGGCTCGAACCCACGAACCGCGAGACCATGACCTAAGCGAAAGTCGGACGCTTAACCGACTAAGCCACCCAGATGCCCCAACAGGTCAATCTTAAAGCAATCCACACGAAGGCATTCCTGTGTTCAAAAGGAAAGAAACAGGGATTCTCGTAACTACTTGGGTAGAGCAAGATTCTCCCAACAACTTTGACAGGATTGTGCAAAAGTCATCGATCTGTTCCTTCCCTTCAATAGTACCACAAGCCCTACTCAAAAGGTACACAGGGAAGAGATTACTCCCCTGTACACTGTACAATCTGTCCACATACCTCTTCAGGGGCACAGATTCAGAGACATGATTCTTTTTTAAAAAAATTTTTTTAATGTTTTATTTATTTCTAGGAGAGAGAGAGAAACAGCGTGAGCAGGGGAGGGTCAGAGAGAGAGGGAGTCACAGACTGAAACAGGCTCCAGGCTCTGAGCCGGCAGTCAGCACAGAGCCCGACGCGGGGCTCGAACCCACGAACCGCGAGATCATGACCTAAGCGAAAGTCGGACGCTTAACNCATGCTGTAGTTTAATGTAGTTCTATAGAATACTGGTTATTTATCTATTTTATTATAAAATCAAAACATGTGCATTACTGAAAACATCAAGAAGTACATACAAACAAAAAAAGCATAAATTTTCCCTCTATTTCATAGACATTTTTATTTTTTTATTTTTTTTTAAATGTTTTATTTATTTCTAGGAGAGAGGGAGAGAGAGAGACAGCGTGAGCAGGGGAGGGTCAGAGAGAGAGGGAGTCACAGACTGAAACAGGCTCCAGGCTCTGAGCAGGCAGTCAGCACAGAGCCCGACGCGGGGCTCGAACCCACGAACCGCGAGATCATGACCTAAGCGAAAGTCGGACGCTTAACCGACTAAGCCACCCAGGCGCCCCTCAGAGACATGATTCTTATCTATTCCTTCAGCAAAGTGTCACATTTTTTCCACCAGGTCCCCACTCTAGTAAAAGTGGATGATATTTTACATGCTCTCATATACCATATAAGCCAGAGTCACAGCTGTCCTCTGCAGATACTGATTTTAAATGGACTAGAGTGTAGAAGTATGTTTTCAATAAACATCCTTCTAATCTGAAGAGGTTAGGTATAAGAAGTTAGATAAGAACAAGTTCAGAGGAACATGTTTTTTGGATTTTAAAAAATATTGCCAACTCACTTTTGGGAGGAAAGTGGAGGTTCAGGTATTTTATTATATTGACCAAAGGGTAAAACAGTAAAAGGAGAAATAAGATTCTAAATTGGCAGAATTCATAAATATGATTATAAAAACTCAGAATTACAGATCATTTTCTCTCATTAGAAAAATCTTTGGAAGAGTAAGAGATTTTATCTTCCCAGAAATCTCCTTTTTGTCTTTAGTTGGCAGTGCTAATGGAGTATAAACTACAGAAAAGAAACGAAATTTTTCAATTAGATCACCTATAGAGAGAGCCTTAAAAAGATGAAGAGATAAGACAGTCTTCTCTATGGAGATATATCTTTGAAAAGATGTTAAAAGCCTCGATAATTAGTTATGAGCTATAATAGTCTCCATTTAAGTTCCTATTTGATCTCTATTAAAATGATAAAATGGAGGTTCAGAAAGTAAGTAAATTGCTCAAAGTCACAAAGATACTTAAGCAGTGAGCTTGAGTCCCATTCCAAAGCTCATCCTCCTTCTGTTTCACACTGTCGGCATCATCAAGAGAAAGAGAAGCCAATTATCTTTTGGGCATGTCCAGGGGTGACCATTTCAGTCACACAGGTAAGATGGTTTCTGGATGCTCTTGCCTTCTGAGTGGCCACTCAGACCCCAGATATGTAAAGTAAATAAAATCAACAACAAAAATTGATCTTAGAAATCTCTCTCAGGGGCGCTTGGGTGGCTCAATCAGTTGAGTGTCCAACTCTTGATTTTGGCTTAGGTCATGATCCCAGAGTCATGGGAACTAGCCGTGCAGCAGGCTCTGCACAGTGTCAAGCCTGCTTAAGATTCCCTCCTCCCCCCCCATCTGTCCCTCTCCCCCACTTGCATATTCTCTCTCTTTCCCTTTCTCAAATTAAAAAAAAGCACTCTCATTTTTATTCTGTCTATAAAGATGGCTTAAGCAATATGAAAGACCCCCTTGTTCATCCTTATGCACAAGAAGTCCTCTCCTGCAGTTCACTTTATAACCAATAGAAGTCACTCAGTAAGTGTTGGTGATGTGTCAGAAAATTTGCTAAGTAGGTTACAAACATGCCTTACTTGATAATAGCAATAACTCTGTAAAATACATACTAATGTGTCCATTTTATAGGTGAGTAGATTGAGTAAGGTACTGAATAATTTATTTTGAATTTATAGCAAGCGGTAAGGACTTAGTATAAAGCACTTGCTATTAATCACAGAGGACAAAGAACATGACCAACATACATGCTTTGACCAGTTTATTCTCCTTGTCAAATATTCAATAGATTCATGTTGCTCACAAAATACAAACTCATCAACATGACTTCAATCTTCTTTGATTTGTTGACACTTGTTTTGTGGTCTAATATATGATCTTTTCTGGAGAATGCTCATGTACACTTGAAAAGAATATGCATTCTGCAGGATGGAATGTTCTATCTGTTAAATCCATCTGGCCCAGTGTGTCATTCAAAAACATTGTTTTCTTGTTGACTTTCTGTATAGATGAGCTGTCCATTGATGTAAGTGTGGTGTTAAAGTCTCCTGCTATTTTTTTTTTGTAATTTATTTGAGAGAGAGCAAGAGAGTGAGAGAGCAATAGAGCGAGAGTGTGAGAATGAGAGACAGAAAGAGAGAGAGAGAGAGAAAGAGAGAGAGAGAGAGAGAGAGAGAGAAACAGGCAGGGGAGGGACAGAGAGACAGGGAGAAAGACAATCCCAAGCAGACTCTTTGCTGACAGCACAGAGCCTGACATAGGGCTCTATCTCACAGACCATGAGATCATGGCCTGAGCTGAAATCAAGAGTCAAATGCTAAGGGCACCTGGGTGGTGGTTGCGCAACGGACTTCAGCTTAGGTCATGATCTCATAATTTGTGAGTTCAAGCTTCACACTGACTGAGCTCTCTGATATTAGCACAGAGCCTGCTTTAGAACCTCTGTCCCCTCCCTCTCTGCCCCTTCTCTGATCGATCTCTCTCTCTCTCTCTCTCAAAAATAAACATAAAAAAAGAGTTGGATGTTTAACAAACTGAGTCACCCAGGTACCCCTCTGTCTCCTACTGTTATTATATTATTGTTGATTAGTTTCTGTATGTTTGAAATTAGCTGCTTTATGTATTTGGGTGCTTTATGTTGGGTGCATAAATATTTACAATTGTTAAAACTTCTTGTTGAATTGTCCCCTTTATTGTTATGTAGTGTCCTTCTTTATCTCTTGTTACAGTCTTTGTTTTAAAGTCTATTTTGTCTGATATAAATATTGCTACTCCAGCTTTCTTTTGACATCCATTTGCATGAGAAATGTTTCTCCATCCCCTTACTTTCTATCTGCAGTACCATGGGGTCTAAAATGAGTCTCTTATAGGCAGCATATAGTTGGGTCCTTTATTTTTTTTTTTTCTTAATCATTATTCATTCTGTCACCCTATGTCTTTTGATTGGAGCATTTAGTCTATTTACATTCAAAGTAATTACTGATAAACATTTCTTGTCATTTTATTACTTGTTTTGTGGTTGTTTCTGGAGACTTTTTTCTGATCCTCTCTTGTTTTTCTCTCTTTCATGGTTTGCTCATTTTATTTAGTGATATATTTGGATTTCTTTCTCTTTATTGTTTGCATATTTAGTAGTGACTATGATTTGTGGCTACCATTAGGTTGTATATAACATCTTCTGCATCTATCAGTCTATATTAAGATTGAACCCATTCTTTTCTCCTGTTCTCCCCGTGGTTTAGGTATATGGTGTCATATTTTATATCCTTTTATTTTGTGTGTTCCTTGACTGCTTTTTTAAAAAGGAATATTCATGGGGTGCCTGGGTGGCTTAGTCGGTTAAGCGTCCGACTTTCGCTTAGGTCATGATCTCGCAGTTCATGGGTTCGAGCCCCGCGTCGGGCTCTGTGCTGACTGCCAGCTCAGAGCCTGGAGCGGTTTCAGAGTCTGTGACTCCCTCTCTTTCTGACCCTCCCCTGCTCACGCTGTCTCTCTCTCTCTCTCTCTCCTAGAAATAAATAAAACATTAAAAATTATTTTAAAAAGGAATATTCATTTTTAGTGGTCTCATGATTCCTACCTTCATGCTGTAATTTTTTTGGTCTTTCCTTTCCTCTCAAAGAGTGCCCTTTAATGTTTCTTGTAGGACTAGGTTAGTGGTCATGAATTCCTTTAGTTTGTGTTTTTCTGGGGAATTTTTTTATCTCTCCTTATATTCTCAGTGACAGCCCTGCTGGATACAGTATTTTTGCCTTCAGGTTTTTACCACTCAGTGCCAATATATCATGCCACTCCTTTCTGGCTTGGAAAGTTTCTGCTGAAAATTCCTCCAAGAACCTCATGGGGTTTCCTTTGTATGTAACGCTCTTCTTTTTTCTTGCTATTTTTTATATATTTTCTTTATCACAATATTTAGCCACATTAATTATAATATTGCTTGGTGTGGATATGCTTTTGTTGATTTTGTTGGGGGTCCTCTGTGTCTTCTTGATCTTGGTATCTGTTTCCTTCCCCACATTAGGGAAGTCTTCAGTTATTATTTCTTCAAATAAATTCTGTCCCCTTTTTTCTCTCTTCTTTTTCTGGAATTCCTGTATTGAATGTTATTACATTTGCTCTAGTCACTGAGTTCCCTAAGTCTATTCTCATTTTGCATAATACTTTTTCACTCTTTTGTTCAGCTTGATTACTTTCTATTACTCTGTCTTTTAGGTCATGAATTCATTCCTCTGCTTCTTGCAACCTGCTGTTCTTTCCATCAGGTGTGTTTCTCATTTCCTTTATTGAGCCCTTTATCTCTGCTCTGTTATTCCTTATCTCTGTGTTAATAGTCTCACTCATGTCTTCTACTCTTTTCTCAAGCCCAGTGAGCATCCTTGTGGTCATTGCTTTAAATTCTCCATCAGCCGTGTTACTTACATCTGTTTCTCTTACGTCTCCAGCAGTGGCCTTGTCCTGTTCTTTCACTTGTAACAAATTCCTCTGTCTTCTTATTTTGCCTAAGTCTCTGTGCCTGCTTCTGTGTGTTAGGAAAGTGAGCTATGTCTCTTGTTTTTGAGGGTAATGGCCTTAAGAAGAAGAGGCCTTATGAAGTAGTGCCCTCTGTGCCCCAGGGTCTGGTGCTTCTGGGAGTATCTCCAATGTGTACTGCACGTGCTCTGCTATTGTGGACTGGCTGCTTTATCCTTCAGGCCAGTTGTCTGCAGAGGCTTTGTTTGCCTGTTGCAGGTAGTGTTTTTGTTGCTTGCCCAAATGTGGCACATTTTAACTAGATGTGCTCTGGTCTGCTTGTGAAATAAGACCTGTTGCTCCTGCTGGAACTGAGGCCTCACAAAACTCCTAGGTTGGAAAACGCAGTGTTGGAAGGGGCTTGGGCAAGTCTTCTGGAAGCAAATATGACTGGGAAGAGTGGTTCCATGGGAACGTGGGGGCGCCAGGCTTGGTGTAAGCAAGTTGGGTAGCCAGTGTCGATGCTACCCTGGTTCCCGCAGGTGGCCTTGAGCTTATACTGAGAGGCAGGGGAGGGTAATGGTGCCTGCCAGCTCCTTTGCTTCTGGAAGAATCTCTGTGAACACTGCCTCTCTGGGACCCACTCCAAGATGAGCAACTAACCTCCCTATTTTGTGCCCCAGGCACCTTTCATATTGTTGTTTGCACACTGCATGTCTGAGGGCTGTTTGTCTGTCTTCTCTGTAAGAGCAGCCCCAATGTCCTTTAAGTTCTCCCAGAGCCAAGCTCTGTGTCTCCATTGACTGGATTGGTAAATATTTTGACTATACTCTCAGTCATAGATAAATATTAAATCTATACCTTTTAAAGGTATTTCATTTAAACCTTAAATGAAAGCTATTCCTGGAATTTAACTCTCCATAAATAATTATGGCAACTGAGACTATAGCATATACCATAGCGATCTACATCTGATAACATCTTGGTAGAAGGAATATAAACATACCATAAATGACCTTGTTGAGAAACACCAATAAGGAATAAGAATGTTGGGATATAAACCTGGCTCTTACACTTGGACAGAAATGAGAATAAACCTTTAGGTGATTTGGGGGATTAAACAAATTAATGTGTATAAAAGTTTTTAAAACAATGTCTGGCATATAGTATGTATACAGTAAGTTTTAGCGAGTATAAATGCTTTGAAACTCAGAAATGAGGTCCCCCTACTAATAGTTACCAGATGGAACTTTAGAAGTTACCACAGGCTTTTTGCTTTATAGTAAAAAGGGATGAAAATCTTGTGAATAAAAAAAATACTTATATTTTTATTGTCTATAGGTCCCACAGGCAAATAATGTGTCCCAGGTGAAAAAAGTTAACAACAGGTACCATCTTAGCCTTTTGAACTCTATTCCAATATACCCTCCCAGGAAATGATCTTTCTAGTAATCCACCAGATCTAGAAATAAGGTGCTTTGTATATCGTGCCTTATCATTTTTTTAATGTTCATTTATTTTTGAGAGAGACAGATAGAGAGAGCAGGAAGGGACAGAGAGAGAGGGAGACACAGAATCCAAAGCAGGCTCCAGTCTCCCAGCTGCCAGCACAGACCCCGATGTGGGGTTAAACTCACGAACTGTAAGATTGTGACCTGAGCCAAAGTCAGATACTCGATCAACTGAGCCACTCAGACACCCCAGTGCCTTAGCATTTTATGAAATTTTGTATTACCTCTAGGTTTATATGTGCTCTATATTTACTGAGATCCTGCTTTCAAAAAGGGGTTTGTAATATAATCTGCCACTAGCCACGTTCAGAAATGCTTATCATAACTCAACGTCATCAGCATTAGGTATTTTAGACAATTTGCTAATAAAAAGGGGCATCGTTGTCTTGTATTAATTCACATTATAATGTTCTAAACAAATGAGACAGCTTTGCTAAATATCTTCACCTGTTGCCTCTGCTACTTAGAAACATATTGTGAGGGGATATTTTTCAGTTACATCAATAGTTATGGAAAGTGTGCTTACATGATTATGGGTAAATGATCATTGAAGTTTTAGGCTTTTAAGAATATATAGCACAGCTCTGAGCTGTCTGGTTGGCTCAGTCAGTTAAATACCCAACCTCAGCTCAGGTCACGGTCTCACGGTTCCTGGGCTTGTGCCCTGAGTCAGGCTCTGTGTTGAGAGTTTGGAGTCTGCAGCCTACTGTATCCTGTGTCTCCTTCCCTCTCTGCCCATCCTCCGCTCACACGCTGTCTCTCTCTCTCTCAAAAATAAATAAACACTAAAAATTTTTTAAAGAAAGAATATATAACACAGCTTTGAAAAAGGTATAACAAAATTTTTAGAGATCAGATGAAATAGTTCAAAGAATATATAAATTAAGGAAGTCTATTTAAACATGGGAAATGCTTTTTTAAATATTTCAAGTGCAGACTGAAGTGGGAATTGCATGGGTTAGGGCAGCTCAGACAGGAGGGCTCACTTTAATCATAATAGGTTTGAGAGAAAAAAATATGCCTAAGGTAGTCCCAAAACAATAAGTAAAATTTTAAATATATAACTGGGAATAGTACGTTCAATAAAGTACTGAACTTTGTATAAGACAGTGGTATTTTCCAAGAGAAGAAGTGGTGTTAAACTATACTTTGAAATGATATTAAGCCTTAACATCCTATAGAGAGAATATTGCCGAAATCAGTCTTGGTAACATTGATTTGCTGTAATTGTCAGGACATCCTAACGATTACAGCTAAGGCAAATAGAGGATGGCACAGAAAGGTAAGACAAGAAGGTTTTTTCTCTTCAGAAGGTGGTCTCTGCAATGCTTCTCATCTAGGTTAAATTAGATCACAAGGACCTCATATGTCAAAGATGGTATGTAGGACAGAACCAGGCTGACTATGGAGAAGACATGCCAAGGGAAACAAAGTATTAAAGCAATAAAGCTATAAGCGTACATTTGCTTACATATCTATAGTTTGAATCTTAATATCCTGTTGGTTGAGATTAGTAGTTTGAACTCTACATGGCTGATAAAAACTAATGCAATTAAAGACTACAAGATTCCAAGAGCAAAGAAAGAGTAACCCCCATTACCCAGAATTTAAGAGTAAGCCTCTGCAGAGTCACATAATATGTTTTACAGAGAAAAAAATCTGCAGCTGAAAAGAAGAGAAGCGTCCCCTGCTAGCCACGTCTTATTTTTCAACAGAGAGGGATGGAATAGAGTACACTCTCACAGAGATCTGTAGACATGAACACCCAGAGAAAAGAAAGCCTCCAAGGGTAAAGTCCATCTCAAAAGAAATCCATACATATATTTTTTAAGATCATGGAGTAAAAGAGGCTAAAATATGTATTGGGAACTTTAACTTGGGTCAAATTAGAGGGACTTTTATTTATTTATTTATTTTTTAAAAATTTTATGTCTTTATTTTATTTTGACAGAGAGCGAGTGGGGGAGGGGCAGAGAGAGGGAGACACAGAATCTGAAGCAGGCTCTGAGCTGTCAGCACAGAGCCCGATGCAGGGCTTGAACCCACGGACTGTGAGATCATGACCTGAGCTGAAGTCGGACACTTAACCGACTGAGCCACCCAGTCACCACATCAGAGGGACTTTTAATACATAAATACCACAACCGAATACCAGTGAAAGGTGTACATACTTTAGAAAGATGGCACTGGGTTGGGAAGACAAATCTAAAGTTACAGAAAACCAGGATAGCAGGATTTTTAGGGCAACATGTTTTTAGCTCCAATTACATGGAATAAACTTGAGTCCTAGTTTTCTTTTGTAAGGGAGTCAGGTCAGAGCCCTAGAGACTGTGTCCCCAAATGCCAGTCTCACCTGAGAGGAGATGAGAGACAGTTTTTACCTCAGTAGGCAGTTTGGTCTTCCCAGAACTTAATAGAAGTCAAACTAACAGGGCTCTTTGGTGGCCCCTAAGTAGCTGTTGTGAGGCCTCCTAGAGAAGATATTCATTCTCACTAGGTGGGGAAAACATTTGCATGTTTGAAGTTGGAAATCAGTTACAGAGATTCATCCGAAATCTCAAAGATGAGGGTGCTGTCATGTACGGTTTAGAACATGTTTCCACTCCTATGCAAGTCTCTGGGAATTTCCAGTTGGTTGGCAGTCACAGGAAGAAAAACGCCTTTAATACCTTAGTGTACAATGTACAATGCACACCAGCTGCTGACTACAGCAGACAGAAGCCACCCAAGATCCCTGGTTATTGATCAAAATATTCATACAACTGTGGTCTCTTCAAATCATCTGGAGGGAAACTAAATCCAGGAATCAATTGATACCACAGGCCAATTGACAGAATATGCTGAAACCAGACGGTCTTCAACTATGAACTTTAATTAACTTTAAGACCCATCAAATTTTTAGGACATTAAGTGTTACAAGATATCATAACATCATATTATGCTAAGGGTAGGAAATTGTCTTTTATATCTGTATTCTGAAGTAATAACAACCAATATTTATTGAACACTCTCTCCATGCCATGCACCTTGCAAAGACTTTACAACATTGCATTTCATCTTCACAACAAACCTAGGAGGTTCTATCTACCCCATTTTACAGAGTAGGAAACTAAGGCTCAGAGAAAAGTGCACAACTTCTAATGGTGAAGCTGGTATTTACACCGAGGATTACCTGATCCTGGGGACTATGATTTTGAGCACTGCACCTTGTTACATCTTTCAATTAAAATATGCTTATAAATGTGTGAGATGACATCAATTTACTGCTCTTGACAGAAATACTTTCCTCCAAGTTTCTGGGAAATGAAGAAACTCAAGTTTGCTTTGTCAGGAACCAGTAACACAGAAAATCCAAGGTATCTTTCAGTATTTTTTTTCTATTGTCCAAAGTCCCAAATAATAGGAGCCTAATGAGAATTAAATCTTAACTTATTATATCCTTTTTTAGGCATTAAAAATGAGATTAACTTAATGACTCTCCCTTGAGACACTGTAAATATCTAGCAGACTTCAGTTTCTTATTTTAGAATTCAATGATCACTTGATTCCACTAGACAACCACATCCACACTCCTTTTTTCCACACAGAGTGGGGAAAAGTGTATCCGTCGGGCAGCTAACAAGCCTCCTCAGTGTAACAAGATGAAAAATTACAGTGTAAATAAGACATAAATTTCCCCCAAATACTTTTCAAAACAGACACTTCTCATCCTCCCTTCACTATCCTATCAGAATATTATGACCTTAATCTTTTGCATTTTATCACTTTTAGTAAATTCTTTTTTCAATATTTATTTATTTATTTTGAGAGAAAGAGAGAGAGAAAGCAAATGAGCAGGGGAGGGGCAGAGAGAGAGAATTCCAAGCAGGCCCCACACTGCCAATGCAGAGCCTGACATGGAGCTGGAACTCACGAACCATAAGATCATGACCTGGGCTGAAATCAAGAGTTGGACACTTAACCAATGAAGCTACCCAGGTAGTACCGCTTTGGTAAATTCTTTTATTTGAAATATCTCAGCTTGACTCTTCAATGCAACCGTTTTTAAGCATTTGTTTTGCACATATGTACTATAGATATTGGCACAAAATCAATTTAGATAACCAGTAACAGTTTTTTTTCCTAACAGAAAAATAAAGCATTAGGTAAAACCATGTATTTTTAATTCATTCATGTCCAATTGTAAGATCTAAGTATAAACAACTTAGAAGAAATTCTTACCTTACTTAGACATCTGTGCCTTTCAGTTGAATGCTAAGTAGTCCATAAAAGTAAAGGTTGAATTCTGTTGAAAGAGGCAGGGATGAGGTATGCCGTGTGAGGCAGTGAGTAAAGTCTATGATATGTTTGGTTAACCATCCATAACAGAAAACAATGATGTAATGTAGGACTTCTTTCAAATTAAACCCTACCTAGATCAGGGTCTTTATAGATTTTAAAGTCTGAGAAATCAGAATGCCCCATTACAACTAATATGATGGACCAGCAAAACACTGACCTATGGCGCTCCTCTGATTTCCATGTTGAGTGCCAGCAGTCACATCAGCAAGAGTCATGATTCACGCAACCCCATGGGGTGAGACTGCTCTCTATACTCCACATCGAGAGCAAGCCTGTCTAGTTTGCTGCAGAGTGACAAAAAGAAGCGTGCTTCTGGTTGCAGTGAGTGCTGACAGTTCTATGAAAAAGAGCCATAGCCCTACACAAAGTCATAGTTTATCTACAATTCTCATTACAGTTTTGGTTGCCAGAACACCCAAGCTTAAAAAGTCAGTGTCAGAGAAAAGCCTTCTTTGGAAAGACTTCCCTGAAGTCTGTGGGGAAGAGCTTAACAAGGTGTCTCCTTTATGTTTTCATGTCACATATTGTTATTAAAATTATTGGGTGTTTCCTTCTCTCTCCTCTCTGTCACACATACACGTGCACACAGACACACACACATGCAGATACTAGGATCCATGCTTTACTTACCCCTGTATCCCCAATAACTAGCATGGTACCTACTACATACTCATGCATAGTAGGTGGTCAATATTGTGCTTGTTGAATGCAAGGACACAAAAGTTACAAAGTGAACAAAAAGATACTTTATGAAGACAATGGGCTCTCAACGGGACTTCAGCAGGATTCTTCTGTCTGGACCAAAGGATACCATCCAAGCCTTAGCCAGGTACTCATGGCCCTTGATCATCTGGCTCTGCCTAGGCTTCTGGCTTTTGTGCTTTACTTCCCATACTCACTTTTTCCTCCTGCCACATGGAGACATTTGAAGCAAAGGACAGAGTACATTTGGAGAGCTCCTCTCCTCTTCTTTCCCATTTGTTTCTTGCACTTCTACCCGGGAGCTGTCTTGGGTGAGCTTTTACTACCCACTGGAAGCTGAGTTGGAGGTCTCTGCCTCCCTCTCAGAATCCCCAAAGTCACCCATGCCAATTTTTATCATTATTTAGTAAGATCAACAGTTACAAAAGATCACAATGGGACTTCTTATAAAGAGGCAGGCAATCCCAGCTTTTATGTCTCAGTCCCCGGGGGCATGTAGTTCCTGATACATTACAGCCACTCAGATGTTAGGTTAAGGAATACTAAGATCCCAAAGCATGCACATGGGGAGAACAGGCTTTCACAGAATCTCATAACAGAAGAACTAGATATTCTTTGAACATTTTTGAAGTTTTAGGATGAAATGCCATATACACACAAAGATATTTATTATGCAGGGACTGTTCATGTTGAAGCAAAAATAGAATTAAGGTTTTTAAGACTATCAACGGCTGAGAGATAAGAGTTTCTCTGAGGTTTATGTCACAGAGAAAGTTACTACAACATGTATGCCACAATTGAAATCTAAATAGACAGTTTTAGGTCATGTACCTCTCTCCCTTGTGATGTACTTGCCACTATCTCTCCAGGAAAGGGTATCTGAAAGGAAGTAGGATGAGCCATTAGGATCCTAGATTAGGGAAGCCCACAGGGCCACTGCTTGAAGAAGTTCAGCTGTTAAGCTTTGATATCTGTTTACTCTAAGTACCCTTTTGGGCTCTCCACTGCAAAGTTCTTCCATAATGTCTTCAAGTCTCTGGAAGAAGATCTGGCATATGGAACATTGTTAGCCTTGATGATACCCATCGTGAATATGCACCTACACTAAAGCTCAGAGAAAAATTAAAGTAATGTTGGCATTTAGCACTCATTAAATTTGCAAAAGTTCTGAGGAAATAAAAGTATAACTGTCATGTAATTTGAGGATGGGAGAGTAGCTGCTGGCTGAATCCTCAGAGATCAAATAGGGCTGAAATTAATAACCCAACTGGAGACTTTCAATTGTCAAAACACTGCAGAAGAAAGTGAATTTGATCTCTAAAGCTGAAGGGTAGACAGACATGACTGCAATGTAAAAGATCTTAAAGTGGTCTGAGAGACAGACTAGGCATTAGAGTCTTCATATATTAGGTATTTGCTAAATCAGTTCAATCAATACTTTTTCCTAACAAGGAACAATCTCCTAATGTCTCAGCTGGTAGATAATTTGATATGTTAAATTCAGACATTTATTTTACAAGATGCTAAATTGTGATATTTGTCATCATTTGGGCACATCTCCTTTTCCTGGTCCATGGCTGCTACAGAGCTGCCACATCAGATGCAGAGGCTTCTTGTGGCCTTCTAGATTCTTTCTGTGACCTCCTCTTTGTTCTCTATTTTTTCTGTATTTCTACATGTCTCAGGTGTAGCTCAGCCTCAACTGCGTTCAGTTTTGTAGTGAGTTATTCTTAAAATTGCTTCCAAGTCCTTTTATAAATCCTAAATGATCACTCAGGGGAATAGGCAGGGTAGATTACCCCCTGCCTCCTTTGGGATGAGGAACAGGTACTAGGAATGGACAAGTAAGAGGCCTCTGGGCGTCTCAGTTGGTTAAGTATCTGAATTTTTATTTTGGCTCAGGTCATGATTTCATGGTTTGTGAGATTGAGCCCTGCATTGGGGATTCTCTCTCTCTTGCTCTCTCCCTCTGCTCCTTCCCAACTCATGCTCTCTCGCTCTCAAAATAAATTCATAAACTTAAAAAAGAAAAAAGAGTGGACAAAGGATGCACCTAATGAATAAGTGTCAAAGATGGGCTTTGCACTAGATATCTGTCGTTCCCCTCCCATGTCTCATCAGCCTACCTTTTGGCTCTGACCACTGTTGAGTCAACCATTGGCTGTGTTACAGGTACTCTTGACAGCACTGCATGTGAGCTGTAGTGTGTGTTTGTCTTGTTTGTTTCAGGGATTCTCTGCTTCATGGTGAAAATCCTGAAGGAGAGAAAATTAACACCATCCAGAGTTAATCTTAGCTTGTAATGGTTGGGTTGTTCCTCTCTTCTGTGTCTACAATTGACAATTTTGAATTTTGAAGGGTCTTCTACATGTTTCCTTAAAGCATCCTCACCAGGACTAAACCCCTGTTGCCCACAACAAAAGCCAACTCAAGTGCATACCTTTGGGTTAGCTATCCCTCCTCCCTTGTTTCAGTATTCCCAGGGTCCCCTCCCCTATTCCCTAGGTTCACTTCTCCAAGTCAACTACTTGCATAAAAAATTTATCTTAGGTTCTGCTTCCCAAAAACATTATCATAGCTTACAGTTACATGGCTGATCAGTTACAACAGGCTGCAAACACACTGTTTTGATTTTTCTAGTTCATTCTTCTTATTACCCTATTAATCACTAGACCTAAAATTCAATACTCATCTTTTTTCCCACTTACCAACAACAGCTATAGATTTAATATTTGAAAAATAAGTATAACTTCTTTAAGTTCTGTGGAGTCTTTCACACATTAGATGCTTAGTAATAGGAAATTGTGGTCACCTGAAGGTAGTGATTGTTAAAGAAGAAAGATGTATGCATAAATATGAAGAGAAATGCATAAATTGATCTTCTACAATTGACTCAAAAGAGCTGGAAGTAGCTCTCTTTGTTCAGTGTCATTTCTAAGGTCAGTTTACAAGGGCTCCATGTCTATAAAGCTTCCAGGCTGGCTTCTTTTCATCCTATATTTTCTAACAAAAAGTAAAAATTTAATTTTTATGGCTTCTTGTTTTCAGTATATTGATGGCTTACTTTTAAAAGTCTTCCTAAGTGAAGAAAATAGAATGATGATTATAGCTTTGAGCTCTAAAGCAATAATATCGATATTTACCAGTTTTATTTATAGACACACACGTGTTAATAGGGATTTTCCTCTCACGAATCTTATAAAGATGGAACATGATTATTCATATTTGTTTGTTTCTGGTACAAAAAAAGCATCACACACCAGCACAGGATCAAGAAAAACCAACTGCTGAATGTCAGACTATTCTTGATTTGGAAAGGACAATTTTAAGTATAAATAATAGTACAAAAGGAACAATTCTATTCAGTTTGTGCAGACTATCAGATCAACTGGCCACAGTGCTTTTATTTAAAAGCCAACAAAGGTCATTTTATAATATTTGGCAGCTGCCAGAAATTAAGCAGCCTGAATGTGAACATTGCTGTGATTGCTGGTCACTAAAGATTTAGAAGCAGTGTGTTAAGTTACAAATATGAATAAAGGAAACTAAGATACAGTTTCTGGAACTTAGATCTATTGATTGAAATATCTGTCACTATGGAACAAATAATGGAGTTTTTATTGTGCTCTTCCTAAAGCACATATGTATAGTCTACATAGAGTGGCCAAGGAATCCATTTCTCTCAAGGCCTAAAATAGAGTTACATATGTAAAGTTATCAGTTATTATTCTATGGGCTGAATACCAGAATTATCCACATGATTAATAACTTCATATAAATATTAAAGAAGTTATAAATTATAGTTTGTTTGGACATAAAAAAATATTAAGCCCTATCAGTTGAAAAATAATAACATGAAACCTGTTTTCATAATTGCATAGTTGCTTAATACTTTAGGAAAAATATGTATACTTGATTTTTAAAAAATTTTTCTTGAATCTCTGTACAATTTACTTTTTAGTCAGAAAGTAAAATATCTTTGTGTCAACAAGCCCATCATTTGACTTCATATTTCACTAGAATATAAGTTCTCACAGGCATATTATGATGGCTTTCCCTATTCTCTAATATTATAAAACTAGATTTATATTTACATGACTATATTGGTAAAAATCAAGCTATGAAAGTACTTTACTTAATTTTGCTTAAAATTCTATGTGGAGTTGGCAATAGCCGCTAACAGTATATATTCAAAAAAGAGCCAGGAAGTCAGTAGAGAACAACAATGACTGAAGAAGAGTAGCCATGACAAATGACCACTACTGATGGTCACATTTTAATGATGCAGATGGCCAACAAGATTCAGTAGGATCCACAACAGAAAAATCTCTTTCAAGCTCGTGGTAAGACTAGGGCATCAACTACCGGCAGACAGGATGGACTTTATTGGATATGCATCACAAAGTCTTCACTCTGCAGGAAATTATATACTTGCTCTGGAAATGGGGCAATTATGTGAAATGTTAATGAATGCTTTCAGACAAAAGAAGTGTCAAAATAGCAAAGTGGGATTGGATTTTATCAGGAGGTTAATTTCTAAAGTCAGCATATAAAGCAAAACACTCACAAAGTCAAAATTACCTCTGAAAATTCCTTATGAAAGTCCTTTGCCACATAAGAAACAGAGACATCCAGAGTTCAAAGTTTTTGCCTCTTGTATTTTTATTGTTTAAGAATGGAAATGGACTATTATTTCTTTAGTTCAGGTTACTATGTTTCAGCTGAGGAGCCAACATAGCTGCTTGCATTTAGGGACTATGTGGTACCAAAAATACCTATTTAAAAGCAATTTTTTCCTAACTGCTATGAAATACTTGCACTCAAAATTATACAGTATGACAATTTGGGAAAGTCATAGGACACTGGGTAGAATCAATTACCTTTATTTGGTGAGGTATTTTTACTTACTTATGAAAGCAATAGTATCTGAGGCTACTCCCTACTCTAAGCTCTGGATTTATGAGATACAGTCATTATTATAAGAAAGAAAGTAGTCAGGAGTATTGTTCCAAAATAAGGAAAATCAGAAAAATTCATGGCAAAATGCTACATATTGACTTATCACTACTAAGACTCTATGTCAGCACCCACGTCAATCATCTAAATTCGAATTCATGTTGACTTTTTAAATCAGCCTCCGAAGTGATGAGCCTCTGACATAGGATTGAGTCAGGAATTTGGGTAAGTTATGAGTAAAACTTTAGCAATAGAGAGATTTACATTTGGAACGCAGAGCCACTTTTAAAAAACTTTTTTATCTTGAGATAATTATAAACTAACATGCAGTGTGAGAAATAATACCAAAGGATCCCATGTACCCTTTACCCAGTTTCTCTGGAACATCTTGCAAAACTAAAGCACAAGATCATAACTGGTGTGTCAGTTTTCTAAGGCTGCCATTACAAAGTACTGTAGGTATTTGGTGGTTTTAAACAGGAATGTATTTCCTCCTAGTTCTGGAAACTAGAAGTCTGAGATCAAGTTGTCCACAGGGTTGGTTTCTTCTAAGCCTCTTGGCCTCAGAGGCTGAAGTTAAGGTGCTCAAGGTGTTGGCAGGGATGGTTTCTCTTTGCTTGTAGATGGCTTCTCCCTCTGTCTTCACAGGGTCTTCCTATAAGTGTCTGTGTTCAAATTTCCTTTTTCTTTTCATGAGGAAACCAGTCATATTGGGTTAGGACCCACCCTAATGACCTCATTTCGACTTAGTTCCTCTTTAAAGACTCAATTTTCAAATATGGTTACATTCTGAGGAACTGGGGTAGGGCTTCAACATATGAATTTGGTTGCGGGGCAGTTCAGTCTATAACATCTAGGATATTGGCATTCATACAGTCAGAATATAGAACATGTCCATCATCACAAGGCTCTCTCATATTGACTTTCATAGCTACATGCACCTCTCTTCTCTCGCCCTACCTAACCCCTGGAATTCACTAATCTGTTCTCCACTTCTATGGAATTCACTAATCTGTTCTCCACTCTGGATATTATTTTTACATCATATTTTAGTTGGCTTTTTCTGACATAGATACAGCAAGGGAAGGCAAGGATTCCATTTCATTACTACTCAGTGGAGGTGGAAAACCAGACTCCAACATAGTCTCCACTCCCCTGGGTGAGGCCAAGTTTCTCCTTCCTGCCTAGAAGGGATGCAAGTTCATTTTTTGTTCAGCTTTCCCTGACACAACCCCAGTGGGGGATCCTACAGACTCCAGCAGGTAGACGTCTCAGCTCTCCACCACAGTTTTTCTGTGATGTTTGGCATGAATAGAGGGATTATTGTCTAACAGCTTTCTGTCTTGCCAGGTTTCTCCTTTCCTGCTCTTTTAGAGAAAAGGCCTTAGTTTGGGCCTTTTGGGTCTATGCCTGTTGGCATTTCGGGGTTGTCAACCTCTGGCTAAAAAAAAAAAAAAAACCCAGGGAATTCTCCATATCATCACTCCTTGAGTCCTGGGGTTCCTAGTCTGTCCTTCTTCTTTCTATTTTTCAGAGTCTTATATTTGTTTTATATAAAGTGTTCAGGTGTTCTTGTGCTTAGTGAGAGGAAAAGAGATAAGTACTTCCACTTGATCTTCCTGGAAGCAGAAGTCATTCTCACTCACTTAAGCAGTTTGATCTTTTTGCCACAGTTTCCTTATCTCTAAGACGTGGAAAACACCTACTTCATAAGGTGGTGCAGGAAATTAAACAAGAACATTTGTAAGGTGCTTGACGCATTGTAGACAATGCTCCTCTTTGAAATGAAACTGTGGACCAGTCAGCTGATCTTTCAAGTGCATATTACAAGACTTCCCCTGTATCTTTGAATTTCAGGGAGACTCAATATCTATCAGACCTCTATATTCTCTCAGTACCATTCCTGACTTTCTCCCAGGCATTGGCAATTTTGCTCTGTAAAGAAATATAATTTCATTAACAAGTTCCTAGCACATAGTACATACTCAAATATCTACTCAAATGCTAGTTCCTCATATATTACTGTGATTTTACAATGTGTCTTTGAGCCAATCCTCACCAACAGGGCCATTTCCTCAGTGACAGAATGAGGATAACACTTGATATCTACACGTCATAGGAGCAGAATGGTTACACATACAAACACCTTCTTCTAAATGATACCCTCATGTGGTAGCAACAAAATGGGGGAGAGGCCTTACTACTGCAATAATACAATAATATACTGTCATTATTACTGGGGCTACCTTGTCTTTATTCCCATTTCCCCTATTGTTCCACAGCAAGGTGAACTAGAATTTCAGTGAAGCCAGCACAACAGAAGTAGAGACAGCTGCCAGCAGAGCCAAGGTGTAGAGCATAAGGGACTTACAGCCACCGCAAGGAACACTCATGACTCAATTCTAGTAATCACAGATCGGGTTTTCCTTTACTATAAAATAGGACTATAGGTACACAGCTGGTGTAATGTACACACATAGTCTTATTTCTCCTACATTAAATTCTCAGATGAGAGCTATGCATAAGGAAATCTATAACATTTCAAAAGTATATAATTTATTGGGTGAAGAACTCTAACTTTTAATTAATTTTAGACCTTTATAACAATGGAAACACAATGATAGTTTCCTTAAGTTATTAAATAGTTTGAAGTTTTAGAGCTGGAGACAATTGCAAGGTACACAGTCAAAACCCTGAGGACGATTGTTTTAGCCTTGAGGTTCTAACAAGTAATCTGAAGTTAAATATTTTCTCATACATTTTGAGGAACTTCAGATATGGTGATTTGATTGCCACCCCAGTGGCAAATCTTTCTAAAACATTTACATTTCTTTAAACACAGTAAATGAACCCATCTAACTTTCACATGCTTATCTTTCTGGAAGATATAAATTTGCCAGAATCTCCTTCCCCACTTTGGAAGGGAGTTGAAGGATCAGATTCCTTAAGAGCACCCTGTTTTATGGCAAGATCAGATGTCTTCCTCTGTGGAAATGTGTTTTGTCTCTGCGTGTTGTAGAAGAAACTTCTATGGCCAGAAACATCAGCTTACCATCTCCAGATGAACAGATGCATGTTTATTACTCTTTTCTCCTATCATTGTTAGAGCTTAAGTTTATCCAAATTTGGATTATATTACTTTGGTTACCAGGAAATGTGAAGAACATCTCAAATCACATAGGAACTCTTGACTATTCTATTAAAAAAAAAAATTCCTTGGGGGCAGAGGTCATATTTATTCACCTTGTCATCCTAGTGCCAAGAATACTCATTGCCTGGTAACTAATAAGCATTTATTGAACAAAGGGGGTGTGAAAGGAGGAAAACAAACAAAAGGAGTAACTCAAGCAATTACTTTCAAAGTTGCCCCGTGACCAGTGTTCAAGCTGAATTTTCTAGAGGAGTAAGACACTTAAAGATTTTATAGACTATTTTAAAGAAGATTGGATTTCATTGTTCAAGCCTGGAAAAATATGGGAAACTGAGGCCATGTCAATCATGGGACACGGTACAAGAACAACAAGAGTGGGGCTGTGGAGCAGCCATTGGTGGGACAATCAGGTGGAGGGGAGAGTTGAGACTAAGGTCCTGAATGGGTCAGTAGAAAATTTCTTGTCCTTCAGTATCTTTCACAGGAAAGATAATGTAAATGGGAACCTTAGAAATGCATTTTTCTATTATCCAATGTACTGAATGCTGCCCCAACACAAGAGCTTGGAATTCTAGCTCTGAGGGAATGGAAAGGAACATAGAAGAGAAGATCAACAGTAAGAAACACAGAGCTCTAAAAGAATAAAATATGGATAAACCAGAAAGAGATAAACATTTTGTTAAGATCAAGATTGTGTTAGATAACAAAGACAAACAGCAAGTTGACTTAAAAACAAAACACACACGAAAAAAACTCTTTTGTGACAAACAGCTTCTTCTTGGCACACATTACCTTTTTTCCTTTTCCTCAACAGAATGCTTTTTTTTTTTTTCACAAGAATATGTTTGGGTGAGTTAGAATTTTATTAAAATTGGTTTTCTTTAAAATATCCAGGTGCCAAAATATGCAATCTTACCTTCTGGTGAAAAACAGTTGGAAAAAATTTGGGATTGTATGAAAAACTAACAGATAAAGAATTATTAGTATTTATTATTTCCAGAAATATGGTGGATTAAATATTCTAAAAAGTCTCTTCCTAAGGAGGGAATATTTAATCTAACAGAATAAATAGAAATATAAAAGTATCTTTTATAAAGTGTCAACAGGTTGCACAAAATTAAGGAGTATGAAAAACCCCCAAATTATTTAAAACCAGGAATACTGGATAAGCAGGCACAAAATCAACCTGTCAGTTTCTGTAGAACATTGGAGATTCTTGTGTTACTTCTTTGAGAGCTAATATGAAGAAGAAATAAATTTACAGTCCATCCACTTATGGAATCTAATAGTATATCGCTGCATAAAATTTTGACTTCTTGAGGATATTAAAAACAAAAACAAAAATGAAACATTGCCAGAAAAAATGACGTCAAGGAAACATGCCTTCTCAAACTTGGTGCTAAGTGATGGGGAAATAAGATAACTTCTTTCCTGAGAGTACATAAACATAAACTAGTCTGGTCCTCATATTGACTGTCTCCATTCAAGTTACTTATGTGGTCCAAGGAAACCCCAAGCACAGAATTTAATTTCTCATTAGGATTAGTCATACTTCTAGGATACTGAGAAAACAACACATCAATCCTTTCCGAGGAATTTAACAACCCAGAATTCTAGGAATTTCCACAGAGGAAATGGAGTATCTCCATACACGCACAAAAATACAAACCACAAAATAATAAAGAAAACATATTATGGGTAAGAACTGGCAGACGTAGGCTCACAAACATCTCAGATATCTGAGTTATCAATCAGAGTAAAAAGCAAATATGTTTAAAGAAATGAGATCCTTGAAAATGAGCTGGGAACAAGAGACTTTAAAGAACGACCAAGAGATTTAAAACACAACCAAATAGAATAAGTAGAAAAGAATACAGTACATAAAATGTAAAATTCAGAATATGAGTTAAAAATCTCATTCATTTC
Organism: Hyaena hyaena; assembly: GCF_003009895.1. NCBI lineage: Eukaryota > Metazoa > Chordata > Mammalia > Carnivora > Hyaenidae > Hyaena > Hyaena hyaena. The sequence continues at coordinate 1,157,595 of NW_024080883.1, forward strand.
CTTTTTGCTGTCTATAACTAGAAGTATAATTTGAAGAAAATTTCCAAAATGTACTCCAGAAGGATTGATATATAAATATAACAAAGAAGAGACATGGAGAATAAAATAAAAAGTCTAACATTTGTCTGATTGCACCTCTAGAAGGACTTGAAAGCATAAAGAAAAGAAAGATAGTAGCTGAAATTTTTTTGTAGTTATTAAAAAGCCAAGACTCCCAAGTCCAAAGCAATAAAAATAAACATAAACATAAAATCACACCCTGACCCATCATCACTGCTGAAGAAAGACAGATTGTAAAAAGTAGTCAGAAATGAAAAATAGTTTACAAAATAAAGGCGATTAGAATGATGGCTGAACTCTTTAAGAGTATCATAGAAGGTAGAAGGCAGTGAAATGATATATTTAAAGTGGGGAGAAAAGAGAATTTATCATTCTATACCTGGAGACATGCTCAAGTAAAAGAGCATTCAAAACTGTTTTACAACCAGAATAACGCCACTAAGTAAATTCTACTAAATGTTATTCAAACAGAAGGGAAATGATCCCAGATAGAGAATCTGCAATATAAAAAGTAAGGTCTAGCCTCTAGCCCATACCTCATTTGGCAGCATGACAGTACAAAATGCATTGTTCAGATCTCCCTTTGAGGGCTTGTAATGAGGAGTCCAGGTCAATGACAACCAATAGTTGTAGCATCTTCAGGATTTGTTGCTGTATTTGAATCAAAGACAACCCTACCCAGACACCTCCCAGCCAATGACATAGAGAAACAGGAATACAAGAGTGTGGATACTTTGTCCAGTGCAAGCCTACTGTGATAGACAATCTCTGCTCTGGAGCTTTCTATCAGGCTCACTGAGACTCTCAAAGCTGCAGCTCAGTTGCATGCTATTCCTATCCAATCCCCATTTCTTCTCTGCCTATTTCATAAGTGTCAGACCTGAATTGTAGTCTGAAGGGTTTCTCTATTCCTGGTTCTTTACCCCCTTATGTCCCACAGCCACTACCAGCAATAAGATTAATGTATTTCTGTCTGTCTTGGTGATGTTACTGGACACAGAACCATTTCCAAACTTAGATTTGGCTGCTTGCCACTCAAAAATCAATACTGAGAGACAAGCGAGGTGGGAAAGGCAAGGTTGCTTTATTTAGAAAGGCAGCAACCTGGGAAGATGGTAGACTAATATCTCAAAGAGCATTCTCCCCAACCTGGCAAATCTAGAGTGTTTTAAAGGGAAGGCATGGGAAAAGGGAAGGCATGGGAAAAGGGAGCTGCATGTAAGAGAAGCACGTGCTTAGGTGTTTAGTCATAAGTTGACATGACCCTGAACAGAGTTGTGGACATCCATGGAAGCTGTTTTTGAAAGTAGTCAGCCCTTAGCATCTAGTAAAGAGGACCTTCATTCCTCAAGATCAGCAGTCTGCAAGTGTCAAAGGAAGTAAGACAGTGCTGCTGCAGATGAAGGGACTTAGGTCAGTAAGCAAGGAGTTCATAAGTTGAGGCAAGACCAGTTGGAGTGCTGTTAGTGCTATTTCCTAAAAGGCATAACCTAACATAATTGGTACCTGGAGTGGCCCAAGAAAGCAGGTGGTAAAATGGGGTTTGGGAACTGGTTCAGTCACCAGCTGGGTAGTGATGAGGTTTTGGGGCAATAGGAGGTTGAGAACTGCTGGCTAAGAAAGAATTCTTGAAGACACTTTTGGTGCAAAAAGGTGATTTTATTAAAGCATGGGGACAGGACATTAGGCTATTTATAAGATTGTCCTTTTCTTGTAATTGTACTAAGATATTTGTGAATTGATGGAGGTTCTATCAGTTTAAACATTTGGTTTCTGTCCTTTACTTTGTTCTTGGGCAGCCAGAAACGCCTGAGGAATATCATACATATCCCTCCTGGGGAGCTGGGGATGGGTATGCTAGCTTGTGCTTTGCCCTCAGCTTGCTTTATGGTCCTTCATCAGGTAATAATAAGGACTTCATTCTACGTGGCATGTGAGGGCAGGCTACTCCCTGACACAGGGCAAAAGGAAGCCAAGTGCTAACAGTGGGACTATTCAGCATGTATAAGATAATAAGGGTAACAATACATACAAGGAAAGTAGAATTGGCTGGCTATTGCTGCTTCACTGATGAACTACAGAGGGGAAATGATACACTGTAGGGTCGTTAAAAAGTTCAAAACTAAGGGTAAGAACCAGGGGGCCTGTTTCATAATTTACAAAGAGGCCCTTTTATTCTTCGGAATGAGATCAGGGTCAACTGAGAAACAAACACCTAATCTGACAGTCAGGTTTACAAGGGTTCAAAGACTATTGAAAACTCATCCAATACAGGGTCTACTATGTTAAGGATAAAGCCATGTTGGGGGAAACATGACAAGAGGGTATCTAAATGGGTGGGTGTCACTGAGGACAGTGTCTCTGGACACCTCGAATCAGAGCCTAGAAAGTTGGCCAACCCGTCCCTATGGAAAGCTAATGTTGACTTCATACAGCAAGATACTTAGATTTCTTCCTCACGAGGCATCTGGTGCCCACCTCAAGAAATGCACCCATTTTGTCTTGTTGGGAGGAAGAATTGTTTTATACAATTCAAGGTCCTTTTAGGTGGACTAAGAATCAAATTGACAAGAGATAGATTAACAAGAGAAAACCAAGTTTAATAGCATACATTTGGAGAATCCACACAGATGTGGAAGTTCCAAGGACAGTGAAGCAACATGACACAGCAGATAAGGACAGGGGTAGAGTCTGGTGATACAAAGGGGAAGAAGACCATTAGCAGGAAGGTGAAAGATTTTTAGAAAACAAGCATTGCCCTGTTATGCATATAAGTTTCTCAGTAAGGAGGAATCTCTGTTAATAGCTCTCTTCCTGGTAGAGGCAGGCAGTTGAGAGGGGTAGGGTAAAGAACTTTTCCTGACTCTGTTGGGTTTTGATTGTTTTTAATTCCAAACAATGTTCATGCCAAACTAGCCCATCTTGGGGCTGCCTGCCCTTGGCCCCCTACAGCTCTGGTTGTAAGGCTGATAACTAGGGTTAAATGGCAGCATAAGCCATCTGGAGTTATGCCAGATTTGTTAAGAAAGGATAGAGATTAGATCCCAAAGGAACTGTAAGAATTATATAGCTTGTATTAACAAGACCAAGGGGTGTATCCATTGTAATGGATTTTGAGAGTTTAACCAAGGGTGCCAGACTGGATAAATGAGAGTGTATTTACTTGAGGGCTCTTAATGGGATATGGCAAGAACCCTAAGTTTGCAGTGAGCATGCTGCTAGGATGGTTCTTAGAAACCTGGGAAGTGCTGGTCCTCACTGTGCCAAGTAAAAAGGTCTGAGTTGCTGAGACAGGCATTGGAAAAAGGGATTAAAAGGCTCAGGAAAGTAGACTTGCTGGAATGAATATATTATATGAGGCCAGAATACTCACTACGGGATTATGCTGCACAGCAGGCTCATAATGCACCACCATTCAACAAGGCCATTAAGAATGTGCTGGAGACGAAATAAGTCAGGCAGAGAAGGACAAATATCATATGTTTGCACGTATAGGAGGATTAGGAGGAACTTAACAGAAGACCAAGGGGGAGAAGAAGGGGGAAAATGGTGGGGGAAAGGGAGAGAGGCAAACCATGAGAGACTCTTGAATGCTGACAAAAACTGAGGACTGATGGATGTGGGGGGGAGGGGGGAGGGGCATGGAGGAGGGCACTTGTGGGGATGAGCACTGGGTGTTATGTGGAAAATAATTTGACAATAAACTATTTGTAAAAAAAAAAAAAAAAAAAGAATGTGCTGGAGAAAGGGACACCAGCATCTCTAAAAAGTGTTTGCTTTCCTCTTCAAGTCAGAGCTAAGAGGAGGAAATGTGGTCTCAGGATTTGGCTCATTAATAACAACAGGCTCAATGGGGGATAATAGGAGAGAGGTGGGGTGCTTAAATACTACAAACCAGAGGGCCAAATTTAGCTTAATGACCAGCAAGTTTGGAGGGACAGCTAAGGGGACTTAGCCTTCACGGAATTGCAGTGTCTCTATGGACAAAATAGACTAGCAGTTAGTGAGGGTGCTGCTTACTACATACAAACAAAAGACATCAAGAATAACAGAGCATGAGGCTGAAGGTGGTCATCTCATTTTAAAGTCTTATTATTTTTCTCAGTTCCTGGACCTGAACAATTTTAAGATCTGGAACTCATTGGCTAAGGAAATGACTGGGTCCTCAGGAGGAAGGACTATGCAAAACCATGGTAGGTACCTACTAATGGTTCCACTAGTCCTTTTCCAACAAGACTGATGGCCATTTACTTGCCTATAGGGAAAGCAGAACACCCAGACATTTCCAGGACTTCTGGACAAAGATTCTTCATTGACACTGACACCCACAGAATAAAGTCTCCACTGCTACAGTGGGGCATGCAAAGCCCAGGTACTAAATAAATTGTACTGACTGACAATACATCCACTCAGTCTGTTCTACATCTGTTCTACATTGCAGTCATCATTTCACTAATCCTCAAATGTATAATCCTCAACTGATATACCTGCTAGTTGGCATAACCTTCACAGTGGGTCCTTGTCCTATTAGTGGGAGCTATTATGTAGGGGAAGGCCAAGTTGAAGTCTCTGAAATACCCTCACCCCAGGTATGACAAGTAAATATAAAACAAAGACATTCCAAAAAAGGATACAAAGGTGGTGGTCTCTATTATATCGTCATTTAACTTGCCACTCTGGCCCTAGAGAGACTGAGTAGATCCTAGTAAATGACTACGCCCCCCCCACCCATACACTATACAACACTATTGACTATACAACCAACTAGTAACCCCTGCCACAGTCACTGTGTTGGATGTGGTAACACTGTTAGCAGATTAATAAGGCCCCAAAGTACATGGTATGTAACCATGGATTTAACAATGTTTTATTGTTGTTGTTATTCCAATCAGAAAACTTGCATTCATATTACCATTTTGTAAAGACAAAATTCCTTCACAGTTTTCCTCAGGGACAGTTAACAATCTGATCGTCTGTCAAGTAGTACACAACATATCAGTTATTGCCCCAAGGCCGACTGGTATGGCAAAGCTGCGGTTATTCCATCCAACCTCCTACCTGGTCCTTACTCAGGAAGAGAGGTACATAGGGACCCTAAAGAAGTTGCTTCCATTTTGCTCAGTGAAACTGCAGAGTGGAAGCATGGACTGTGACAGCAATGTGATGTTTCACTATTACCTCCACGAAAGAGAAAACCCACCATGGTTTCTACCTGTGCAGTTACTTGACAGCCTCCAAGGACTGTGCTTTCAAGATTTGCCACAGTGTTCAAGTCAAGAACTCGACTTTATTCTCAATTCTCTTTCTTTCTCTTCTTTGACAAGTATTGTCCCTGCTTCATAGACTAAAGACTTTACCTGACTGCTCCTCCCTCCCTCTTCTTTTTATATTTCACAGGATCATTGCTTCCAATAAAGCTCTTGCACTTCTAATTTCTTCTTGACATTTGTTTTCCCAGAGGTCTTGAACTAACACGATCATCTACAAATCTGAGGTACCACATGCAGTACAGTCCCTATTCCTAACTGAAAACATCCAGAACTTCCTGTTGAAGATGAACTAATTAACAAATATTGTTATTTTTCTCCTCTTTATATTCCTATCTATTGATTTAACATTCTTAATTCAGTAACATGATTAAGTTGAACTAATGAGAGAGGAAAAAATCTCATGGTTATTTTTCTGTACTTTGAGAAGTACCTATCCGAGAAAAAATCTTTTGGACATGCCCATACCAGATTCTGACTTTTTTGTTATTGATGGGTTTTACCATAAAAGTAAAAAGTAATAATACCAGGATGGACATGCAATAATCATTCTAGATTCTCTCATAGAAGCCTATCCCTTAACAGAAGCCAAATCAGTTCAAGTGGTTGAACTTGTGGTCATACAAAAAGCATGTTAAATTGCCAATAAATAAAACACACATACTCACTCGCACACACTGGTCACTGATATGCTTTTGAAATAGCTTATTAGTAGTTCAGTAGTTCATGACTTTGAAATGCCATAGAAACACAAATGTTTTCTGCTCAAGAAGGTTGCTGTCATCAAGATAGAGGTCTATAATAAAAGAGATTGCAGTAGCAGATCACCTTGTTAAACAAGCTGTTTTAACACAAATACTCCTTTACAAAACAGATAAGAAAAGTACATGAAGAAGTTCAAATAGTCTATGAGCAGGAGCATAAAATTAGACCGTGAATTTTGGGAAAAAATGGAAATCATCGAGTTTTAAAATTCATGAGGATAAGATCTGTCAAATCCAGGAAGGATGCCTAGTGTCACCAGACAACTTCAAATCAACCTTGCTAAAATCCTCTATAATATACTTCATTACAATTTGTACAAATTGCCTCTGATATTAAATAGTAACAGGAAAACTTTTGTAAAGTAGGAGAGGATATGCCTCCTTCATGCTTCACTATAATTAACATAATACTAAAAAAATGTGAAGATGAAATACACCAAAACATGAATGACAGAATTAGTTGAACATCTCCAAATAAATTTTATAAAATTGTCAGCCTAGACAATAAATATGTAGTAGTAATGGAATATTTATTTTCTGGAAGGGTTGACGTTGTAGCAATAACAATGGCATAATTTAAAAGGAGAAACTCTACGACTTCATGATTTCTACCTAGGCCATCCTAACATATCTATTCTATCTACTCATAAAGAAAGATATTTTGCAGGGGCAATTATTCATGGTTTATGAAAGACTTTATCCTTTACTCAGAAACCTCACTGTCCTTAATCCCCAAGCCTCTGGAAAAGTGAAAAAATTCTTCACAGAATTTTTAATCACTAGAAACCTTAAACCTTAAAATGGCATTCAATTGCAGGTCAATGCTGATTCAAAATCCTCAGAGAAAGCAGACAATGGAATGAAGTAAACATTTTGGCCCCAAAATTAATATCTGAACAAGATACTCAGAGCCATTACTCGCATACTCTCCATTGCCCAAGGATTGGGCAAACAAAGGAAAACTGGATAGAGAGGGGACATAGTATGACAGAATTGTTCCTAGATGTACCTCCCATGGAGGGAGATCTTGCTAAGACAATAACTCATCTCTAAGAAGTGCCTGGGTGGCTGGATGCCTGGTTCGCTCAGTCAGGTGATCCTTCAGGTGCCTGGGCGGCTCAGTCAGTTAAGTGTCTGGCTCTTGATTTTGGCTTAGGCCATGATCTCATGGTTCATGGGTTCAAGTCCCGCGTTGGGTTCTATGCTGATAGTGCGGAGCCTACTTAAGATACTCTCTCTCTCAATAAATAATAAATAAACTTTTTAAATGTTTAAAAAATAATTGGGGGTTCCAAGGTAAATAACTTTATCTTTTATTAGAGGTTTGAATATACATAGAAAGGAGTACAAATGCTCTATGGCACAGACTAAAAGAGGTTTGCAATGTGAAGTGTGCAAACTTGATAGCTCAACAAAAGAATGGCAGGCAGACATATGTTATCTCTAATTCACTGGTGATTGTTCAAACATCTTTGTAAACCAGGTATAGATTTAAAAATCAACATGTAAAGTACATAATTGAAACTATAACCAATTTCATTTTAGCTCTGAAGCCCTACTTCTGCTCAGCAGTAGAAAATGAGGTCCAATTCAATGATTATTTCCAGCCAAGTTCAAAATCATTTAATTACATTTCTATTTATTTAAAGATCCTTTTTCAGGCTTCCTCCTTATCTCTGTCCAGAAATTATGTCAATTCAGCTGTGGGGAAATAAAGGGGCACAGCCACATCTTTGTAGGCATAGCTGTTAGTGCCTCGGTATTTTAGCACAGACATTGGTCAATTGGATCATCATATGGCATCAATTTCTTCCTGCAGATGCCCCATCACCTCCTGTGTAGCTTCCTAGTATCCATGGTCTTACAAAGATTTGACCCACTTCCTCTACATCAGAGATTGTCCCTTGGGCCAAATATAGTCTTCATTCTGATTGTGTGTGATTCAGGAACTACGAATGATTCTTACATTTTTAGAGAGTTGTGAAAGAAAAAGGAGAACAGAAGTAGAAAACGAAAAAGGAGGAGAGGGAGAAGGAAAAGAAAGAGTAGGGAGAGGAAGAAGGGAAAAATAAAATCATGTGACAGATCACATGTGGCCTGCAAAGCCTGAAATGTTTACTATATGGCCCTTTAGAGTTAAAATTTGTCACCCCCTGTTGTACATAGAGATCTCATGAGTTTCTCTGTGATGATGTCACTTTGCTCCATCTGCCAGTCTTATGGAGTTAGTACTCTGGTACCCAATAATCAGGTGTTGACCACCTAGTTCATGGGGAGTTTGAGTCTTCTTGATACCAAGCCTAGTTAATTCAGGGACATCTTGGCTCTCTCTAGCCTATGCAGTCTTCTATGCCATCTCCATCAACTTCTTATGCCCTGACAGTGCTGGATGACTCTGAGACCTATTAGTCAACAAACTCTAAACGTCAAGCTGGCATCAGCTCCCTCGGCCTTATGGAAGAAACTGTTATCCCAACAGTATCCCATGGCATGGGAGCATCATTCATTTCTCTATCTATCTCCCAAAAAATCTGTACTCCAATATTTTAGGGTCTGAAATTGCTAAAGGGTCTTTGAAAGGCCAGACCCATGAAGACTGGAGCCTGAGTAACCTCATACTTTCCAATTCCTTGAAAATTTCTGATTGTGCAAGCATATGTTGACAAAAGACAGGTATTGCCAAGTTACTAATTTATTCTTCATATCTGTGTGGAAGGGTCAGGTAATGAGGCAAACCATATGAGAAGTATCCTCAAGGACTATCCTGGCTATAATTGTAGCAAGGGAGAAAAGAGATATTCAGTATATTGTTTTTAGATATTCATTTAGTCTCATTCTAACATGTTATCATTGGTAACCTGCTTAGAAATATTGGACCTTAAAAGAAAATGAATCGTCTTCTCCTTCTAACTCAGTAACAGAGGAAGACATTCCAGTAAACAGCAGGACCTTACAGCTACCTGCTACATTAATCACCCATCCTGGAAAGAAGAACACCTGGATCATTATACAAACAAGTACTGAGAAAAGGGGGTGTCAGCAAACAAAAATCTCAAATTATTTGACACTGGTCTAAGGGCTGATAGCAAGAAAATAAAGTGTGGAGGTTAGAAAAGTAACAGTCCATGTTATACAGCAGTGAAACATTTGGTAAAATTATCACCTGTGACACTTTGGAAGGTATGTAATATATATGTCTGATAAACTTGCATCTCTGAGGAAACAGATTGGAACTTAAATGACCACTGGCTACATTTTTTAACAAACAAAAAGTAGATTAATTCAGGAAAGAGTTGGCTGGTCTCTCAAGAATGAAAGGAAACGGTGAGGATTCAGAAAGTCCTGGGTTTGCAGGATTGGGAGAGGCACTGCCCCTCCTACCCAACTGGTGAAAGATAAAAATGAGAAGTCTTCTGAGCAAAAAAGTCTTGTTAAGTCTCAGCCTTATAGAAAGAACCAAGTCAAAGGCATGCCTGTAGTTTAAAACTTATGAATGATTTCAGTTATCTTGAAGCCTAGATCTGGTTAAGGTTATAACAGCCACAACCTTGTTTTAAGAGGACAAAATGTCTCGATGAGAAGAAACAAAGGCTATGATTCTCCCACCAAGGCCATGTGCATTTAAGCTGTGCACTTGATTGAACTTATCCCAGGCCTAAAAATAATTTTGGATGTATCTATTGGCACATGTCGCTGATTGGATGGAATCAAACAGATGAGAATCCAATTACATTTGTAGTTATAGTTCAAGGAGCCACAAGACTAAACCGAATTTGAAGTTTAAATTGATTATTTGAAATTTAAAATGACCCTTAATCTCAGAGCACCTGGGTAGCTCAGTTGGTTAAGCACCAAACTTCAGCTCATGTCATGATTTCACAGTTCACAGGTTTGAGCCTTGTGCTGGGCTCTGTGCTGACAGCTCAGAGCCTGGAGCCTGCTTCAGATTCTGTGTCTCCCTCTCCCTCTGTCCCTCCCCTGCTCATGCCCTGTCTCTCTCTCTCAAAAATAAATACTTTTTTAAAAATTAAAAAAATAAAATGACCCTTAGTGCCTAAAGCACAGGCTAAGAAAGTTCTTTACCCTCTAAGGAGGATATATTCTCCAATTTTCTCTTCAAAGGTAGCCGAGGAAGATAACGGAGAAGGGAGAAACTCATCAGGGCTGAAACCAAGGACCTTGGAAAACAAAATGACTTCCCTCTCAGGAAGCAGAACTGAACCCTAATTAGAAACATCCCCCAACTACAGCATAAAAGACCCTCCTCCCAACACATTCTCAGGCTGATTTTAAAATTGCCATTGACTCCCAAGTGCCCCATTCTTTTCTAGTCTGAAAAGTATTGTTTAGCTTTTTGGTATTCCACCGATGTATATTGGTATGTGAGAAACTAATAACTTGTCATCTTATTTCATAGATTTCTAGATAATGGAGAACACACACCTGGACCTGATGTAATGAATTCTGTTTATCACTCAAAGATCCTTAACTTTGAGTTTGATGCACTGACTGGAAGTGACTTTTGGGTTATATCTCTCAAGAGAGGTCAAACATGTTTTGGCCACAGGAGAGAAAGTGGTGACCAGTATATTTGGTGGCAATACTGTTGAAAACGGACCTCTGTGCTCCAGAGCTGAAATATAACACCAAGACAGAGTTTGGGAATAAAGAAGAATGATGGTTTTATTACTTTGCCAGGCAAAGGTAGCTGCAGCAGGATAATGCCTTCAAAACTGCAGACCTGCCTGGGGTAAATGGCTGAGGGACTTTATAGGAAAATACAGGATCTGGGTGGTTTTGATAGGAATCTGTTACAGGCTGCCAACCACATTGGTAATGTCTTCAAGATGGTCTCAAGATGGTCAAGCACTGGCGCCAACCATCTGAGTCGTTCCTAAGTATACATTGAGGTCAGCGAGATGTCAATATCAATACCGAGTTCCTGGAACAAACGATTCTACAGAAAAGCAAGTGAACAGGAGGAGGAGGCTTCCAAGAACAAGGAAGAGAAAAACCTGTTCACTTTCAAGTCAAATGTTGCTGAAATACTAGTGTGTCCATCTTAATTTCCATCTGTCTTTGTGTTTCTATAGCGGTTTCAGCCAGAACGGATGATATTGATGTTTTTTGTTGACAATTTGTATCTCTCTTCTTTCTAGTAAAATGACAGGATTGTACTTCCTGGGCCCTCTTGGAAATGAGGCCACATGACCACTTGTGGCCAATGAATTGGGAAAAACAGATGTCACTTTCAGACCAAGCATATAATTGTTGATGTGAGACAACCCCCCCCCCCCCCCCCCCCCCCCCCCCGCAGAGTTCTCTTACCCATTGTCTTAGCAACCAGCAATTCTTGAGGTGGTAGTTGATCCATCTGTCTCTGAGTGACTGTGATAAGCAGAACCACTCGGCTGATCCACAGTTGACATGTTCATTTCTCACTCAGGCATACAGCTTATTTTAAGCTACAAAGGCATGAGGAATGTTTCATATTGCAACATAATATAATCTATCCTAACTGATAAAAGAACCAAGGGGGACTATGGAGGGCAAGCTAATGGGAGCAGTTTCCTTCTTGATATACTATCACCAAACAATATAAAATTATGGGCTTCTAGTTTTAGGGCCAAGATATTAAAGGTGGTTAAGTTTGTTTCTCCAAAGATACTAGCGGGATCTGAAGCTGATAAGAAATTAATATCTAGAGGGGGGCCTGGGTGGCTTAGTCGGTTAAGCGTCCAACTTTCGCTTAGGTCATGGTCTCGCGGTTCGTGGGTTCAAGCCCCGCGTCGGGCTCTGTGCTGACTGCCGGCTCAGAACCTGGAGCCTATTTCGGAATCTGTGTCTCCCTCTCTCTCTAACCCTCCCCTGCTCACGCTGTCTCTCTCTCCTAGAAATAAATAAAAAAAAAAAAAGAAATTAATGTCTAGAATGTACAATAAAGAGACAGTAACTCCATGGGAAAAAAAGTTGTGCAAAGTATAGATCCACAAGCTATTTACATAACAGAAAACCCAAAGGGCTAGCAAGTATATAACAAGATACTTAACTCATTAGTAATCAAACAAATGTAGATGAAGAAAGGATACCACTTTATACCTTTTAGCCTGGAAATAGAAAGCTAGATAGTTGCAAAGTGTTGGAAAGAATGTGGGAATGTGGGAATTCCTAAGAATGGTTGATGGGAAAGTACCAGAGGACAAATGGTCATAACATGGTCAAATTTAGAATCCTTAATACTAGTTCTATGTGTAAAAGATATGAAATAGAATAAAATAGAATGAGATAAACCATTTCTGTAAGTTAATATATACATGCAGAACAGTACACATTTTATAAGAATATACACAAGTGTATAAACATTGTATCAATTAGCATGTTTGCCAGTGACAGCAGAGGGCAATGGGAGAAAAGAATAAAGATGAGTGGAAATAAGAGCCTTAATGATAATGAGCTGCAAACTGATTAACAGGACCATCTGCACTGGAGAGCTCCCCCAAAATTAGTAACTTACTTTTCTTATCCCTACTGAAAGTAGGTTAATGCAAAGGAGCAAATAATTTTTTTAGTATCTGTCATATGGCCAATGATTTTAAACCATAGAGAGACACCCCGTGAAACACGCGATCCCTTGAGCACAAGTAAATGCCAGTGACCATAGTGGAAGCATCCTATAACCTTTAAGCAGTAGTATGCTGACAAATGTTTAATAGTTAGTTCTGGAAGGGGAAAAGTAGGGGCTTGATTTGTAGGGTTTGCCGATTTCTGTGATGTAAATATTCCCATCAGAGCTAATTTCAAACTATCAATGCTTTAACAAACAGATGGCAACACTCCTGAAAATGTAACAATTGGCCCCCTGAGCTGGTAAGAGCATGTTCCGGCACACTGCCTGTAAGATCCCAGAACTGAAGCATGAGCCCCACTGACTTCAATGTAGATCTTGCCAAAAATGGCACAGAAAATAAACACTTAGATGCTTTTTGTCCATAACCTCTCAGAAAGCAACTCATTTCACATGCAATGAATCTTTCATCTGAGTTCAGGAGAACTTCCCTCTTTGAATTTGTTATGTTTAAGTATTGCAGGCACACACACACACACACACACTGTAATTTAATGGGGGTCTAGAAAAACCTAAGGACTTGGGAGATGTGTCTTGTATATATCCTACCTATAGGGTATATTGTTACTACTTCGACAGAAGGCCTTAGATCAGGTTAGGAGATACAGTGTTACCTACCGTTATACAAAGGCTTTCTGTGTCTCCCAAGACATACTAATTTCTCACCTAAAGAGTCTGCTTGCCTATTCAACAGCGTTGAATATTATTCAAATCTGCTCCAACCCCAACATCCCATTTTCTTCTTGTTTCTCTTTTAGGCAGATTCTGTTTCTCAACAGAGATAGGAAAAGTTATGTTATTTCTCGGAATCCAAGTTTCTTCTGCTGTTAAGCGAGGATTAAGTGAGAACAGTGTAGCCTCCTTAAAGAGCTGTTATGAAGATTAGATATGGGCGTATCAATAGAGCTCATGGCACATGGTACATGCTTGGACATGAGTTTCCTTTTCTTCTTAGTTACCACATCCTAACCCAGTTGTGCAGACTGAAAGACAAAAACGGAACAAGAGCAAAATTCACTTCTGACTTAAGTTTCTTCTTGCTAATAGTGAATTTATTCCTCAAGGGCATTTTTGACATCCATCTTAGCAAAATCTGACATTTATCATTTAACTTCAGCTCTCAAACTCTCATTTCATCAAACACATGGTGGCCTTTCCAGACACCAGGAAATCATTACAGAATCTATTTATCCAGGCTTCACTCTACAGGCTTAAATGATTGAAACCTATAATGCTCCTCATGAAAGAGCAGGAACCATAGATTTAGTTAAGTTCTCAACCAGGCAAATGCTGTAGCGGGGGGTATATCTTGGAAACATAGGAACACTTTTGTTCGTGTGGTGATTGGGAATAGAGGCCTGAGGGCTCAGGCATTTAGTGGTTGGGGCCAAGGATATAATACATTATAAAACACACAGGACAATCCCACACAGAATGTTACCTCCGGGAACAATTTTTTAATATCTCAGGGTGCTAAAACCACTACAAGTATAAACTAATGATACTTTATTAATGGGATACTAAAAAGATTTTACATGTATTTGTACCAAAAGTCAACATAATTTAAGAAACGGATGTTATAGAGAGAAAAGCTAAAATCAGATAAGGACGATTTTTAAACGATTGAATAAGTTACTTTCTATTTTCTATCTACCCAACACTGTATAGCATTTTCAAATGCATATTAGTTAAAAAGAGTTTCATATTATAGAAGTGCATTTACTGCAAAAATGACAAGGCAGATTGCAAATATATAAGAGCTTTAGGACTCCTTCTAAGATACTTAATGTCAAATATTATTAAATTAGTGGACCTCATGGGGATCTCACTACATTTCATTATAAAAATGTTTTTAAATTTTCACATTCTTACCGTCTGACATTATTTTTTGTAGTACAAGGATAAAAAGTTATGTTGTAAAAATAGCACTGAAATTATTTGGGAAGTTGTCTGCTTTCAGCTCTTACCACAGTTCTGTCCCCGATGGTTCATCACACAATTTCTCTATAACCTTTTATTTTATGTCTTCTTTCCAATATATTCTGCAGTCCCTATTGCTTATTGAAGAATATAGCCTTCCAGGCCTTTTAAGCTGAGAATGAACATATGCCCAGCATGTAATGGGATTTCAAAATAGGAGATGTGACACTTTGTCATTATCATACCCTATGTCATAATATAGGAAATTAACACCACGCTTGTAATAATGAACTCATTTGCAAGAATCATAAATCCTCATTGTTTCCATTTCAACAGTCTGTAGTTTGTCTTGGCATGTTATTCCTACTTCAACTGAGGTTGTTCCTTTCCATTATATACAAAGAAGCTCTCTTTCTTTGACCCATAAGAGTAATCCTAGACTTTATTTTAGTGTCCACCCATAAGACTGCTTCAATATCCCCATATGTCTTGTATGGAATGACTTCCGATCTTCTTACATAATTATTCAAGAAGATACTAATAGCTGACTACTTCATTGTCTTTTAATGTAGTTATAACTATACACTTACATTCCTAAATATATAGCTTATTTAAAAAAACTTCTTTATGTAACAGAACATTATATTGATTTAAAAAAAAACATGTAATTAGGTTCTATTACTGATTAGTTTCACTCTAGCATAGAAAAGAAGACATTACAAGCATTTGGTGTAAGGTAGCATTGGGTGTATAGGACTGAGAATCACTGATTTAAGGGGACATTTATAAGCATGAGTACCTCTGGGTCTTAAAATAGACTTCTTAGCAATGAAGCCAATCCTTATTCTGTGAGGAAGAGGCAAAATCAGTGGTTATCAGTGTCTTTGAACAGTATCATTGCCTTTCATTAATTATCCTACATTGAAAATAATCTGTCTTCTGACTACCATACATCTAGCATAATGACTAAAATTAAAATCAAACAAACAAAAGTGACAATACTAATTGCTGGTGAAGGTGCAGAGCATCAGGAACTGTCATTCCTTGCAGATGGGAATGCAAAAAGGTACAGTCACTTTGGATGACAGTTTGGAAGTTTCTTACACAACTAAACATAATTACCATACAACTGTGCTACCATATATACAATTGTATTACCACACAATCCAGCAAGCATACTCTTAGCATACTTCTAGATATTTACTCAACTGATTTGAAAATTTATGTCCACGCAAGAATCTGTACCTGAATGTTTGTTGAAACTTTGTTCATGGTTATAAGAAACTGAAAGCAACCAAGATTTCCCTCAATTAGTGGATAAGTAAATCAGCTGTGATATAACTATACAATGGAATATTAGAATATAAAAAAAAGAAACTTAGCAAACAAAGAAAATACATGGATTAATGTTAAATGCATATTACATACAGAATGATTCCAATTATGTGACATTTTGGAAAAGATATAACTATCAAGACCATAAATACAGAAGACAAAATTATGGACAATAATGAACCTGAAGAGAAAAGGGAACGAAAGGTCAGGGATTATGAAGGCAGATTTAGGGAACTCAGTGCTTTATTAAAATTTTATAACATTCATAACATAGGAGCCCTAGAAGATGAAAAGAGAGAAAAGAGGGCAGAAGTTTCATGTGAGTAAATTATAGCTGAAAACTTCCCTAATCTGGGACAAGATACAGACATTAAATACAAGAAGCACCAAGAACTCCCATTAAATTCAACAAAAGCTGGCCATCACCAAGACATACCATAGATTTGCTAATATCCTGTTGAGAATTTTTGCATCCATGTTCATCAGCGATATTGGCCTCTAATTCTCCTTTTTAGTGGGGCCTTTGTCTGGTTTTGGAATCAAAGTACTGTTGGCATAAAATCAGTTTGGTAGTTTTCATTCTATTTCTATTTTCGGAACAGTTTGAGAAGAATAGGTAATAACTCTTCTTTAAATGTCTGGTAGAATTCCCCCTGGGAAGCCATCTGGCCCAAGATTCTTGTTTGTTGGGAGATTTTTTTATTACCCATTTAATTTATTTGCTGATTATGGGTCTATCCACATTTTATATTTCTTCCTGTTTCAGCTTTGGTAGTTGTTGAATTTCTAGGAATTTGTCCATTTCTTCCAGATTGCCCAGTTTTTGTCATATAATTTTTCATTATAATCTTTTATAATTATGTGTATTTCTGTGGTGTTGGTTGTGACCTCTCCTCTTTGATTCGTGATCTTATCTGTTTGGGTCCTTTCTCTTTTCTTTTTGATAAGTCTCAGTAGGAGTTTATCAATTTCGTTAATTCTTTCAAAGAACCAGGTCTTAATTTTTCTGACCTGTTCTACTATTTTTGTTTGTTTGTTTGTGTATATATCATTTTTTTCTGCTCTAATTTTTATTATTTCCCTTCTTCTGCTGGCCTTAGAATTGTTAAATCCATCCAGTCCAGTATGTCATTCAAGGCATGTTTCCTTGTTGATTTTCTGCTTAGATGATATGTCCATTGCTGTAAGTGGGGTCCTGAAGTCCCCTACTATTATTATATTATCAGTGAGTTTTTTATACTTGTTATTAATTTATATATTGGCAAAAATCTCCCAACAAACAAGAGTACTGGAAATCTTAGCCTCAGCAATAAGAAAACACAAAGCCTCAGCAATAAGAAAACACAATCCCTATCAAAATACCACCGCATTTTTTGCAGTTAGAAGAAACAATTCTAAAATTTGTATGGTACCACAAAAGACCCCAAAGAGCTAAAGCAATCCTGAGAAAGAGAAACAAAACTAGAGGCATCATGATTCCATATTTCAAGCTATATTACAAAGCTGTAGTCATCAAGACAGTATGGTATACAGTACAAAAACAGATACTAGATCAATGGAACAGCATATAAAACCCAGAAATGGACCCACAACTATATGGTCAACTAATCTTCGACAAAGCAGGAAAGAATATCCAGTGAAAAAAAGACAGTCTCTTCAACAAATGGTGCTGGGAGAACTGGACAACCACATGCAGAATGAAACTGGACTACTTTCTTACACCATACACAAAAATAAATTCAAAATGGATGAAAGACCTAAAAGTGATACAGAAAGCCATCAACATCCTGGAGAACACAGGCAACAACCTCTTTGACCTTGGTCAGAGAAATGTCTTACTAGACACGTCACTGAAGGCAAGGGAAACAAAAGCGAATGTGAACTATTGGGACTTCATCAAGATAAAAAGCTTCTGCACAGTGAAGGAAACGATTAACAAAACAAAGAGGCAGCCTACAGAATGGAAGACATTTGCAAATGACATCTGATAAAGGACTAGTATCCAAACTCTATAAAGAAGTTATCAAAATCAAAACAAAAAAAATCAAATAACCCAGTTAAGAAATGGGCAGAAGGCATTATTAGACATATTCCCAAAGACATCACAATCACTAATAGACACATGAAAAGATGCTCAACATCACTCATTTGGGAATTACAAATCAAAACCATGATGAGATACCACCTCACACCTGTCAGAATGGCTAAAATTAACAACACAAGAAACAACAGGTGTTGGGGAGGATGCAGAGAAAGGAGAACCCTCTTGCCTTGTTGGTGGGAATGCAAAGTGGTACAGTCACTCTGGAGAACAATATGGAAGTTCCTCAAGAAACAAAAAATAGAAGTACCCCAGATCCAGCAATTGCACTATTAGGTATTTACCCAAAGGATACAAAAATACAAATTTGAAGGGGTACATGCTACTCCGATGTTTACAGCAGCATTGTCAACAATAGCCAAACTGTGGAGAGAGTCCAAATGTCCATCAACTGTTCAATCAATAAAAAAGAAGCAGTATATATATACAATGGAATACTCAGCCATCAAAAAAGAATAAAATCTTGTCATTTTTAATGATGTGGATGGAGCTAGAATGTATCATACTAAGTGAAATAAGTCAATGAGAGAAAAATATCATATGTTTTCACTCATATGTGGAATTTAAGAAACAAAAAAGAGGAACATATGGGAAGGGAGGAAAAAAGATAGGACAGGAAAACAAAACTCTTAATGATAGAGAACAAACAATGGGTTGATGGAAGGAGGTGGGTGGGAGATGGGCTAGATGGGTGATGGGTCCTAAGGAGGGCAACTGTTATGATGAGCACCGAGTGTTATACCTAAGCAATTAATCATTGAATTCTACTCCGGAAACCAATATTGCACTGTCTGTTAACTATAATGTAAATTAAAAAAGGAAAAAAAACCCACCTTAATATAGATATAGATGGCTACATGTAAAAATATTTAGGTATGTATATGCAAATTTCAGTGCACAGGTTAGTGTAACACACATTTCCTTGCTCTGTAGGCTGAGAGGACCTAAAATTAAGGACACTCCAGTAATAGAAAGTATACCTAGTGCCTAGATCTTGGTTTCTGATAACATTCTCCAATAAAAGGAACAAGGGCTCCTTGGAGAAGGGTTGCTTCTAGGACTGGGCAGGAAATAACCGAGATGAACCTGGACTAAAGGATAAAATGTAAAATCATGAAACTTTTAGAACAAAAGAAAAAAGCCTTTTGAAACTATAAATAGGCAAGAAGGTCTGAGATTCAACACTAAAAGTATAACCCATAAAAGGAAAAACTTTATAAAATGGACCTCAATAAAACTTAAAGCTCTGATTTATAAAAAATACTGTTAAGAGAATAAAAAGATAAGCCCCAGACAGAGAAAATATTTGTAAGCCACGTATCTGGCAAAGGACTAGTATTTAGAATATGTGAGGCACTCTCAAAGCTCAACAGCAAAAAAGCAAAGAATTCAATAAAAAGATAGGCAAAAGAATGAAGGAACATTGCATCCAAGAGGATATATAGATGGGAAATAAAGAATGAATGGGCCAATCAGGCAATTAGAGAAGAAATCAAAAAATATATGGAAACAAATGAAAACGAAAACACAACAATCCAAACTCCATGGGATGTGGCAAAGGTAGCCCTAAGAAGAAAGTACATTGCACTCCAGGCCTATTTCAAGAAATTAGAAAAAGTGCAAGTGAAAAATCTAACAGCTCACCTAAAGGAACTAGATAGAGGGCAACAAGAGCACCCCAAACCCAGTAAGAGAAGAGAAATAATAAAAATCAGAGCAGAAATAAACAATATAGACACCAACGAAACAGTTGAACAGATCAATGACACTGAGAGTTGGTTTTTTGAAAAACTAAACAAAATTGACAAACCTCTTCTCAAAAAGAAAAGAGAGAATACTCAAATAGACAAAAATCATTAAGGAAAATGGACTCAGAAATACAAACAATTATCAGGGAATACTATGAAAAATTATATGCCAACAAATTGAACAACTTAGAAGAAATGGACAAATTCCCAAACACACACTCACTACCAAAATTAACACAAGAAGAGATAGAAAATCTGAACAAACCCATAAGTAGTGAAGACATTGAATCAGTTATCAAAAATTTCCCAACAAATAAGAGCCCTGACCCAGATGGCTTCCCTGAGGAATTCTACCAGACATTTAAAACAGAATTAATACCTATTCTTCTCAAGGTATTCCAAAAATTATAAATCAAAGGAAAACTTCCTGACTCATTTTACGAAGGCAGCATCACTTTGGTTCCCAAGCCAGACAGAGACCGAACAAAAAAAGAGAACTACAGGCCAATATACTTGACGAATACAGATGCAAAAATCCTCAACAAGATACTTGCAAATCGAATCCAACAGCAGATAAAAAGAATTATCCACCAAGATCAAGTGGGATTCATTCCCGGGTTACAGGGCTGGTTCAATATTCGTAAATCAATCAATGTGATACATCACATCAACAACAACAACAAAAAGATAAAAACCATATGATCCTGTCAATAGATGCAGAAAAGGTATTTGACAAAATACAGCATCCTTCTTAATAAAGACCCCCAAGAAAGTCGGAATAGAAGGAACTTATTTAAACATCATAAAAGCCATCTATGAGAAGCTATCAGCTAACATCATCCTCAATGGGGAAAAACTGAGAGCATTCTGCCTGAGATCAGGAACATGACAGGGATGTCCACTCTCACCACTGTTGTTTAACATAGTGCTGGAAGTCCTAGCATCAGCCATCAGACAACAAAAGAAAATAAAAGGCATCAGAATTGGCAAAGAAGAAGTCAAACTTTCACTTTTCGCAAACGACATGATACTATACATAGAAAACCTGACAGATTCCACCAGAAACCTACTAGAATTGACCCATGAATTCAGTAAAGCTGCAGGATACAAAGTCAACGTACAGAAATTGGTTGCATTTTTATACACCAACAATGAAGCAACAGAAAGAGAAATCAAGAAACTGATCCCATTCACAATTGCGCTAAAAACTATAAAATACCTAGGAATAAACCTAACCAAAGATATAAGAGATCTGTATGATGAAAACTATAGAAAATTTATGAATGAAATTGAAGAAGACACAAAGAAATGGAAAAACATTCCATGCTCATGGATAGGAAGAATAAATATAGTTAAGATGTCATTACTACCTAAAGCACTCTACACATTCAATGCAATCCCAATCAAAATTGCACCAGCATACTTCTCAAAACTAGAACAAACTATCCTAAAATTTGTATGGAACCACAAAAGACCCCAAATAGCCAAAGTAATATTGAAGAAGAAAACCAAAACGGGAGGGATCACCATCCCAGACTTTAGCCTCTACTACAAAGCTGTCATCATCAAGACAGTATGGTATTGGCACAAAAACAGACACATAGATCAATGGAATAGAATAGAGAACTCAGAATTGGACCCAAAAGTGTACAGCCAAGTAATCTTTGACAAAGCAGGAAAGAGTATCCAATGGAAAAAAGACAGCCTCTTTAACAGATGGTGCTGGGAGAACTGGACAGCAACATGCAGAAGAATGAAAGTAGATCATTTTCTCACACCATGCACAAAAATAAACTCAAAATGGATAAAGTACCTGAATGTGAGACAGGAAACCATCAACACCCTAGAGGAGAAAGCAGGAAACAACCTCCTTGACCTCAACTGCAGCAATTTCTTACTTGACACATCCCCAAAGGCAAGGGAATCAAGAACAAAAATGAACTATTGGGACCTCATCAAGATTAAAAGCTTCTGCGTGGCAAAGGAAACAATCCATAAAACTAATGGGCAACCGACGGAATGGGAAAAGATGGTTGTAAATGACATATCAGATAAAGGGCTAGTATCCAAAATCTATAAGGAACTCACCACACTCCACATCTGAAAAACAAACAATCCAGTGAAGAAATGGGCAGAAGACATGAACAGACACTTCTTCAAAGAGGACATCCAGATGGCCAACAGACACATGAAAGGATACTCAGCATCCCTCCTCATCAGGAAAATACAAATCAAAACCACACTGAGATACCACCTCATGCTGGTCAGAGTGGCTAAAATGAGCAAATCAGAGAACTCTAGATGCTGGCGAGGATGTGGAGAAACAGGCACCCTCCTACACTGTTGGTGGAAATGTAAACTGGTGCAGCCCCTCTGGAAAACAGTGTGGAGGTTCCTCAGGAAACTTACAATAGAACTCCTCTATGACCCAGGAAGAGCACTGCTAGGAATTTACCCAGGGGATACAGGAGTGCTGATGCATAGGGGCACATGTACCCCAATGTTCATAGCAGCACTCTCAACAATAGCCAAAACATGGAAAGAGCCTAAGTGTCCATCAATGGACGAATGGATCAAGAAGATGTGGTTTATCTATACAATGGAATACTACATGGCAATGAGAAAGAATGAAATCTGGCCATGTGTAGCAACATGGATGGAACTTGAGGATGTTATGCTGAGCAAAAGTAGTGAGGCAGAGAAGGAAAGATACCATATGTTTGCACGTATAGGAGGATTAGGAGGAACTTAATGGAGGACTGTGGGGGAGCAGAAGGGGAAAAATAGTGGGGGAGAGGGAGGGAGGCAAACCATGAGAGACTCTTGAATGCCGAGAACAAACTAAGGACTGATGGTGGGGGGAGGGAAGGGGGGGTGATGGGAATGGAGGAGGGCACTTGTTAGGATGAGCACTGGGTGTTGTATGAAAACCAACTTGACAATAAACTATTTAAAAAATATATATACTTGCAGGGCACCGGGTGGCTCAGTTTGTTTAGCGTCCAACTCTTCATGCTAGCTCAGGTTATGATGTCACCATTCATGATATGGAGCCCTGCATCAGGCTCTGCACTTACATCATAGAGCATGCTTGGGTTTCCCTCTCCATCTTTCTCTGCTTCTCCTCTGCTCTCCCCCTCTCTTTCTCAAAATAAATAAATAAACATTAAAAAATTAATAAAAATATATATGTGACTACCATACAACTCAGCAATTGTACCCCTCAGCCTTTATCCCAGGGAAATGAAAACTTACATTCATACAAAAACCTGTACAGTAATGTTCACAGCAGCTTTATTTGTAGTAGTCAAAAATTGAAAACAGCCCAGATATCCCTTAATGGGTGAATGGTTACACTGTGGTACATCCATGCCAGAGAATACTACTCAGCCAAAAAAAAAAAAAAAAAAAAAAGTAAAGAAACTTAACTATTGATACATACAACAACCAGGTAGAATCTCCAGAGAATTATGTTGAATTTAAAAAGTTCATTCCAAAAGGTTACATCCTGTTTGATTCTATTTATATAACATTCTTGAAATGATAAATTATAGAAACATAGACCAATTTAGTAGTTGCCAGAGGTTAAATGGGGTGGGGAGGGAGGTGGATGTAGCCACAAACGGTCAACATGAGGGATTTTTGTTATGATGTGCCTTGACTGTATCAATGTCAATATCCTGCTGATGATATTGTACCGTCGTCCTATAAGATGTTACCAATGGAGTGTTCTAGGCATAAGGTACAAAGCATCTTCTGTATTATTCCTTACAACTGCATGGGAATCCACCACTACCTCAAAATAAAGTTCAATTAATAACAAGAAATCAAGTTGAAAAGCAAGGCAAAGAGAACGTTCATTGTTTGTTCATATAATTCTGTTAGGGGCTGCTACATTATACCAGTACCATGGAAGAAGCATGATAATGTTCCCTTTCAGTGGAAAGATGATGTGCTTTGTCTTTAGAGACCTTAGATCAATTATAGCTTACCACATATTAGCTGTGCAACCTTGGACAAGCTGAGATTTTGTGTCCTCACCTCTAAAATACCAGATTTTTTTAAAAGGCTCCCAGGAGGTATTATCGAAATGAGATACATAAAACACCATGTATATCATACCCTTGGCAACGTGCCTTCCAGAGTAAGTACTCATATGCTAGCTGTCATGAAGTAGAAAGAATGAACCAATTATCTAGCAAGAAACTGTTTTCTCTGACCCCTGTATTAACTTTGATAAGTAATTATTAAACAGACCTAAAACAAGGTATAAAGGGGATATAGAATCCCAAGTAAGCAAATAGCCATTAACAAAAGCATGTGTGTAGATGTAAAAAAATGGTCCAATACCTTTTCCTCATTAAAAAAAAATGTTTATTTATTTATTTTTGAGAGAGAAAGAACATACACAAACATGCGTGTGAGTGGGGTTGAGGGGAGGGGCAGAGAAAGAGAGAGAATCCCAAGCAGGCTCCATGCTGTCAGAGCAGAGCCACACACAGGGCTCAATTTCAGAAACTGTGAGATCATGACCTAAATCGAATTCAAGAGTCAAACACTTAACTGATGGAGCTCCACTTTTCTCCATTTTTAACGTAGTATGATTATAGAGACTGGAAATTTTTAAAAGAAACACAGATAATGCAATCATCATTACAGAGTAACTTTGTTAACATAATGATTAATCTTATTTTTATATGCATTTAGTTTTAGAACACTGATATTATGCTGTTTATATATAATTTTCAAACCTACTTTGTGATTGCATGTCTATTTTTCCACGTCATTAAATATCTTAAAACATCTTTTTCAATGTTGCTTAAATTAGAGCCCATGAATATACTAGAATATTAACTGTGTACCACTGGGCATGTTAGTTAATTCCAATTTCTTTCTATTATAGAAACTAACAGAAAAATTCTATTTACATAAAACTTTGTCTGAGTTGACTATTGATATAGGAATGCTTCCTATCGTGGGAGTATTGAGAAAAGGAATATACTCTTTAAATCCTTGATTTGCCTGCCAAATCCTTTAGAAAAGAATGAGGCAGGAATTTTAAGAAGTTGCTTGTCTGGAAGAAAGCATTTGCTCTCCTTGAATTAATTTCACTCTGACCATCATAAATTAATGCTTTTTGAAGTAGAAATAATAAGAAACTTTGGGAAAAAATAAAAACACCCCAGAATCTATTACAACCAAAGAAAAGCATGTCAAGCACATTGTGAAAAGTATGCCAGATATTAGGAAGGTTTATTTCAAAGTAGTCAGAGCAGTCAAAGGCTAGACAGTCTATTATTGTGAAAGACGGTTTTGGGCCTGATAGGAGCCTCGAACTGAACCCTGGCACCCAAATAATTTGGGAGGTAACAGAGGAAAGAAAAAGGGAGAAACTTGTATCTATATAAATTCAGCAACTCAGATTATTGAGTCAGGGAACAGGTGTATAACCAAAACCAATGAAGGATTGCATCAGTAAGTCACTCAAAATTAGGTTTGCAAAAGAAGACAGCAAAAAAGACTGGATAGACCCTGTTTCTTAAAGAATATGATTTAAAAAAATCAACCATTGAAAGGAGGAAAAACTGCTTACTTTTGTTTTATTTCTTCTTCATAAAGGAAAAAAATCTTTACTATAAGGTAGAACACTACTAATAGGAAGTCCACGATGAATGGAGTGAAGTGATAACTAAGGAAGGAAAATTCACATTACAAAATGTCACAAAATAGGGTAGTTAATCTGACAAGCAGTATTTTGTGAAAAAGAATTTTTAAACAGTCACATGATGCACGATAGAAGCAGTAACTTTGCTGGGAAGATGATATAACTACTAGCTGCATTTCAGATTTATTTGTGGAGATTTTAAATGCATAGATGTACAGGCTCCATCCAAGCACAGTAAATTAAAATGGCCTGTTGACTGGGGGATGGGCATCCGCAGATCAGCAGCCTAACTGCTGTTCAGTGATCTAGTTTTTAATAGAGCAGGATCATGAATCTCACACATTTAAGAAGACTCCCATCAAATGTTAGCTTTGGTATGGAAAATTATTAATCTTCAGTTAATTACCCTGATTTTATAGCCAGAAACTGTCAATGACAAATAGGTATCACAAAAGACATGTATTACTGATGTGTATTAAATGACTATGTTCTCCTTAGACTTGAATAAGTTAATTTCTCAAACTAGAACTTCCTCTTTAGCTTTGTAGCCTTAACTGACATCAGACATAGGTGCTCTCCATGACTCTTAGAATTGATCTCTAATTAGGATATAGTAATCTAACCAGATCTTTCTGGGTTCATGATACTTCTAACTTTTATTTTAAGCTTTCAGCCCAATAGAATTTGTGCTAAAGCAGAGTTCAAGAACTGTCTGTCATCACCACATATATATTCTCTCTGAGCAGGCCTACCTGAAGTAAGACAGGGAGACCATGGAGGAAGGAGTCCACTGTGTTCCATTCTAGTCTGCAAAACCCAAGGAGGAATACAAGAAAGATAACTGTAATCCTGCTGATCTCCAAGAAAGAGAGTCCCAAGACCAATAATTAGAGTCGGTTCAATGATGAAATGCATGGATTGGTAGGAAAAGTGTTTTCTAATTTCAATGGATCTTTGTTTTCCTTCAAAATTCTATAAATTTCTTAAGTTACCAACCCATGCAAAGCTATTGTCACGGGCAAAATCAAAATTATAAATAAATTATGTCTATTGCTGCACAAGACTAAAATAAGAATTTTGTATTTACCGATAGGTCAAAGCGACGTTTCCAATAAGGATTTCTTTCGTGATGTAGCTTTGTACCGAGCTTGGCTAGTCCCTAAGCCAATTTATTTTAAATGGTGGCTTTTCTGATCTTCCCAACTCATTTCAGTTTGGAAAAACTGCCTTCACTCTGATACCTCTGAGTTCTCCAAACAATATCACAAATTAGCTAGCTCTTCATATATAAATCACACAGAGATTAAAAAAAACTCAGGGGTAATTTGACACACAGCCATAAAATGTGTTTCAGTTTGGTCTCGTTCATTTCCCTCTTGCTTCTTGTGATACTTTGTATTTTAACTACTAGGTAGATACAGATGAACTGTTTTAATCAATTTTATTACCTAATATTTTTCATTTACTTTTTGATAATATTTTTAAAGGGAGATATGAAGGGGAAAGTTAGAGAATTGTTCTGAATATCCTTCAGGACCAAGTGCTGCCATTGTTCCCAATTCTCTGGCAGTTCTCTTACAGTGGCGGACACACTGCATCTGAATACACCGAGGATGTCCTAAAGAAGTCATTAATTACTTATTAAGGCCACATAATTGCTTTTGGATAGGAACTCAGTTCCCCAATTCCCAGTTTAGAGAGGCCATTTTCAGGAGGTGAGTTAAGATTTTATTATTTTGGAATTCCTTGTCAGACCACAGTCAAAATGTTTATCAACCACCTCAGAAATAAAAGAATCCTGAAATAGCTCTCTAGTTTGTTTGGATAATTCCTGGTTTTTACCAATCTGGATTTCATTCAGATGAGGGAGTAAGGCAAACTTAACTCTTATAGTACAACTTGAACCATATGAACTTGTGATTTTATTGTCCTACGTTGTACACTATTATATGTTAGTTTTGCTCCCAAAGTAGGTGTAAGGAAGGAACAGTTCATTGAACGCCTGTTAAGCACCTGTGTGCCAGGTGCAGGGAACAACTAAGACTGAAACAGAAGTAATCAGGCAATTGCATTACAAGGAGTGTTATGATGAGCAGAAATCCAGGAAGCCAGAAATGGCAACAAATTAGGCTGCAGGTTTTCTACAGTCTTCCTTACAGGAACCTGTTGACTGCTTCTGATGCTTAAAAAAAATGTCCACAAAATTATGTTACTCCTCCCATCGGTAGGTGGGGTGGTTTTGTCCCCTTCCCATGGGTGGATTTGTGAGTACTTTGGCCAGTACAGTACTGCCAAGGTTGGATCATAAAGGGTGTTTTTGGCTCACTAGAACACTTCCACTTGGAGTCCTAAGCCACCCTATCAGAAGTCTGACTACCCTGAGGTCGTCATGTTGTGAGGAAGCCAAGCCACATAGTGGCCATGTGTAGGGCCTCTAGTGGGCAGTCCTAATCTTCACACTCTCCCAGCCCAGCTGCCCCACTATGAGTGAACAAACCTTTGGAGGAATCCAGTTCCCAACCATGGAATCACCTCTGCCTTGGAGTCTTCCACAAAGACAAGCCATGCTTGATACGCTGTATTTGAGTTCCTGGCTCATAGAATCTACTGTCAAAAGAAAATTCAAAGAGTTTTATTTGATATGAGCAGGGGAAGGAACACACTGAGGAATTTAGTCCTTGACCTGAAAGATTAGAGTCCCAAGTCCTTAAGGGGAGAATGATAGAGTAAGCAGACGGTTAGACAAGAGCTGGAGGCAAGGATGGTGATAAGTAGGCCACACACTAGAAGCCTGAGGGCACAATTCTGACCTTGTAGCTTCCAAGACCTTGGGGCTGGCAGAGCAAGAGCCACAGGTGCAGAGCTATGCGCCCTCCACTCACACCTCTGTCCCAGGGTAACCCCTAGGCTCAGTATAATGCATTTGCATTGCAGTTATGGCCCCCTCCCCCATCCCATAGAGAAAGGCTGCCTTGACATTTCTGGTACCACTTCACAGGGTCAAAAACTCCCCCTCCCAACTATGGGAGGAGTTCCCCAAATGATCGGAAGCAGCCTCCATTAGAGACCACCCTGTCCATGATGTAAGACCCACTCAGGTAAAAGGGGTGGATCCCCCTGTAACCTTAGGGCAGTTGTCAGCTCTGAGCCTGCCTGCTCTCCCACCTTGAGGGTGTACTGTCCTTAATCAACTGCTTTGTGCTTGCTACCTTCCTTCTGGCTGTCTTTATTCCAACATGGATCCTCAGGTAAATCTTTCATGGAGAATCCAAGAAGCGGGACCACAATTCCCACAATGCAGACTCTCCCAACCATAACAGTATGAAGCTCGGGTCTCAGGGTTACAGCTCCATTTACAAAGCATGAGTGACAAAGTATGTTGTTTTCTGTTACGATTGGTTACTAGAAAATTACATTCCTTTTAGGGTAGGAGCACTGTATAAGCTTTCTTATTTGTAGCTCATTGGTAGGAAGCTGAAGAGAGCTCAAGTTTGTTTAAGGTCAGAGTCAGCACTTCAGGAAAATTAGGACAGTTTAAGTTTTGGTTACGTGAGTATGAGTGTTTGGTCAAGAGGTATATCCAAATTGTTTGGGTTTTCCTTTAACACTGCAAACATAATAGATTGGTGTCATAAGCTGTTGTTTCATGTGTGTTGCTATGCATAAATAGTCATCAAAGCACTAATTATGCTGTGGTGGCCATGAGAATGAGCAGAGGCTCTAAATGCTAGAATCTGAAAAACCACTGTCTTGTTTGTGCAGAGGCAGTGCTTCTCAAGGGCTGCTGCTGGGCAATGACCGAGTACCGTAGGCCAAAAGGCCTCCTCTGATGGCTGACCATGGCTTGAAGGCTTCCTCGGTGGCATTGCTGAACCTTCCTTAGACAGTAACCGCATGCTTGCACTCACCCTTCCATTTCCTCCTTTCTCAAGGCCAGACTTGCTTATGGTCTGAAAGCTCTTCCAGCCTTTTCCATCTCCTCATCATTTTCCCATACAGGCATTTTCCCTAATAAAATCCTTTGATGTTTAACCCAGTCTTGATGTCTTATTCTCAGAGGACCCAGTCAAAAAGGCAGTAGGCCATGGGTTTGGTAATGGCTCACCTAACACCATGCAGCTAGAGGACACTGTACTCTTTGGAGGTGGAACACACAGTTTCTGGCAAAAGGTAGTGACCAAGTTGCTAGATTTCAGTTAGTTTTCACCAGTACATTCCTTTTTTTCCCCTTAGAGAGAGAGAAAGAAGGAGGGGGAGAAGGGCAGGAGAGAGAGAGAGAGAAAGAAAGAATCTCAAGCAGGCTCCATGCTTAGCACAGAGCTGATGTGGGGCTCAACCCAAAACCCTGAGATCATGATCTAAGCTGAAATCAAGAGTCATACTCAACCAACTGAGCCACCCAGGCACCCCTATCACCTATCACATATCACTCCATGGTGAATGTTGTGTTCTTCAGAAACACTCAAGTGGAGGTAAATGCTGTGATAGGTAGGGATGATACTGGCATTTGAAAACTATGGAGGGAATGATGCTTACAGAGATAGGGGAGTTGGCTGGTTATTGCTAAGTTGTACTGACACCCTGCAGAGGGATAATAGGAGATGAGGGCTATAAACAAGCAGTTAGTATCTAAATATGAAAGCCAGAGACCCTGGAAGGTAGCTTCCAAAGATGCCCATCTCCTGCTGAGGGGCAGACCCAGTTGAGCAGCAGCCTGAAGACTTGGTTGTTGAAGTACCAGAGCTCCTGGGACATTTTAATTCTCTGGAAAGGCAGGTCTGCCATGTGAAAGTCAGGGCCCTTGTGTGGAAAACCTGGAACTCTGAAATAGGAACATCTGGAGGTCTAGAGGATATTGCTTCTGCATCCTTCCAGACCCTCTGGGATTGTGGAGGATTTCCCTCCCTGGAAAGAACTAGCATTTCTGTAGCATCTTCCAGAACAGCAGAAATTTCACCCTAACAGGCAACAGATTATGGCCACTCAGCCTACCCCTGCTACCTTTCATGGTTGCCAGGACAACAATTAGGGTAAAATCTCAGAGTATCACAGCTGGAATTGTGCTGAGCCTTACAAAGGAAGAAAGAGACTATCCCCCTAAAGAATTATATGAATGAGCTAGCATATACTAGTAAGAATCAGGAAATTACTCCTGGAAGTAGATTTTGAAAGTTCTTGATCAATGGGGACAAAGTGTACAATTGAATAAGCAAGAATGCATTGACTTGGGGATACTCTACTAAGATTCAGGATTTAAAAGCCCAGCAAGGACCCAGAGGATAGGTTAACTCACAGCTGGGGTAGCTCCTAGAAGCTGGGGTAGCTCCTAGAAGCTTGGGTAACTCTCAGCAAAGTAGAAATGTCCAAATTGTCCTAGCAGAACACAAATGAAGGGATTAAGTAGCTAAAGAAGTGAGCATGTGGTATGGAACATAAGGCCAGAAGACCCACCAGAAGATTATGTTCCACAGGAGGGTCCAGATAGCACATCATTCACCGAGGCCATCAGGAATGCACTAGTAAGAGTAGAATCAGCACCATTAAGAAATTCTCTGATGGCTTTCCTCTCCAGGCCGGAAATGTTGGTACTAGAAGCAGCTGCATAACTGGGCTGGCTAGCATTCCTGGAGATGACAGGGCCTTGAAGTAATAGAGGCCAGATGGCAGCACTTGTCTATCAGGAGCTAGGAGGCTGTAATTACCATAATGACTGGCAAGACCGCGGGGCAGCCAAGGCTGCTTGACCCACAGGGAGTTGTAGAGATGGTTAATAGAGCATAGTGTCTCTAGGGGCAAAACAGATGGACAGCTAACGAGGGTGTTACTTAACATTACAACCAAATAAAGATAAGAACAGAGGAGTGAGATGTCGAGTGGTTGCCCAACAAAGTCACAATCACTTGCTCAGTTCCTGGATCAGAACAAATTTTAATGTTTATAATCAATTTGGTAAAGAAGAGGCTAAGTCCCTGGGAGGAAGGACTCTACCACACCACGGTAAGTACCATGACAATACAGTGCCTATATGCATTATTTGAATTGACACATTTGGCAGTTGGAATAACCCCACATTATGTCTCTGGCCTCTGAAATAAGAGCTATCATAGCAGGATAGTCAGATGGAAACCTCTGAAATCATCCTCCCCATAGTAACTTTAAAACATTTGTGGGGCGTCTGGGTGGCTCAGTTGGTCAAGCGTCCGACTTCGGCTCAGGTCATGATCTCACGGTTCGTGGGTTCAAGCCCCTCATCGGGCTCTGTGCTGACAGCCAGCTTGGAGCCTGGAGCCTGTTTCAGATTCTGTGTCTCCCCCTTTCTCTGACCCTCCCCTACTCTCTCTCTCTCTCTCAGAAATAAATAAAACATTTAAAAAAATTAAAAAAAAAAATTTGTAATATCCCATGAAGGGGTGTGGCAAAGACGAGCACCAACATTAAATATGTGAAGAGTGGCTCTTATCAGATTGCCACTTAATTTGATACTCAGGCCCCTTCAAAAGTCAGATGGATCCTGGAGAGTAACTGTAGACTATCACAATGTCAACCAACATCCTAGATTGTAGCTACTATGCCAGCCAGGGTACAGCATTAGAGAAAGTCAATATGGTGTCAGGTACACAATATGCAGTCATTAATCTAGTGAATGCATGTATTCTATTCCATCCCAATCAGGAAAGAAGAACAGAAATAGTTTGTATTCACACAGATGGACATGATACTCATTTAAAATTTTCCCTCAGGGCCATGTTCACTCTCCTACCCTCAATCATAGCTCAGAGAGATCTAGACCTTCAGGACATCCCACAGAACATCATACCTATCTATTACATCTGTGATTTGATGCTGATTATACAGGAGTAATAGGTGACAGTAAGCTGGAGACCTTGGTAAGATGCATTCACTCTAGAGGATGAAAGAGCAAAGATTCAGGTGCCAGTCTTTTTAGTGAAGTTTTGAGAACCTAGTGATCAGGAGCATGCTGGGACATGCTCCAAAGTAAAAGACAGCTTTACTGTATCTTGCATTCCTTACACAAAGAAGGAAGGAAAGCATTTTGAAGGTGTCTCTGGCTTCCTGAAGCAACATGTTCCAAACTTGGGAATATTTATTCCCTCCATGTTACAGAGTGATACGACAAAAGGATGCCAGCTTTAAATGGGGCCTTAGATTGCATGGTAGTATAGAATGAGTACTTCCACACAACCTTCCTTCCCTTTATTCTTCTCTTGGGATTAGTCTTGCACCAAGATCCGATTGTTGACCCAGCCTTTGCCCAGCTCCCCTCCCATTTTCAATCCCAGGCATATAGCCTAATAAAACTGTCATGTCTAATCCTATTTACCCCGTGACTCTTGGAAGATTTGGACGAACACAAGTGTTATAGAGCAAAGTCACCTAAAGTATAAGGAATCGGGGTGCCTGGGTGGCTCAGTCAGTTAAGCATCAGACTCTTGGTTTCATGATCTCATGGTTGTGGGATCGAGCCGTGTGTCAGGTTCCACACTCACAGTGTGAAGTCTGCTTGGGATTCTCTTTCTCATTCTCTCTCTGCCCCTCCCCCCACATGTTTATGCAAATTGTCTCTCTCTCTGAAAAATAAACTTTAAAAAAAGAATAAGGAATCATTGCCATTGCTAACAGTTTCTAGAGGAAATAAAAGGGGAAAAGCAAATTTACAGTGTAAGGGTAGGATGGGTTTTTGGGTAAGAAAAACAAGACAGTGTGTGTAGTACTTCTCATAATTCTACTCTCTCCACCCTCACCTAAAGAGAGACCGTTGTCTGATGTGAGGAAGAGTTAATAATAGTATTATTAGCATGACTTTGGTGGTGTTGACTACAAAGCCAGATAAAGATATCAGAGATTGAGAATCAATCAGCCATTAGTAAAAGTTCATTAAAAATTGTGGCTTAACCAGACAGGAGGACTGATAAATAGATATTTCAACCAGACAGTTAAGGATTAGTGAGGGAAGTTAGTTACTACTAAGTAGAGAGTTACAATCTCACGTCACGGGTAAGTAATTTAATCTACTTTATTTAATTTAGTGATTTAAGACTCAAACCTGAATCTAATTGTAAACAACCTAGTCTGAAAACTAAGGGTTTAATATTCTTCTTGTGATGACTATGAAAGGGGCATAACATGTCTATCTCATGTTAGGAAGAACCATCCTGACCACACACAGCCACCTGGTTTTGTCAGAGATCTGTAGGCTGTAGGTGATCACATTATGACACACAAAAATATGCAACTTTGGCATAAAGATTATTTTGAGCTGAAAACAACTGAGAAATAGCAGATGCCAAAAAAGTTCTCTGCTCTCTCCCTCCTCCACATTTGCCTAAAATCAAACGTAGACTTCCAGTCACCGAAGACTCGTAGGAGCCCAGAGACAGTACGGAGAGAAACCTGCTTAACAATTGTTACCAAAACAGTCTTTATCTTCAAGTAGTTTCTCCCATATACTTACCTGGGAAGCCTGAGACCCCTTTCCGTTATCATGTCACTTCTCCACAGACATATTCTTTGTTAGGAGGCGATGTAAGCCCAGTTTTAACCACCTCTTTGAGTACTTTTATTGAGTTTCTCCTGCAGGTATGCTCACTGCACATTAATAAACTGTTACTCTCTTTTGTCAGTCCAGTATATAGGGCCACAGCCAGAAAATCTAGGAAAGACGAACAAGATTTTTTTCAACTTCAACTTGTTAGATGCTCTATTTTGATCATTATTTATTGAGCCAGTAACCTCAACTTGTCTGAGATGATAAAACAATTCTCTTAGTAGAGGCAGATATACCAGGAAATGAGTGAAATTTATGGTCAGGGAGCTTCCCTTGCATTGCCCCTTTTAAGGTCCTGTAGCTGATTTTGAATTCAAAATTTCATATTTTTTAATTAAAAGGGATCCCTATTCCCCATAAATTGCATAAGCTCCAGGACCCACAGAGCCTAGGGCTGTCCCAGGAACAGCCCTGTATAGCCCTGTCCAGCCCTGTCCCTGTACAGCAGGCTGAGAAAGTTGGATATTGTCACAAATAGGGATCTATATATGGATGTCAGGTAAGACAGTGACACCTCGAGATTTGCATTTTAGAAAGATTACTCGGAGAACAATGTAGACAAAAGTGTGAAAAAGGACCAGATCTGCATAGAAACTATAAGGAAGCTATCATTGTATTCCAAACAAGGATAAAGACCTTTTTCTTTTATAAAAGGATTTGGTGTTTCCTTTGAAAGAACAAGATCCTCTAGGGCATTTCTAATTTTACTTATAAAAGCTTCTGCCTCCAATTTCAGAAGCATTATTCTTCCTCCAAGAAGCTGAGGAGATTCAAATCTTTTGCAATGTAACAATCTGTCCTTGCCTTCAGAAAGTAAAATATGGGGGGCGCCCGGGTGGCGTAGTTGGTTAAGCGTCCGACTTTCGCTCGGGTCATGATCTCGCAGTTCGTGGGTTCGAGCCCCGCATCGGGCTCTGTGCTGACTGCCAGCTCAGAGCCTGGAGCCTGTTTCAGTCTGTGACTCCCTCTCTCTCTGACCCTCCCCTGCTCACGCTGTCTCTCTCTCTCTCCTAGAAATAAATAAAACATTTAAAAAAAAAAAAAAACTCATACTTTAAAAAAAAAAAAAAAAAGAAAGTAAAATATGGAACTTTCATACTCAACAGTGCTAAATTACTAGCATAAGGAAAATAGCAAGAATTTGTGTTTTAAAATTGACTGTCGGTTTAAAAATTGAAAACAAAACAGGTTTTCAGAAACCTCTTTATTCCAATAAGAGACTCAAATAAAGTATATGCTATATCCTTGGATGGTAAACTCAATATTATAAAAAATACCCTAAGAGTACACATTTTAATATTAAACAAGCTTAGAGTTCATCTGGAAGAATAAAAATATGATAATCAAGATAGAGAAAGATGAGTTGTTCTACCAGAGAGTAAATCTTACTTTAAAGCCATGAAAACTAAAACAGTTTTAGAGGCATGAGAAAAAGAAAAGAGAAGTCTGTTCAAAGTTTGGAGTCTAGAAATGGATTAAAGAAGTATAAACATGTCACATTAATAGGGAAAAAAATAGACTGGTAGGTGGTTAGTCATTTTTTCACAGCAGTATGGTGTTAAGGGGAAACCAGCAACTCCATTCAATGGGGGAACTGTGGGGAAAATCTCCTCTTCTTCCAGGGGAAGACAACCACACAGTCTATGTACCATCAATTGTCTACTCTTCCTCAGAAAGTTACTATGAAAAATCCATACTCTGACTCGGGGTCCTGGGGAGAAGGAAAAAAAGTTTTACACCAAGTTTATGAGTATTCCTGTGAATTCTGCAGTTACAATTTAAACACACACACACACGCGCACGCATACATACACTGACCATGTAGATCAAGCACAAAGACTTATTGAAAATGACAAGTTTTTGGAAAATCATAGGAAGAGTTTTTAGTTATACATTCTTGATTCAGGACTATTTTGGGATGAGTTCTTTGGAATTTACTTAAACACATTCCAATTTGAATTCTTAGTAAATGGGCCACAGGTGCATATTCTTCTCCAGATTCTGAAAATATCTGATTATATATGGCAGATTCCTTGCGAAAGTCCCTAGGCAAAGAGAGTTAACTAATGCCCCTGCACACTTAAGCAAAAGACTAAAGGGCATCAGCCCCCATGTTAGACACAAAGGAGCGGAGCCATCAACTTTGCTCTGAAGTTTGGCTCCTCGGGCCAGAGATCTACCACAGTCATATTGGTTTTCCTCCTGGTGTTCCCTCACTAACTCTTCCCAACCTTTCAGAACCTAGGAAAAAGTGATACTAGAGACATAGAACATATCATAGACTATGAGATACAGAGGAAGCCCACCTAACTGTGTCCTGTGAGAGGCAGGAAGAAAGAAGGATGGAGAGCCTTTTTCCAAAGCACACTCTACTTCTCTATATCATAAGTTGCACTTGCCAATTGACAGGTGTATCCTGCATTAGTGTATGAGATATCTCAGCACAGACACCAGGCTTATAAGCCTGTGTATTGCTATGTCTACATATAGCACCTAACACATATATGTACTCTAATATTTGCTGTGCAAAAAAAGAAAACATCTAGAAAACACTCTCTGTGGCTGTCAAAAGCAAAATAGTGATCTCTAGGATCTATTAGTTTGGGCTTTCACATTCACACTTTCAGAAAGAAAGGAAAAGATGTTATCTCATTATCAAAATCTCACTAAATGCAAAGATAGAATGTATTACTGCTTGGTATATTCATGAAGCAAAATATGCAGATATGGAGTAGAAATCATCTCTACTAAATAGTTAGGACCAAAAATAAGGCAACTGAATTTAATGTTTTATTATCATGTAATGGTTTGGGCACCAGGTTCCACCCACAACGAGGTGCCAATAACCATTTGAGAAAATGGTCATCAGAAAGGCTGGCATACTATGCATTGAGATGCAGAGTTGTACCATGGAGGTGTAGCACCTAGCAAATTTTGCCTTTATTAGTCTCTAGAGAGCCCCATTAAGAAAGCTTGTTCTTATGACATTTATTGTTTACTCTGCTTGAATTTAATTTTTCCTTGGGGAAAGAATCTCATCCCTGCCTATAAAATAAATTGAATTTTCTTAATCTGGCCCTTACAGAATAAATCTGTTTCTTTTTAACCTTTAAAACTCTGAAAAATAAGATCAATCCTTCTTTTTAGTACCCAGTGTGTACCAAATCAAAGTGTTGCTATCACATATGATGGAATAGAACTCTTATCAAAACACTAGACTGCTGCATTGTTTTCAGTTACTTATCTGCTATTTTCCTGACAGTTTATACTATAGTTGATCAATAGGTTATAGCTTTACCAATCTTAATTTCTTGAAAACCTTAGCTCAAGACCATCTTCACTATTTCAGTTCATATCTCACATAAAGAAATTCAGAAGGGTTGCATTTTAATGTCAACTATTGTAGTAAAAGCTGTCAATGCCTACCCAGACCTCTTTGCCAGGCTGATTTTCTCATTCCCTAGTTGCCATAAATATTGACCACTCAATGTTGACAGCTGCAACCTTCTCCAGAAAATCACCCTTGGGCAATAGAAGCCACTTCACTGAGAGATGTCTGGGATAGCCCATAGCCAATGACTGAGTGAGACACGGATATAAAGGCCAGTTTTCTTGCCTTAAAGTGGGACATCTTTATGGTTCCATTCATGCCCTACAAAGCACATCATGATGCTTATTATAAAGTTCTGTTGCATCTCTTTCTTAATAACTATCACTTTTTCACTATTCCAATCGCCACTCTTTTTGGGACCATCTCTCACCTGACTGTACAAATTGCCTTCAGAATCAATATTCACCTTCCTATAGTCTCTTCTCTACAATATTGCTGGAACACTCCAAGATGCAAATCTAATCATCTTCCATTTCCCCTTCTCTAACACACACACCCCCTACTTACACCTTTTATTAACTATCTCCATCACTTACAGAGAGGCAGTAGACTGAACTCAGTTCACACATCACATACTATGTTTCTCTCCAAAAAAAAACGAGACCATGAGGTAAAGCAAAGCCTTGAGATATGGCATTTATCTACCTTGAGAACCAAAGTGAGCGAAAGCAGTTAACCAGAACCTTAAATGGTGTTAGAAGACTTCGATTAGTAGAGAAGAACTAGAAAATGAAGTAAACCCAGGGGAACGGGTTACAAAAAATATTCCCCTTGTAAATTAGGGAGTTTGTTATAGCAAGTTAGGACTTAACATGTCCCGCTGGTGTTCTTGGTGGGCAAGAATCTCTTTTACCATCTAGGCCAGGAATCTCTTGACACATTGTATGGGAAACTTCTCAGGTTCAAGTTGGGATGATGATTGGTTCTCGGGTAGGTGAGTATAGTTTAACACTGGAAAACTGTAACAATAAATACACTAACAATGAAAGTCAAACCCCCAATAGTAGTAATGCTAAAGAATAATTTGTGCATCTTTGATACTTAAGTATCTAAAATTTGAAAAACTGGCCCATTACAGAAATAGACTGACTTCTGACTCCAGTCTATAATATGTAATTGTGTAACTGATTTAGATTTGGTTTTACATTGCAATTTGTTTACTAATAATATTGGAATACTTATTGGAACATATTCCCCTTCCCTCCCACCATTTTAAAAAATTTTAAATTCAGGAAATTTAACAGCATCTGGAATGGCTTGTCAGACAATATTAAAACAAATATGATAAGTTTATGAACAGTTTTAAAACTTCTATAGAAATTGAAGTTGTAAATTCCACCCTTAAACTTGACTATAACAAATTTCCTACATTTACAAATGGAATAAGATTTGACTATCAAAATAAAAAGGTAGGAACAACTTCTCAATTTTGAACTTCAGTGCATTAATAAGTATCTTTAACAATTAAAGTGGTCCCTGAAATATTTTGTGTGTAGAGTGTATTAATTAGGACCTCATATTGACATACAAATCCAGAATTAGATCCTTGCAAAAATCATAAACCGTGACAAAATTAGATCAAATTCCTGCATGACACAAATGCCCCCTCCTTGAGATGGTGCATGAGTTTTCTAGTTCACCAATCTTTCCTACTCCCTGCTCCTCCCTCTACCACATTACTTAGTCACTCATTTACCTTTACAGTCCTGGTCCTTATAAAGGAATTTCCTATTTCAATTCATGCATCTAGAGAAGTGGTTCTCAACAAGGGGTGATAATGTCCCCAAACGCCTAGCGGGCAAAGTCTGGAGATACATTTGTTACAACTATGGGTGGATACTACTGTCCTGCAGTGTGTAGAGGCCAGGGATGCTGTTAAACATCCTACAATGTGCATAACAGCACCCAACAACAAAGAGTTATCCAGCCTAAAATGTTAAGTGTTAAAAGCCAAGAAATCCTGACCTAGAAGGAAACATATAAAATCCTCCAACATGGTGCAGAGGCCTTGCGATGACCTTTGTATATTCTGCAGATGAATCCAATATATGATTTGACATTATATGGGTCACAAATATCTTCCTTCTTCATTGTTTATACAGGCCTCTTTTGTATCTAAGTTCTTAAATATTAATAAGTTTCTCTTTCCTTTACAATTTGTTCTTTATTTCCTTCAAGAAATCCTTCCCTACATTGTTCCCTTGTAAGCATTCTATAAGTATTTCACATTTATGTCTTCAATCCACCTGGAATTTATGTTTTGGAATTCAGAGATGTAATTTTATTTCTACAAGGATAACCCATAGCTTCAGTAGCATTTACTGAATAGTTCATCTTTCTCCACTAATTGGTAACACCAACTTTGTCATATATTGACTTTCCAAATAAACTCCCACCTGTTTCCAGATTTTTCTATTTCCTCTTACTCCTCTGATG
Organism: Hyaena hyaena; assembly: GCF_003009895.1. Taxonomy (NCBI): domain Eukaryota; kingdom Metazoa; phylum Chordata; class Mammalia; order Carnivora; family Hyaenidae; genus Hyaena; species Hyaena hyaena. The sequence goes on from NW_024080883.1 coordinate 1,197,473, forward strand.
TCATTAATTTAAATTACACTTTGATTAGGAAACCTACTATCTGATATCATGATTCCTTCCCCAGTCTTCTTTACATTTACTCTTATGTATGAATTTCAGTACCAGCCTCTTGTAATTTTATTCAAAATTGCATTGAATTTAATGATGGGGTTAAAGATAACTAATTTTTCTTATTCATGAACATTGTATCCCTGTTTGGATTTTTCTATGACTTTCAGTGAAATTTAATAATTTCCCCATAATGTTAATGGTAGACTTATTCCTGGGTGCTATATATGGTGTTTTGAGGTTTTTGTTTTTCTAGTAACTTTTTTCTTAGTTGGATTTAGTATAAGGCAAACTAAACTTGCTGAGCTGCCTTCATAGCTTCTCTGTAGAGTCTCTTGGATTTTTTTTTTTTTTTAACTTAATCATATCACTTGCAATAGTTCCTTCTTCTGCAATACTTACTAATCTTTTTCCAGTGTACTGGCTCTGATTTCTAGTACAGTTTAGAAGAGTGGGTGTCTTCATCTTGTCCTTGATTTTAAAAGGCATTGCCTTTGATGCTTCACATTTAAACATGACTTTTTCCTTTCTAGATTTTTGGCACATACTTTCTGTTAGGCTAAGAAAGTTTTATTCAATTAGTGACTTCCTAAGTTTTTAACATCTTGAATGGGTGGCACTAAGCCATTTATAACACAAAGCAGGTTTGTTCTTTAAGCATGCCCAGTCTTCTTGAAGGACTTGTTCTTATATTTGGAGATATACCTAAAAAGCTTTCCTCCATCTTTGAACCTGACTCCTATTCACCCCCAGCCTTGCTCAGTATCTTTCAGGGAAATCCATTTGGTTTAAATCATCTTTGATAGGGATACTGTTCCATTTCCAGAAATCAGCTCATTCACTCACAAAAAGATCTTAAGGGCCTTAAAAATTACCATCAATCATTTCATGGTTGGCCAGAGATAAAAATCTAAGTCAGAAGCCTGGCCAAAATTGTGGCCAACACATAGAGCCAGGGATAAATCTCTTAAGATTCTTGAAAGGAAGTAGGAACATGCATCAACATTCCTTTCTCTTCGAGCTTTTTTCTAATTCCCTGGTCAACATATAAGCTACTCCTGTGAAACTACTAACAAAAATGTACCCCAAAGCTTCCAAGAGGCCAAAACAGTCAGATGAGGATATAAGGGTGCATTCTCACACATGTGAAGGAAACTACTTCCATCGGGGAAAGAGAAGTGTTATCGACTATTGTGGACAAATAGTCAGCAAAAATAATCCTTTTATAAAATGAAATAAAAATAGGCTTTATAAAAATGAAATGACATTTCAGTGTTGTTTCCCATCTTTTTTTTTTTTTTCTGTGGGAAAACACACAATGTTGAACAGCTGGCTTTTCTTTTGTTTCTTTCATTCTGTCTAGGCCACAGTTACTGGGGGACACTTTCTAATTTAGTCTGTTTTCTTCTTCACAACAATGAAGGGGAAAAATAATTCTTCATACTGCTTTTGAGCCAGGATGCGTCAGTATTGTACCTGGGAAGAAAATGGCTAAGTTCTGGGACAGGTGGGATTTTTTTCCCCTCAGTCAAAATACATATGTTATTGGAGGGTTTTTCAGCCAAAAAACATTTGGTTATTTCATCTTGAGTGCTATATATAATTTTCTGAAAATGTCAAAACATCTTATGCAGGCAGCATGCCTTGAGTAAACATCTATCTCCCCGGGTGTTACTAATTTACCTATAGCCTTTTTGAGTGTCATTTAAACAGCTACAGGTTGTTCATTGATTAACCAAGCATCCTAAAGCATGGAAATGAACTTTCATTTTTTTTCCTCCAATTGTAACATCTACCTCGCACTCTGAAAGTGATACGGATATACCATAGCATCCCTTGTCCATATATATGGTGGCTGGGGTGGGGATGTAGGAGTGAGAAACACGCTTCTACGGAAGCAAAGAAAAAGACCAAATCTGCAGTGGGGTACAGTTGAATCCAACTTTCCAATCTATCTTTATTTTTTATTTTTATTTCTTTAAGTTTATTTTTATGTATTTTGAGAGAGAGATAGAGAGTAAGCAGGGGAGGAGCAGAGAGAGAGGGAGACAGGATCCTAAGCAGGCTCCGTGCTCTCAGCACAGAGCCTGATGTGGGGCTCGAACTCAGGAACGTATGAGATCATGCCCTGAGCCAAAGTCAAGGGTTGGACCCTTAACCAACAGCCACCCAGGTACCCGGCCCACCTATCTTTATTAAAACCAGCTGGTTAAATGACTTGCAGTAGGCCAATAAAATGTTACTTTTTTAAAAGTCAAGTCTTGGGGCACTGGGGTGGTTCAGTCCATTGAGCTTCTGACTCTTTATTTCAGCCCTGGTTATGATCTCACGGATATGAGGTTGAGCTCCAAGGGCTCTGAGCTGGGAATGGAGCCCGTTTAAGATGATCTCTCTCCCTCTCTCTCTCTGCCCCTCCTCCTCACCCCCACAGGTGCACACACGTGCATTCTCTCCCCCCCATAATAAAAAATAAAGCAGTTATCTGTGGCCCTTCCTTTTGAGTTATTTTCTAAATTATTGTATATATTTCCTTTTTCTGGTAAATGGAAAAAAGTATTTGCCTGATCTTTCACCTTAGTATCAGAGAGACGTTACGTCTAGACTAATATTTGAAAAGTGCTCCTCAACCCATTTTCTAACAAAAACAAAAATATATTACAGATAAATTTCAAACTTCAGTTGTGTCAAAAAAAGTGACTTCTGTATTGTCCAGTAGCAGGTATAATACATCGGAGATCTCTCCCAAATCACATTATAAATACAAACACACTTTCAGCCTCGTCCCACACATTTTCTTCTCCCTCGAAATCTCCACACATATAACACTTACCTCATTTTTTAATGCAGCTTTTTGGAAAACTGCTTGATACACAAGCCTTTTTTGAAAACTGTAAAGCTGCGGTCAGCTATGTCTCCTTTCTTGTTTTTCTAATAGCTGCAGAGTACGGTAGTAACTTTAGCAACACAGAGCTATAGCACAGAGAAATTCAAGATAATCCCCTTTATTTTGTTGATTTTAACAAGAAACCTCAAAACTTTATGCTACGTGTAATGGGCTTGAAACAGATGCATCAGCGGGATGTGAATTTAGAATTCATGTTTCAGAGGTAGAACAAATCCTTCCCTATGCCTCCTTTTTGCTCATCTTCTGCCCTTTCCACACACCCCCCCCTTCCCTTTTCTAGCGTCAGAGTAGCAGCGGAGGATTATAGTATTCCACGGATTGTAATATATTGTACTGTTAAATGCAGCAAATACAGAAACCTCTTGTTGGAAAGTTCCTGAGGTGAAGGGAAACCTATGACAGCGACTATGGTGCAACTCCGAAAACTTCCAATTTTGACAAGAAAAATGAAAACATAGCAGTGTGCTGGCTTAGCCTTCAACAGCGCGCGTCTTGCTGTTTTTTTTCCGTGCTACCCGCTGCTAACTGACTCCCGGCCTGCAGCGGTCTGTAACCACCAGGCCCAACCCGCCCCCAGCCGCTCAGAGCCACAGGGAGAGCTCTGCAGCATCCGGCTCCGCCCCTCTCCCGCCAGGAGGCGTGTCCCGACGGGGGGCGGGACGCCACGCCCCCACGAAGGACGGGACCGCCTCTCAGCCGTCTCTCCAGAGGCGAAGCTGGTGGGGGCGGGGGGAGGTGAGCCATCCCGGCGTGACGTCATTCAGAAAGCCCGTCCTGGTTGGAGGGAGTTTAGAAGACAACAGGGCGGGAAGGAGGCGGAGTCTAGTTTCCTTGGAGACGGGTTGCTCGGCGGTCGCTTGGTAACCGGTCGCGGCGGTCCCGGCTGCGGCAGCGCAGGCGGCTGAGGCCGCCGAGGTGTGTGGGCCGGAGCCCACGCGGGGCTCTTTCTGCCTGCCCTGTGATGGCGGCTGCGGCGGCAGTGGTCACGCCGTCAGGTTTGGAGGATGGGGTGTCTCGGTCCCGAGGAGAAGGGGCCGGGGAGGTGGTCGTGGAGCGGGGGCCTGGTGCGGCCTACCACATGTTCGTGGTGATGGAGGACCTGGTGGAGAAGCTGAAGCTACTCCACTACGAGGAGGAACTCCTCCGGAAGAACAACCTGAAGCCCCCGTCCAGGTGGGTGCCCTCGTTCTCCAGCGCCTGGGTGCGGGCCAGGCCCGGGGAGATCCCTCCTCCGGCCTTCTGGGGACCCTTGAACGGGGGTTGGCACTTGCTTCCATCTTCCTAGGCAGGAAGGGGCACTTTCCCCGAACTTGGCGACACAGTCCGTGGAGTTCACCGAGTTTAGACTTGGTGTTTTTTCAGAGAGGGTAACGTTTCAGAACCGCAGAAAAGACTGGAAGACGGCTTGCCTAGTCTTTAAAGCACCCACACACCTCCACAAAATGCAAACTGTGTTTTTTTCTGATTATAAAAGTTATAAAAGTACCTATTGTAGAGGACTCAACACGAGAAAATGTGTAGAAAAAATACTGAAATCACCCATAATGTCGTCTTCAAAGATGATTATCATTTTAGCTGCTTCTAGTTTTTGTTTTCTTCTGAGATAATTTGTCTCCACAAGTGGTAACTTAGGACCTTGCTCGACTTTCTATGCAGTAAGCAAACTTGTTGATTAATTGCTGTGGTTTAAACGACCCCTGCCTTTGCAGTAACAGTACTCTCAGAAACTAAGAAGTGGAAAAGACAAATGAAATGACAGCTTTTGGAACTGTGTCTATCATACAGCCTAAAATTCTGCCCGTGTTGTGGTGGGGAACAGTCCCTCATGTCCTCAAGTCAGTGCCATCAGTTGTTGAGGGTAATGCACAGCTAGTATTTTCTCTTCCAGCTAGTGTAGTTTAGTGATAGCCAGATAAATAAGATAATACTTAGATTTGCTTATTGTGTAAAATGCAATTTGGATTAAAAATCTATAGTGCTTTCTTTTAATGCGTATAGGTTGGCTAAAATAATTTCCCTTGACAGTTTTGATCTTATTCATTGCCCTCTTCCAGTAACTTGAATTTTAAGATAGGCTCTATGTAAACTGTCCATATTGCTAAGTCAGTCCATAATAAGAGAAAAGTTAGAGGAAAAAGTTGTGTTGCTTTATCCATGATGGAAACTGTGGGATTAGGAGTTGTTACTTAAATGAATTAATCAGGATAATATAAGCAACCGACATTTTCTATGATAAAAATGCATTTTTGTCCCCAAGTATATTTTTCAAACTAAAAGGAAATGGCCTTAAGGCTCTAGGGGTATAACCTCAGTACTATTTCCTCAGGAGTTCAGCAGTATATTTTAAATTATGGATTTGAGTGGCAGTATCCTAATTTAATGTTTCTCGAGAGTGTGGTAATCAGACCAAAAGCAGCATCACTTGGGAACTTATTAGAACTGCAATTCCACGGGCCTTTCCCCAGGTCGGCTGTATCAGAAATTTCAGGGGTGGAGCCTGAAGTCTGTGTTTAACAAGCCTTTCAGGTGATTCCGCTGCATCCTGAAGTTTGCGAACTGCTCTACGAGGTCTGGAGGCTTTCCTGGAGTTGTTATCACCCAGTAAGGAAAAGCTGAGTTTTTAGCAGTGGGTACTTTGAAGGGGTTGTGAACGTATCCCTGGAAGGACTTGATTATCTTTTCCTTCCCAGCTCTCTCTTCTCTTTAAGAACATTTACACTCACCCTACAGGAAAAAGTTTGGGAAATATGAGAGAGTAGACTGTTGATTCTTATGTAAAGTAGTTATAATAGCCATAAATACAATTATGAACATAATAGTAATAACGACACACAAAAAAAGCAAACTTAGGTCTTTGATTAACTGACTCAAATGTTGTTAGCTAGTTTTATTCTTAACCTATTTATGTATACATCATATTGACCCTCACAGGGCTGTTATTACTGGGCTAAGGGATTTAGCAAAAGTCAATAAATGTTTGTTAGACTGTGGGTGTGCTACTTAGTGGTTCTTAAGCCTGGCTGCACCTTAAAACCATCTACCAACCTTTCGAAACATACTTGTACTGGGGCTCTACTCCCAGAAGTTCTGATTTAATTCAGGAGGGAATAAGCATTGTTTGGCCCAGCAGCTATAGTTTGACAAGCTTCCCAGGGGATCCAACTATGCAGCCAAGATGAGAACAACTGTTTAACATACCTGATAGGTTAGGAACAGTATGTAAAGATACCAGGGACATTGTAAAAAAAAAAAAAAAAAAAAAAAAATTTAAAAATGCATAATGAATAATCATTAAGGTCTTTTTTTTAAAACTCTGAAATTCTCTTTATTCCAAATTACCATTCTTACCTTGTTACGGCTTGTCTCCTCTTGTGTTTGTTACGAGTTAAATAGGATTTTAGGTTGTGTGTCACTTTTTCAAGAGATACTCTCTTAGTAATTATTCCTGACATATAAATGATTTTGGCAAAAGTTGCACGTGATTAGTTTTTTAATGTGGCCTGCATTTACTTGGGTGTATGTTCTTTGACTAATATTTTGTGTACAGTAGTAATTGCCCTAGTCCTGTTGATTAAAAACTTTAATATGAGTGGAAACCTTAATATGAGTGAAGTTACTGGAAACTTCAAAGAGTGAATTGTAGAATTTTAAAAAATTTTAAAGCCATTTTTAAAGCAATAAAATGGTTTTAAAATTTAAAAATGTTAAATCAAAATTAAAGCCATTAAAAATATTTCATATTCCATCCTTCCCCCTTGTTTTGAAACAGACACTATTTCGCACTGCCTACCAACCCTGGTGAACAGTTCTACATGTTTTGCACTCTTGCTGCTTGGTTGATTAACAAAGCAGGACACCCCTTTGAGCAACCTCAAGAATATGATGACCCTAATGCAACTATATCTAACATATTATCTGAGCTTCGATCATTGGTAAGTATGAACAACTGTCTTCTTTCAGATGTCAAGTTATGAATTTTAATATTGGCAATTCAACAACATAGGTGCTACCCTTTTAGATGAATTGTCTATGAATGACAATATACACACTCAATACTTACGTATGTAAAATTAAATCTGGATTTTTTTCAGATAAAACCTCAGAATGGTTGGTATTACAATGTTAATGCCACTTCTAAAAATGTTCAGTGTACTCTTTGTAGCCCGAAGTAATAATATTTTTCTTAATCTGGTTATGTCTCAGAGGTAAATTTATGGATACTTAGATCTCCTTCTAATAAATGCTAGTAGGAAGCTAAAACATTGTATTTTGAAAGGGAACTTTGATTTAATAGACCATGATAGCAGCTGTACTTTTCATTTCTGACTTGTCCTGGGGGACATCCAGTAAGAATTTTTGGCATAAATGTTATTAACTTTTGACAAGTGAGTCACTTTGTCCTTCCTATGGCTGTTTAACAATAGGATGCCAAGCTAGTAGTTTTACTGGTATTTTTCATCCTACAGGATCAGTTACTTGTTCTGTTATGAGGTTATTGCCTTTCAATCTGATACCTTTGACAATAAAACATCTTCATTTTCCCTTAGTTTATGTATTAATGGATAGAAAAGACGGATTTCTAAGAAGCAATATAATTCATTATTTTAAATCATATTTGAAACAGAGAAGTAATACATTTATTCAGCAGTACTTTGCTTAAAATATTTTGACATATGGAATATAAATAACAAATAAGACACTGTCTTTTGTATTTTAGGGTAGAACTGCAGATTTTCCTCCTTCAAAATTAAAGTCAGGATATGGAGAACATGTATGCTATGTTCTTGACTGTCTAGCTGAAGAAGCATTAAAATATATTGGTTTCACCTGGAAAAGGTAAACATTACCCAACCTGACAATAGTAATTTTATGTGGATGGCTTTTTCCTCTGTGGGATCAGAGCTGTTTAACTGAACTGACAAGGAGTATTTCCTCTTGAATATTCTAAACTGAAAATGCCACAAGTGATTAAAAATTTCTGTATAGACACACTGGAATATCTGGTATATTCAAAATCAGTTCTGATTTTATCATGCTCCTGCCCAATTCAAATTTAAATAATTATTAAACGTTCAACTGTAACTCAATATCTTTATCAACGTAGGAAATTTTTTTACTGTCTCTTTATTTATATATACAAAGATGGTACATACATGGGGTAACTGATAGCTGTAGATTTAAGGAAAAAATGGAAATTAATATAATACTTTAAAATGGGATTTTGTGGGTCACCTGCGTGGCTCAGTTGGTTAAGCGTCCAACTATGGCTCAGGTCATGATCTTGTGGTTTGTGAGTTCGAGCCCCATGTCAGGCTCTGTGCAGACACTTCAGAGCCTGGAAACTGCTTCCAATTCTGTGTCTCCCTCTCTCTTTGCCCCTCCCTGCTTGTGTTCTGTCTCTCTCTGTCTCAAAAATAAATAAAATATTTTTAAAAATTAAGAAAAAGTAAATGGGATTTTCCCTTATAGATACTGGACAAGAATAATAGCTATCTGAAGAAGCCACCTGACACTCTTAGTTCTTCATCATTGCTTCATTATTTGACTTGACAGTGATGTATTTATATTTCTATGATTGTATTTATCCCTTGGTTTTAAACTCCTTTGTTTTCAGGTCAGCCTTTCTTGCCAGGAACTATGAACTCTTCATATGTTCTGTATGGCAGTTAGCATAGCACAGATGACCACATCATTTTAAACCATATGAAATTACTGATATTCATCTAGCATTGAACTAAAAAAGGGCAATTTTATGCTTCAACCTAAATATTATGAGTTAGTGCACTATAAGGAATAACTATATGACTGAGATTACTTCTTTATTGGACTCCAACAAAAGTTATGAGATGTGCTACTCCATTTGGTATTTTTAAACATTACTAAATTTATTGTCCAATGTGTTCTAAGTTCACCTGATCAGTTTCTCAACCATTATTCAACTTTGTACTTCCTTTATTCATAGGCATATCTAATTCCTGGCCATGTATTGTGATTCTGATAATTTATAAGGACTGTAAATGTACGGGGAAAGAAAAGGGGAAAATATTGAAAATAGGTATCAGAGAATATTTCAGCTATGTAATGTGTAATTTACACAGAAGTTACATATTTGTAGGTGACTTTTATTTATTAAATATGTCAAAATAAATCCTAGAAGAACATTGCTTTTTAGGTATTATCTAATTCTAGTTAATAAAAACATTGGACATTTATTTTTTAAATGTTAATTTTTATACTTTGTTAACCTGTCCGAGGTATAGATTTTTTAAATAAGTTTCTAGAAATAAACCTAAATACTTTTGGGTATTTTTAATATGGGAAATACATGTCATTAATCTTGATGGAGAAATAATTGTTCAATACTTAGTGTTAGGACCACTAATTAGATTTTGGAAATAGGAAAGCTGGAGCCCATCTTATTCCATCAAAATAAATTTCAGATTGATCAAAGATGTAAATGTGAAAAATGAGACTATAGGAGTACTAAAAGGTCAAAGGTGGTTGGGATGTGTCATATACAGGAAAAAGCTAGGATCCATGCAAGAAAAGGTTGCCAAGTCTATGTAACAAGAATTGTACAATCCTGAATAGCCAAGATTATAAGTAATAAACTAGAAAAAATCTTTTTAACACAAATTAAGCAAAGCATCAATTTTCTTAATATACAAAAGGGCAAAGGGCATAAATAGACATTTTACTGAAAAATAAACACCGATAACCGATCAAAACCTGAAAAAGTGTTTAATCACTCTCCTGTGAAAGAAATGCAATAAATGCATTAAATGCAATAAAACAAGAGATTTTTCATGTATATGATTGGCAAAGATTAACGTTTATTTACAGTATTGGTGAATATGTGAAAATGGAGTCCCTGTTTTTGGGAGTGTGAATTAGGGTAACATTTTGGAAGCTGGTTTTTGGTGATATACAGCAAAAGAATACAATGTACAAAGTTGTTGACCCACCTATTCTACTTGTATAAATTTATTATAATTGATAGACATAATGATAAATGTACAAGGATGATCTTTGTAAAATTGGTAAAAAATAGAAACCACCTCAATGTTCATCCACAGGTTGCTAATTAAATTAATTATGGTTCTGTTTAATAGTTCAATGGAATATAGTGCAGGTGAGGGGAAAAAGAGAAAAATGTATATGCACTTAAATGTGGTATGTTAGTAAGTGGGAAAAAGTGTATTGGGTAACAATATGCATGGTATCATTCTAATTGTGTAAATTTATTTTTTAAATTTGGAGGTAAACATTTTTGCTTCTTTACATAGAAAGTTTCTGACAGAATACATCAAACATGGTGATTATGGAAGGCAGAAAAGGATAATAATATCTGGCATAGAGGGGATTCTTAGTATTCATATTATACCTTTTTCATGCTAAAATGTTTTGTTTTTAACTCTCCTTTCATACTAATCTTTATTATTTTAGACCAACATACCCAGTGGAAGAATTAGAAGAAGAAACTGTCCCAGAAGATGATGCAGAATTAACGTTAAATAAAGTGGATGAAGAATTTGTGGTATGTGTGTTGCTGAGCTTTTTTTTTTTATCCTTTGGGTTTCTTTCCCTTCTGTTAATTCCCCCAGATTTCCATTTTCAGGAATATATGTTGTTTCATTGTTTCTAGAGAAGAAAAGCTTTTAAATAGCATACCCAGTATCAGTTGTTTCGACCTTTGGTTAAGTTAATGCTCATGTTTTCTAATGGCTGAGCTCTGAATTACAGTCAGGGTTCTTAAACTATAGACAGGAAATAGTGAACTGCTAGTTATATGAGTAAATATTTTAACCATTCTTGATTTTAAATGGGCCATAAATACTACAGAACTTAAAAAAGAACAGTAGGGTTTAGGATTAATATATTCTACTCCATAAGAACAGTATTCATTTCTCAGGGATTTCTGTATGCTTCTAAAATTAGAATAAGTACTACCCTTTAGGAATTTTAAAAAGTATTTATAAATACCAACATTATTTAAATTGTTGGGCAGCATCTAGGCCTTTACCATTCTCAACATCCTGGTCATATTGTGAAACTAAATAAGTCTATAACAGATTAGACTACTAAAATGGTAGAAACAGAGAACACTTTCTCGTAACTAGAGATAGACTGATGATGGTGTTTTAGGAAGTATAATATCTGAAATTGAAATAGCAGGAAAAAACCCTTTTTTAAACTGTACTTTACTGTCATAAACCAATTACGTTTTCAAGATGAATTTCTAAATCAATAGATAATATATTCTATATTTCAGCTTAATTTATTATGCTACTATATACTACAAAGATATTAATCACTGCATCATTTTATAGCAAATGTTGAAAATAACCACTAAATAAATTAGACTCTATCCAAATAGTAGAATGTTATGTAGCCATTAAGATTGTTTACAAAGAAATGTTATTGACATAGGGATGATAACTTATGCTGTATGCATAAATTCAAGCATGTAACATACAAAAAAGAAAAAATAACAATATGTCAACATTAGTTACCTATGGATAGAAAGATTATGGATGATTATTTTCTTTTCTAGGCTTCTTTGTATTAAAGTTTTAATGTGTTTTATCAGAGTATAAATATTTTATTTTGTTTTATTTTTTAAATGTTTTATTTATTTCTGAGAGAGAGGGAGAAAGAGAGAACATGAGCAGGGAAGGGTCAGAGAGAGAGGGAGACACAGAATCTGAAGCAGTCTCCAGGCTCTGAGCTGGCTGTCAGCACAGAGCCTGATGCAGGGCTCGAACCTACAAACCGTGAGATCAAGACCTGAGCCGAAGTCGGACGCTTAACTGACTGAGCCACCCAGGCACCCCAGAGTATAAATATTTTAAAATATGAATATAAAAAAGATCATTTGGTTATTTATAGAGGGGAAAAAGACCATTGTAAAACTAATCAATTTAATAGATATCTTTTTAAATATGATACATTTAAAAAGTTAAGGTAAATATACATTCTTTTTAAATATGATACATTTAAAAAGTTAAGGTAAATATACATTCATTCTGCTTGTGTTTTATTGAGCACCTGTTGGGTAAGACGCTGGTGGAACTGTATGTACAAAAGCTCTGAGGCAGGCAGTAGCCTAGCTTAATCAAGGAGCTGAGAGAAGACCACTGGGGGCATACCTCCTAAATGAGGCGGGTTTGTGTGTGTGTGTGGTTTAAGATTAACAAGGAAGACAGACCAAGTCCAGATCATTTTGGCCATTTTTAAGGAGTTTAGACTTTATTCTTTCTAACAGATCTTTTCATTCAGCCTCAGAAAATGTTAAGTTCTCACATATTCCCAGTTGTTCACCCCTTTACTCAGGTATTTTCCTCATCTTGTCTTTTTAGTAACTGTTTATTAGTTAATGGTTTATCAACAGAAACCTGGTCCTCACACATCAACATTTAGCTTCAGAGATATAACTCAAACCTACCGGTCAGGAAAAAAAAAGTTACAAAAACCTAATAGCCAGAAAGAAAACTCTGTGAAGGTGGAAACCAATTTTACACTTGTTTTTTTGTATCTCGGTTATTGTGCATTGTTTGGTGCAAAGTGGATGTTCATTAAATATTTGACTACAAAATCAGCTGTCAGTAAATTGCTGTGTAACTTTTAGAGAAAGTATAGCTGATTTTTTTTTTTCTGAGAACCCTTTAAAGTCCAAAGCAGCATCACTAGGTATATAAATTAGAGAAACAAACTAGAAAGCAGCCTCTTTGCACATTTCTTCCCAGCTATAAGGTAAGGTCCTTCTTCTGTCATAAGACCAAACCGAAGGCCTTCTTCAAAGGCCTGAGGCTGTTTCCTTACGTCAAGTCTCTTGAATTTTTTCCTTTTCTTCCTTTCTTACTGTTATCATATTCTAAGGAACCCTCAGTTACCTCTCTCATTCCTCTTGTTAAGGAGATCAGTGCCAAAAAGCATTTGTACAGTGGGATGTTACATTACTTTGTTGCCAGAGTTTGGGACAGCTCAAGGATGGAAAAGATAATTTCTGACAGAGTAAAGTTCTGCTATAGTCCTGTAGAAACTAGAATCCTTCAGTTTTAGACTTGTCAAATCAAGGTAGGACACATTGATACCTGTTAAAACAAAAAGGTAAAACAAGTATTGGTCACAAAACAATATTTTCACCTGCTGTATATAATCATATATTTAGTAATTGACAGATAATTAAAAGGGTACATGTTAGGCAAAGAAGTGGTACGCAATTGTTGAGTGTCTTCTAAATAACCAAAATCAGAATACTCAACTTTAAAGCTTTTTTTTTGGTAAGTCTTTTATATTTGAATTCCTTTTGAATGCTGTCTTAATATTTAGTAACCTAAATCCTTTTTTGACTGCCTACTATTAAAGCTTCTTACCTATTTGTGTTTAGTCCAGTACTAATTCAACAAGTATTTATTGATCCCTATGTAAACTGGACTGATTAGGTTATTGTAAAAGCATAATAAACTTGTCTCTTCTCCCATGGGCATCGAGTCATTGGCGTTTCAATCATTTACTCTGGTTGTTAAATAGGTCATCATTAGTGCAAACACAGAATAAACTGAGCCGTATCTCAAAGGTGTGCATCTGCATTTACGGTTAGGATTTAAGCTGTAAACAGTCACATCAATTTTGTGTACATCTCTAAGCTCCACTGCTCCTCCTCCCTAAAAAAGTAAATGTAAAAAAATGTAAACATAAAGTAAATGTCACTTTAGTATATTTATACTTTGCACTTATATTGCTTCATATTTTACAAAAATCTTTCCAATTCCCCAAAGATTAATTCTCATAGCTTACCTTAGTGGCCTCACCTCCAGAGTTTCAGAGTAGACCTGCGATGGGACCTTAGAATTTGCATCCTAACAAGTTCCCAGGTGATACTGATGCTGGCGTCTCAGAACCACATTTTGAGAACCGTTGTCTTCCATCCTTCTAAATTCTTTTTTAAAATTTTTTAATGTTTATTTATGTTTGAGAGAGAGAGAGAGAGAGACAGAGCGTGAGTAGGAAAGGAGTAGAGAGAGGCAGACACAGAATCTGAAGCAGGCTCCAGGCCCTTTACTGTCAGCACAGAATCTGATGCAGGGCTCGAACTCACAAACCATGAGATCATGACCTGAGCTGAAGTCGGACGTTTAACCGACTGAGCACCCCACGTCCTTCTAAATTCTTAAAGATCAGGATTATCTTTGAAATCTACCACTGCAGCTTTGTAGAACTGTACATGTGGAAGTGTCCATCAAATGACACATACTTCAGGTTTTTTTTTCCTTTGAGGATCAAGCTCCGTTTGCTAGATTACCATGTCCTTAAGCCTGGGCTATTGTTGTTAAATTTCCTTCACCCATTATGTCACTTTCACCACAGAGACATTTGAAGAGAAAGGGGAGCTAATTTTTTGACCTACATGCTTTAGAAGCTGCTCAGGCTCCATAGTTACTGTTGGGAAAGAGACTGCCTCACAGAGGGTCACTTCTGACCCTGCTGCCCACAGCAAGTGGCCCAGGGGTCAGAACCAACTTTGAATTTACATACACCATCCTTTAAGATCCTTAATATCTAAGATACAAGGTTAATATCTTAAATACATATTTATATCTTTAAATAGATTTAATATTTTAATATCTTTAAATACATGGGCCAAGGAGTACTGATGACTAAACTTAGTAATTTATTAAACTCAAACATATAAGAGATGAGATGTCAAAAATATGCATTAACGGGATTGGTCCCCAGAACTGGTGAGAATATTCTGTGTCTTATCAACCTCATTTTTGCCCATTTTAGTCATGTTCCTCAAAATTGACATTAACTCCTTCCATTATCTATTTCATACATGCCACTCTGCACGGTTTCTTATTTTATTCATATGTTTATTTACCCTTAGTTTTATAGCAATGGCTCTTCCTTCTCCTTTGTTTTTCTTTTTTCAGTGACTATAAAAAGGCCCTATTTTAAAAGGCACCGTCAAAACCTGTAAGAACAGAAGAGCTGCTAATAACATTACGCCCTACATTACACACACTACTAGACTTTGAAATGCCCTTTTCTGCATTGGTCTTTATATCCAGCTTAGTATATTATGTATGTAAAAACTGGAAGTAACATTTTTTAAATTGTAACTTTTTGTAATTATTAACTTTTAAAACTTTTATTTTTCTAAGGAAGAGGAGACAGACAATGAAGAAAACTTTATTGATCTCAACGTTTTAAAGGCCCAGACATATCGCATGGTAAGTTACATGGGATACACACAGGACCAGCAAGCAATCAGTATACTTTTTCTGCTGAAAGCTGAAACAAGTAGAAACCATTGTTTGCCATTGTTTTGTGCATCCTGTGAAATGTAGCTCTGAAAAGTTGTTTCCTATATATAAAATGTTATAATTAGAGCAAATAAAAAATCCAGAGGGCCAAGTGGGACAGCCTCCTATCTGTACCATGGAAAATCAACATACTGCTTCTCTTATAAACTGGAAATAATTTGTCATTTTTTATTAAAGAAAGACATTATTTGATTTCAAGTTATTTTCCATTATAACTGGCTAGTATTGAATGGTCTTGATTATAGGAAAATACTTAAATGGTAATTCTTTGAAATTAAAGTGGGTTATTGTAAGACTGGTATATCGATAGGTAGTCAAACATTGTTTTAAGTCAGTGTTGGCTTGTTTTAATTAGGAAGTCTAGTCTATAAATGAGAACCCTCAGTGAAATGTTTTTTAAAAAATTTTTAATGTTTAGTTTTGAGAGAGGGTGAGCACGCACGGGAACAGGAGAGGGGCAGAGAGAGAGGGAGACACAGAGTCCAAGGCAGGCCTCAGGCTCTGAGCTGTCAGCACAGAGCCAGACTTGGGGCTCTAATTCACAAGCCACGAGATCACGACCTGAGCCAAAGTTGGCTTTAACCGACAAAGCCACCCAGGCTCCCCTCAATGAGCTATTTCAAAAGTACATATAGGATTTTTATATTTTACTATATGTATATTTCAATAATTTTATACTTAATTACTTGCTCACAAAGGTATATATGGAATATAATTTTCTTTTTAAATGTTTTAACTTTTTTTTAAAGTTTATTTATTTTTGAGAGAGACAGTAACAGACTGAGCAGGGTAGGGACAGGGAGAGAGAGAATCCCAAGCAGGCCATGTGCTGTCAGCATAGAGCCCAATGAAGATCTCAATCCCACGAACTATGAGATCACAACCTGAACTGAAATCAAGAGTTGGATACTTAACTAACTGAGCCACCCAGGCACCCCTGGAATGTAATATTCTTATTTGCCCTTTATTTAATTTTTCTTGTCTAAATTCTACAAATGAGTTTGAAACTTCCTTGGCCATCCCACCCCAGGATGATCTCTTCATTTATTGTTTACTGCATTAGTACTATTAGTCAGCATTATTTATTATTATCTTATATCATTAGGTATGTGTGTTGTTCTCTGCTCAACTTGAGATGCAATAAAACGTATAACATTGTAGCTAACTTGCCTGTGTGAGTTGACTTTAATACATTTAGTGCTTACTAGATATCTGACCTTGAGCAGGTTTCCAAAATTTTTGCACCTTCTCTTTCTCATTTATAAAATGAGGATAAAAATGTTATCTTTTTCATAGGGTTTTTAAAGAATAAAAGAATTATTACATGTACAGCATTTATCATGATGTGTGGCATATAAAAGTGCTCAATAAGTGTTAGCAAAAACCAAAACCTCATCTTCTTCCCACATTCCCCTTCTCAAATCTGATTTGTATAAGCTCCTTGATTATAGGAGAAAACTATCAATTTTTATATTCTCCATAACACAGAAGATGCCAAAAACATGAATTCATTCATTGATTTTTAAATGAATGTATTTTTATTGCTCAATTGAAAATTCAGAATATAATATACTCTGATACAGTATATCAGATTAATATGTTAACATTTAAATCCAAACAAACTCCAGTTGTAACAGTCCATTTGTAGTACTTTGTAGGTTTCAAAGTACAGTTGACCCTTGAACAACACCGGTTTGAACTGCACAGGTGCACTTACACGGATTTTTTTTCTGGATAAATACAGTGCAATACCATAAGTGTATTTTCCTTATGATTTTCTCCATAGCATTTTCTTTTGTCTTTATTATAAGAATGCAGTATATAATGCATATAACGTACAAAATGTGCATGAATTGACTATGTCATCAGTAAGGCTTCCAGTCAATAGTAGGCTATTACAAGTTACGGTTTTGAGGAGTCAAAGGTTATATACCCAGATCTTTGGTTATGTAGGGGTCAACAGCCCCCTAACTCTAGCATTGTTCAAAGGTCAACTGCACTTTATTTTTTTTTTTCAACTGCACTTTAAAATACATCCTTTATTAGCCTTGTGAAGCATTTGGGTAGATGTTGTTATCCTCATTGTACAGATACAAAAACTGAAATTTATAATCTTGGGACAGTTTACTCTTTTAAAAAACTAATAAAATTGCAATAGCTGAATTTGAATTAAGTTTGTTCTAAATTCCCGAGTCTATTACTTTTTTCTCTTTACCTCCTATAAGAATTCAGCAGGTAGGTATGGTTTGATTCCTACTTTCAGCAAGGACACTATGTTTGATGTTCCTAAATGAGTTGAAGATGATGACGACAGTTCTCCTAAAGTATGAGGAGAAAGAAACCAAAAGTGATGAACATATAGTTATAATCAGAACGAAACTGTCATTTGTGTTATTCATTCTTCCATTGATGGTGTAAATAGAACTTCTAAAGGCCACCTGGGATTCCCTCTGGATAAAGTAGTTTGAGAATTGGGAAGGGATGAAGAAATTTAATTTGCCTCTATCACTACTTTAAGTTCCTGTTTGTCCAGATTTCGGTTTTCACTTTAAAGTATATAAGTTTTCCCCTACCTGTGTCTTTGTAAATTATCTAGGAACTAGATTCTTTAGACAAATATTATATAACATAAGCTAAGGCTATGTGTGGTTGTATTTTCACAAGAGGAAGAAGTCTGGACACCAGGTGTTTGTGGATGGTCAGCCACGAAGTTCTAATGAGGCAGAAAACCCTTTCATATTTTAAAAAATCTGGCAAGCTTATGGTGTTGCCCGCTAAAGCCATCTGCCTGAGACAGCTGTATCTGACTCTAGCTTATGATGGCTTAGCTGCTCTTTCCCCAAGACAGACCTGCTATATAGGTCAGTAACATAGATTGAAGATTTTATGTTTCATTGCAGCAGGTGGACTCACAATACAGAGAAAATATTATTTTAGCAAAGTTGCATATAATGAGTTTTATTAGAACAAAAATGACATATACTCTCTAGGAAATTGATATACTAAATGTAGATGTGACTGTGTCACCCCAGCCACTTATGGATTATAGCAATCCTCTCTACCTGTGGTTTTGAAATAATAGATGCTTCTCCAGGCATTCTCTGTTCTCTCACTTTGCGTTATTTTTCTTTACAGACCCTGGCAGTATACTGATTTCCATTTTTTGTCTATCTCAGTCACTAGAATGCTCTCTCCTCTGAGTGGGAACTTTCTTTAGTACTTTTTCACCTGTGCCTGGTGTGTAGAAACTTCTCAGTATTGAATAATATTGAAGGAATACATGCCCGAATGAATGCTATTTTACATTTACAATTTTATAGGCAAGGTATAGTTTAATCTTCATAGAGAAAAGAACTGCTCAATAATAATTACTTCCCCTTCTATGTACCAGGTGGGATAATGCAGGGAGAAATCTATTTATATTCCCTTCTTTCACTAAAGAAAGTGATATCTAGATCCTAAAAAGGGCGCTTGCTCTTAAGTATCATGATAATGCAAGAGATGAGCCTACACAGTATCTTCTTGAGATTTGTGCTAAATGGAGTGAGAATGTAAATGGAAAAGACATGTTGCAGATGATGTTCTCTGGAAGTGGACACTGAGACAGAGTTTGGGGTACAAGATGTTGATTGTGAAAGGAAGGGGGGAAATTTGGGCTAGGGAGAAGCCTAGATATGATTCAGGCCTGACCAAGCCCAGGGCGACCTGCTGAAGAGCTCTGGACCAAGTGCTGCCTGCGTGGCCCATCACTCCAGGCAGGCTGGCCTGGGAAGGACGTACTGCCAGGCCAGGTCGAGGTGGCTCTCTGCAGGTCAGACAGCCTGAGGCCGCTGACGGCAGGAAGCTGTCTGCCGGCCACGTTGCAGCAGGTCTTTCCTTGAAAGGGGACCTGGTGGTCCATCTTCCTGACTCCATGACAGTATTTGAATCCTGCAGCTGCTAATTTGAAGAATTTATAGAGTGATACTATGTGCCCAGTGACTAAACTCTGAAGTGTCTACTTGGATCATGACATAGCTGTAGTGTTTCATGAGCCCTGAAAATGGTGTTCTGAGAAAATGGTTCCTCCTATCAATGGTGAACGCTTACAGTGATGAAGCTGGTTTGTTTTGGAAGCACTTGTTTTTCAGAACATTTATTTTCTCTCAGGTTTGGAATGTACATTTTATTTTTTTTTTTTTTTTACAAATAGTTTATTGTCAAATTAGTTTCTACATAACACTCAGTGCTCATCCCCAAAGTGCCCTCCTCCATGCCCATCCCCCCCTCCCCCCCACACCCATCAGTCCTCAGTTTTTGTCAGCATTCAAGAGTCTCTCATGGTTTGCCTCTCTCCCTTTCCCCCACCATTTCCGCCCTTCTTCTCCCCCTTGTTCCTCCGTCAAGTTCCTCCTAATCCTCCTATACGTGCAAACATATGATATTTGTCCTTCTCTGCCTGACTTATTTCGCTCAGCATAACCCCCTCATGTGTAGCAACATGGATGGAATGTACATTTTAAAGTCATTTTATTGTGTGCTCTCCCCTCTAGTCCTCTTACCCCCTTTATGATGTTGCCAAATATAATACTTTGTAAGAAAATAACTTTTGCAATTAGCAAGGTATTACCTTGTCTTCCAAAGTTTTATTTGTAGGTTAGTTATTTGAATTTTGATATAGCTTTTCTTTTTTTTTAATGTTTTTTAATGTTTTGATTTTTTTTGAGAGAGAGAGAGACAGCATGAGCAGGGGAGGGTCAGAGAGAGAGGAAGACACAGAATCTGAATACAGGCTCCAGGCTCTGAGCTAGCTGTCAGCACAGAGCCTGACGCGAGGCTCAAACCCACAAACCGTGAGATCATGACATGAGCTGAAGTCGGAAACTTAACTGACTGAGCCACCCAGGCACCACATATGTATGTTTCCTTAGAAGAAAAAAAGATCTAGATAAATATTAGTCTTCAAGGCTGGCCCATAAAGTTCTACATTCTCTCTGTCCCTCTGATTTCCTGAAGTGTCTTGAAATCAAAATTTAGCCAAAAACTCCTTGGGGGTGGTCATGAGGGAAGACACTGGTGCTGTATTAAAGATCTTACCGGTGGGCAGAGCCCCTGCTGGGTAGGGGGACAGTAGAATTTCAGAGATGCGAGGGGTGGGAGCAGGAAAGGAAGGCTCTGGGGGCAAGGTGTTAGGCAGGTGTTTAGGCCATTTCTAGTTCTGTCTCGAGTGTGTTCATTGGAAACCACCTGGACCATTGTGGCAGCTACACTGTAATTACCAGTGGTCTTTGTAGCTCCCCTCCATTCTGAAGCTCGGTGGAGTGATAGCAGCAGTGTTGTGGCAGCATAACGCAGATGTGTCATTCTCCTCCCCCAGTGGAAAAAAGATGGGAGGGAAGCTGTGCGCTCGGCGTTCTATTTTTAAATGTCCATCACTTCATTTCAAAACAGTTTTTCAAACATGCCATAGATACCATTCTTCCTTGAGATGCTAAATTTGAGGTTTTAGAAACCAAATTCTGAGTTAGACAGCATAAAACCAACTATCTCAAAAGGTTTAAACACAATTGGTTTTTAATTACTTAGCAAAAAAATTCATTGTACCAAGAATGAGAGAATTTTTAGCTTAAAAAGCAAAAGCTGTAAGGAAGCAAAAATCTGGGCTTAGAATAAAAATGTCATCTCAGTTTTTGAGTGTCATTGTGGCAAGCTTGCAATATTGTAATCAAAAAAGGGAGGAAGATGGTTCTACTTTGGTTAATATCTTAAATACTTTAAATTTTCTTCATTTTACATTGGATTTACATTTCACTTCTTGAAACAATGTCCCTTCTGAGTAATATAGGAAAAGAGCATTGTTCTGCAGTATAACTTGCCTCCCTGGGTTTCCACTGGTTCTGATTCTTGCTTGAAGAAAATGGTTTTTCTTC
Source organism: Hyaena hyaena (assembly GCF_003009895.1). Classification (NCBI taxonomy): domain Eukaryota; kingdom Metazoa; phylum Chordata; class Mammalia; order Carnivora; family Hyaenidae; genus Hyaena; species Hyaena hyaena. The sequence continues at coordinate 1,218,664 of NW_024080883.1, forward strand.
TCCTTTCCTAAAACATTTGAGTGTTTGTCCTTCTGTGCTGTGACTGTAAGAAGTCTGTGGTTGGTATTTCACAGGAGAAACAATTAGAGCACCACATGTCTGAGCGTGATGGAATGCCTTATGACTGAGTAAATGCTTTTATATCTCTGGTAACTAACCTGTACCACCCCATCAGCTTTACATCTGGAAGTGAATAGAAAATGTAGGTTAGAGAAAAAAAAGCTGTACTCCACACTGCTCAGAAGGAGCTCAAATGGCAGTTCTTGCTGGGTGTAAAACAGAGTTTTCCTTGATCTTTAGTGTAGCTTTTGAATTCACTCTTGGAATTGGAAAGATTCTTCCTTCCATCCTAGTTTTATTGTGAACCTAAAAAGAAGTAGAAAGGAAGCAAGGACTTTTCAAGGTCCTTTCGAGATCTAAGTTGTCCATACCTTCAATGTTGACACCATGGTGAAAAATAAGTCTTGGCTAAAATTCTGACTGCAGATCCGTTGAGCATCTGACTCTTGATTTTGGCTCAGGTCATGATCTCAAGGTCGTGAGATCAAGCCCCATATTGGGCTCTGTGCTGGACATGGAGCCTGCTTAAGATTCTCTCTCTCTCTCTCTCTCTCTCTCTCTCTCTGTCTCTCTCTCTGTCTCTGTCTCTCTGTCTCCGTCTCTCTGCCTCCCTCCCCATCCCTCCACTGCTCGCTCACATGCTCTCAAAAAAAAAAAAAAATTCTGACTACATGTCACTAGACACATAGCCTTAGTAATTAACCTGTGACTCTGCTTTCTTATCTGTGCAGTGGTGACATAATTCTTCCCAGGGTTGTTTTGAGATTAATACAACCTAACTAGCTGGATGCATTTCTTATTTTATATAAGTTTTCACCCTTCCTAGAGGTTGGAACTAAGAGATTGGCATATTACCAACATTCTTATGTGCTATAGGAGAGTAGAAAAATCCCCCATCTCTCAATACAAATAAGTTTCTAGATTACCACAAGTATTTTTGAGTAAGAAGCTTACATAGGATATAAGTTACCAAGAAGTTTGCATTTTTCTGTAAATTGGGAAGCCTTGGTGATGTCATGTCTTTATTTTCATAATCTGTCACATGGATTCTTATTTAGTTCCATGAGACTAAGTCTTCTATCACGCGAGGTTTCCCCTACAGAAATGACTAAGGGGAATTTGATGAAAAGTAATAGGATGTTTTTCAGGATTCATTTGAGAGCTGTCATTTTATAAATGGAGAGATTATATTTCCCGAGTCAATGCCAGTAGCAGATATTTATTATGTAATTCAGTATATTAGATGGGTACCAGGAATGTGTGCTTTTTTCAGTCCTCTGTAAACCTATATTCTTTAAATCCACCCAGCTCCACCCATCCATCTCTAGCAGTGTTAGTGCTTTGATGTTCGTCTAATGCTTCATTTTACCCAGGACATCTAGTTAGTCACTAAGACCTGCAAGGTGCTGTCTTTGAAATCTCCCTCATATGTGCCCCTTCAGCTCTCCTTCGAGGCTAAGTCCTCTTCATCTCCTGTCTGGATTATGTAACAATAATGACCTGAATTGTCTTTGATCCTTATCCTTCAATCCCACCCTCACCCTTTTGCAAAATTTTTTTCGCCCTACTCTTCCATCTTGCTTACCTAAGCGACTTTTATCAGGTCATTTTGAGTTCAGAAACTTGATGGCTTTTCAGTGCCTCTAGGTCAATTTATAGAGATTATAAAAACAATAATTTTTGGTCTGGATTTCCAGACTCTTAGCAGTTTGACAACTGTCCGTATAGCCAACCTTATTTTCTTCTGCCAGAATAACCTTTTTCCAGGCAAATGGATCTTCTGATAGGTTTTCAAACACCTCATGAGCATATCTGCTCTCGTCTTTGACTCCTATCTAAAATACCTTCTTGTCATCTCTCTACCTGACTCTTAAACCTTCAAAGTTCAGCTCAGATTCTGCCTTTTTAGTGAAACTTTACCAATTACCCCAGTCCCATTCAATTCTATGGCCCACAAATCTACAACCCATGACTATTCATAAAATATATTTAGAACATTCTAGAATATTCTTTCATGAGGATTTTTACCATTTTATTACTGTCCCTGAAAACAGAATAGTACCTGGCATATAGTAGGTGCCAAAGATTTGTTGGATATAGGTGGTCCAGTTGGTTAAGCATCTGACTCTTGATTTTTGCTCAGGTCATGATCTCAAGGTTTGTGAGACTGAACCCCGTGTTGGACTGTACACTGACAGAGCGGAGCCTGCTTGGGATTCTCTCAATCTCTCTCTCTCTCTCCCCCCCCCCACTAGCACTTATGCACATATGCATTCTCTCTCAAAATAAATAAACATTTTTAAAAAATCATTAAAAAAAAAGATTTGTTGGATAAATAAAGTTGTTTTACCTTGCTTGTAACTCTTTGTGGCCTCCCTTCAGGCTGAGAGGACAAAATTCATATTCCTCAGCCTCACTTCTAAGGTCTTTCACAAAGTATTTAACTCTTTTTTTGGCTCCCCAGTATTCGCCTTTCTAAGTCCCCAGTTGCTCTTGATGTGATGTTCACAGCCATGTGCATTTCTATTTCAGTATCTTGGCTTATGATGCTTTCCTGACTATAAACACTTGGCTTGTCTCTTTTCTGCCTATTTGCATTCCATACATCCTTATAAGGTTAAACTTAGATCTCATCATCTCTATTAAAATGCTTCTTTCTCTCATTCAAATTCCTAAAGCATTTACACCTACCAGCTAGTTTCTGGAAGTTAATCAAACTTATTATTTTTACCTGCTTTTATTAAAAACACTTTATTCTTTTTAAAAGTGAAATATATTCCTTGGGTTTGTTTGTTTGTTTGTTTTAATGAAGGCACAAAAAAGTGCAGTGGAATATTTGAAAACATCCCCAAATCTTAGCATCCAGATATAAACACTGTATCACTTTATGCATAATTGTCCTCAGGTTATGTCAGATGCTAGTATTTGGTGAATCTGGATGAAGGGTATATGGGAATTCTTTGTACTATTTGTATAATTTATCAGGAAGTCTAAAAAAATCATACTGACTCAGAAATAGATTGATGTACAGAGTTCATAAAATAATCCAAGTATATGGTGATATTAATAATATAGGAAACAATATAAATACATGGGCTGTTCAGTTAACTGGTGATAGAATAATAGGCTGTGGATATGGTGAAAAAACTTGGGCTCTTTCCTTATATCATACACTCTAATAACCCCACATGGATCACACATTAGAAAATGATGAGGTACAAAAACAGGAGTGACAAGTGTTATACTCACGGGTTGAAATTGACATGATAAAGCCTGGTAAGAACACTAAAAACCATAAAAGCACTAATAAATCTGAATGCATAAAAATTAAAGGCTATTTATGAAAGGGTGGGATGGGGAGCACCATAAAGTTAAAAGACAAGTGATAAACTGGGGAAACATAGTTGTAACCTATATGACAAAAGGATTGATAGACATTTGGTAAGGTATCTAAGAGCTTGTGCTCTAGAGTAACATTCCCTGGGCCCTGCCACTCTACACATGATGTGACATTGGGGAAATTAGCTAACTGCTCTATACCTTATCTTATTTGCAAAAGTGGGAATAAACCTCCCTTGATTAATGGTGCTATTATTGGGCATTTAAATTGGTAAAGGCATCTAGTGCCATGCTTGGCATATAATAATAATAATAGTAATAGTAACTGCTAAAATATATTGAGGCTTACTATGTGCCAGGCATTGTGCAAGCCTTTTTAAATATGTAATTTAATCATCACAGCAACCCTTCCAATGAGGAGAGTACTATTACCGCATCTTATAGATGAGAACCCTGAGATTTAGAGAGGCTCTACAATCTGACCACTAGCTAAGAAGCAGTGGAGGTAGGATTTGAGCAGAGATGGGATTCCAGACCCATCCTCTTGACATTTATTTATACCACACTGTGGCAATTCTCAAGACATCTTAGCTTTCTTTTCCTTAGGTCTTGAGACTGTTTAACCTTGACAGTTAATTAGACTTTCACGCCCCTCTCAGTAGATGTATGAATTTAGCTCTTCAAATGTATAAGGTTGCCATCTCAGAGAAAAGAAGCCTTATAGAAATTCATTACATAAAGAATTAGACTTTCCTTGGTATACTCTATAACACCAACTATAATGTCTATGGTAGTTTTGCCTAACATACTTGTTGGGGTACTTTCTTTCAGTTTTATCTTGAGAAAATAAAAAATCAGGAATGACTTTACCCTCACACTTAGTGAACATTAAACTAGCTAAGGTAGTAGCAAAGACAGATATTTGAGATATTAAACAGAAATAATACTGGAAGTTGCATTTTCATTCAAAAGTAATTTCAGATTTCTTATTAGGAAGTTAAATTGATTTTTTTTTATATTTAGGGAGCTTTTTAACTTTTTTTGATTTGTGAGCATAATTTATTCAAATTTCAGTTCACATTATAACAGAGTAAAGTTTCTTTTGATAGTCTTAAAATTGAATTGAAAACTCTTATGAACTACATATATTTAAAGACAGAGGCTACCATCTCTCTCTTTCTTTTGATGGATTACAGCCAAGGTTTAATCTAGTTATTCAGAACAATCTGAAAATACTTTTTGTATGGTATTAAACATTTTTCTTCATAGTAATATAGTGTTAAATCATTTAAAACCTAATTTGAACAGAAAATAGTGAATCAGACTCATGATTTATGTTTCTTTAATCATGAAGAAGAATTGACTTATAGGGACATGAAAGGTTTTAGCTCTATGCCTTAAGTATGATTTCTTAAAATTACTGGATTTCCAGGGAACACTTTTCTTGATTGAAATACCTTATTTATCCCTCTAGCTTTTTACTGATCAATGATAAAGAAAGAGGGACACTAAATACCCTTAAGAGAAACCTTGCTTAATACATAATAATGTATAATGTATAATAAATATTATATTTAATACTTAGCTTGTCCACCACCACTGTTTCTTATCTGGATCAAAGCATCAAATTAGGTTGCAAAGAAGGCCTCTGAGCAACCAAAATAATTCTAACCACCTCCATTAAAAAAAAAAATCTATGAAGAGTCCCAACCTCACCACCACTACCACCACCCTCACTAGCTCTCACGTATTTCCTTGTTTTGTTATTTTTCCTAGATTCTAACATGCTTGGATGCTAGGTTTCTACGTCTACAGAAGTTTAGGAGGAGGAAGAGGTGCTATAGGCAATCAAGCAGACAGCCAGAGGTGATCACTGGCATCTGATAACAAGAGAGGCTACGGGAGAACTTTGAAAGCAGACATTAGAATACAAAAATTATAGCTATCTGGGGTCATTTAATGTAGGATCAGTCATATCCAGTTTTCTCAGCCCTGAGAGAACCATTGTATTACAGAATTAATATAATAAGCATCATGAAAAGATGAAATTACAGTCAGTAAATGTCAGCATTTACCAGTCTCCAGTATTCAGTCTGACAGTGGTGCCTCATTCTTATAAGAAGTAGGGGTTTGGGCTTGATCCTTGAAGATTCACGTGCCTCCACTTGCTCTTGCTTCATTAGATAAATGTTAGGATTTTCTGACCCTCCTTTTTATCTCACATTTTCACCTGGAAGTCTGTGAATCCAGTTTCTGCCCAGGCCCTCATGATCTAGGTTCTCTTGGCCAGGCTCTCATCTGAACTTATGGTTTCTCTGTAACTACTGATGCGGGGTCTCCATTTCCAAGGAAACATCTCATGGATGCTGGAGTCTTGAGTTTCACTCTTGGATGTGCCCGTCCAGCCATATATGTTCCCTTTACTAGACTAGGTGTTTCTTAGTCAATGATTAAGGGAAGTACTGTAGAGTATCTATGATTAGTCGAGTTTTAGAAATTCTATTTTACCCTACTCATAGTTTTCTTCCTTCTTCATTCCTATTAGAATGTTTTAACCAGAGCTAACTGCCCAACCTAATTTGGACACTTGCGATCAAAAAGATCCTATATTACCAGATTTTTGTTACTATAGCAGAGATGAAAAGAATGGGTATATGCTGCTGGAATCAGGAAATCCTAGTCAACATTGCTTTGTCCAGTAATGTTTAGTCCCCTTTCTTTTATAGGGGTTTCCAATAATGAGTATACACTACATATTAGAAATAGTTTCACCCTGAAGAGATTTTTTTTAAGTTCCTTGCTCAAGATCGTAATTCATCCATTAGGTATACCAAAAATGTAATCAGTGCTTCTACTGTATCACCTGTAACATTTTCTGTATTAAGACTTGTTAATGGGGGCGCCTGGGTGGCTTAGTCGGTTAAGCAACCAACTTTCGCTTAGGTCATGATCTCGCGGTTCGTGGGTTCGAGCCCCGCGTCGGGCCCTGGGCTGACTGCCAGCTCAGAGCCTGGAGCCTGTTTCAGTCTGTGACTCCCTCTCTCTCTGACCCTCCCCTGCTCACGCTGTCTCTCTCTCTCTCTCCTAGAGATAAATAAAAACCATTAAAAAAAAAATTAAAAAAAAAAAAAAAGACTTGTTAATGGCCCATCCCCCTCTGTTAGTATCAGATCCATTACTTCCAATGCTGGTTGTTAGGGTCTATCTACCCGGAGTCCCCAGGGTTAATTAAAAGGTGAAAATATTTTGAAGGTATATCAACTTTTGTGTTCCACTTAACCTAGTGTGACAGAACAGCTTTGCAGCACTACATAGGTTATCCAGCAGCTCAGGCTGCAAAGGCTTTCTTTACCCTCCCTCATTGATATATAAGGGTTATATATAAATAGATATACAGAATATAGTATTTTTTCAGATGCTTAACCATCCCATTAATATTATTGGAAGGAGAGACTACTTTCTTAGAACAGGATTCTGAACAGGCTTTTAACATTGCATGTTTGATCCTTGAACTGACTTTGGTGATATGCCCACTCTTGGAGCCCAAGTTTATGTTGTAGGATGGTTTGGACTGATGTCTTCAATTCTTCCATTGGCAGTCTTAGGATCAATTTTTGTAAGTTTTTCTTTCCCTTGGGACCATTTATTACCTCTATAAACTAGACTGAGACTCCCTAACAGGCTGTAAACTCTTTGTAGGCAGGGATTAAATCCTTTTATCTTCCCACGCCAAACACAGTACCTGAATTCTTGCATTGCCTGTTGTAGGAGCTTTACAAATGGCTTATTGGTAAATTAATTAATTATAAATGAGATTTCTGGGTAGCCTGTGTCTTACTGAGCTTCTAATTATTTCTTCAGCATTAACTAGAAAATGCAATTTCCCAAGAGGTATGCTTTATCTTAGTTAATGTTTTTCAGACAGGGATTGCAAATTTGTCATGATGATATAAAATTTTGATTAAATGAAAACAGTTTATTTCTCTTTTTACTAATATCTCCACATAAAATACCATTTGTTAAATAGAAGTACAGTTGGAAAGGAAAGTTTTTCTCAAGTTATTAACAAAGGCATGGTATAGTTTTAAAATGATTTCTATTTCATATGTAGGGCTTGCTCGGTTAATGTATCCACTTATTAGGCATTAGGAAAATTTGAGGAATGAGGTTATGAAATAGATGTGCAAATATGGAAATAGAAGGAGACTGTATAGTTTGAATAAGTTAATGCCACTCTACCAAGCCTAATGTTCTCTTTTTGCCCTTTCTTCATTTAGTAACTAGGCCATTTCCCCTCAATATATTAACTGCGGCCTAGGAGGCAGTGAAGACATTTGAGCTGCTATATTAAAATTTTAAGATTTTGGAAGTAGGAGTTTGCAAATCATTGCTTAAGGGAACCAAATAATAACTTAAGAATAAATGCAACTTTCTAAAGGGCTCAATATAAAGCAAATAGTAGTTTATGCACTGGGATGCCTTAATGCAGTGTTTGTAAGTGTAGCCCTGTATCTTACTAACTCTTATGATTCCAGTCTGATTCAGACAGGGCCACTGCCACCCATTCACCTTGGCTAAAATGAGAAAAATGTGCCCTTCCTTGAGGAACATTTTTGAGTATGTTATGGACAACTTGAATAACCCTCTGAGTTCAGGCTTGAAGAAAGTGGGGCTATGGATGCGTACCTTCTCCAGCCTTGTCTGGTGATTTGGGACTCCACCCTCCTGTAGGGAAGGGAAGGAAGAGTGAGGGGAATTGAGTTGAGGAACACTGGCTCTGGGATTTAATCAGGAGTACCCAGCTTCAGTTCACCAAATAGTGGTTCTTTAAAGCAGGCTTATTTTTAAATCAGTGATCAGAACATCTACATTCTATTATGAATCATACAACACTGCTGCTGAGAGGTGATGCCCCTTTGGCTCAGCCTGGCTCACTGGGCTTGGGATGTGGGAACCCATAGCCCTGGCAGGAGCGAGCCTGTGTATATACCACACGCATACCCCAAACGTCAGAGCTCATGCACCACTGGCGGTGCACACATCCGCCCACCCCACCCCCATTCCCATCCGTCTACCTAGAGCCAGGCACAGGCACTGGGGTATGCCAGTGAGTGAGCAAGCCCCTGGCTCCTCCGAGTATATGCTTGCTGTGGGTGCTAGGGTGGAGATACAGGATGGAGAACTTCCCCATGGCTTAACGTTTCAACCGGGAGACTCAGTGTCTCTGCTCCTGCTGTCACATAGTCTGAGAAAACTTCATACCTGTCTGCTTTGTGAATGCTGCCAGTCCCTCTCCAGCTCTGGTGCTCTCGTGCTACCCACGTTCAATTTATGTAGATGGAGGTAGCATTCTGCTAGTACTCAAAATTATACAATGTTTCTGTATTAAAGTGAGCACTCTAATGTTTAAAACAGAATCTTGAACATTTTTCACTTTCCACATTTTACCTAAAGTAATGCTAATATTTTTTATAGTTCTGGGTTTTCTAAGTAGAATATACCATATACTGTAAAATGTAAAAGCATGTATTAGTCATCCATCCTCTAGTTGTGTGGTTAGAACCATATAGCCCCCTGAATTTCTGAACAAAAAGCAACACATGCTCCTTTTAAGACTCGGAATCTGTTCAGGACTTGCTAACATGATCTAGGAGGAAGGAGAGAGAGACTTTCTTATGCCAGCAGTGCTCTAGAGACTCAGTCAGGACTCCAAAGACCCTAAAGACCTCAATCTCCCACCAAAATACAAATCCTGATATAAGGTTATTCTTATACTTAGTGTTAGACTGGATTGGAAAGACTTGTCTAATGAGCTTTCGTTTTAAGAAATGTCTTTAAGTGACATAAATTCACATTAAGCATGTAATTTCACTATGAGGTTATTTATATAATCTTTCACTTTTAAGTTTTGCATTAGGAGAAATTTCAAACATACACAGAAGTGCAAGATAGTGAACTCTTATGTAACATTACCCAGCTTCCACAGTTAATAGTTTGTCAGCCATGACAGCCCCCCCGCCTTTTTTCCTTTACCCTTAATAAGTATCAAAACTATCTTAAAAACTTTTTTAAATGTTTTATTTATTTCTGAGAGAGAGAGAGAGACAGCATGAACAGGGGAAGATCAGAGAGAGAGAGGGAGGTACAGGATCTGAAGCAGGCTCCATGCTCCGTGCTCTGAGCTGGCTGTCAGCACAGAGCCCGACACGGAGCTTGAACCCACAAACCATGAGATCATGACCTGAGCCGAAGCTGGACGCTTATCCGACTGAGCCACCCAGGCGTCCCTATCAAAAGTATCTTAAGTAAGTTTCAGACATCATGTCCACTTACCTATAAATAGTTAAGCATTTATCTCTATTTATAGGGCCTTGTTTTTAAGCATAACCATCATGCTATTATAATACCTATAAAATCTCTAATAATTCTTTATATCCTCTAATACTCTTCCACGTTCAGATTTCCCTGATTGTCTCAAAAGCATCTTTTTACAGATTGTTCAAACTAGAATCCATATAAGGTTTATACATTGTATTTGGCTGTTTATGTCTCTCAGGTCTCTTTTTTTTTTTTTCCTATGGTAATAAATTTTTATATGTTTCCCTTACATTTTCTTACAACTTATCAAGGAAGCTTAAAGGAAAAGTTGCTACCAAAATTAATGTGTTAGGCTTTATCTTTGCGTGCGTGAGCAGGGAAGGCGCAGAGGCAGAGGAGATAGAGAATCACAACCAGGTTCCTCACTGTCAGTGCAGGAGCCCGAAGCAAGGCTCGATCATCCCATGAACCGTGAGATCATGACCTGAGCTGAAATCAAGAGCTGGTTGCTTAACCGACTGAGCCACCCAGGCACCCAAAGTTTTATCTTTAAATCATTAATTTGTACATTCTTTACGTTTTCATATCTATACATACTTAATGCTGAAATGTGAAAGCCTAGGAAAATGAAAAAAAAAAGCTTTCCTTTTGTAATTCAAAAACGACACGAATTGATTTTATCACTCAACAGCAGAAACCAAATGCAGAAATGTGGCCCCATCCTATCTGAGTTCAAATAGATCTGTATTAAGTTACAGTTTTAAGCAACATGGTAGTTTGACCTAACCAAAATATCACTTTAATTATGAATAAAAAAATTTCTAAGTAAGGACCTCTTGGCTTCAGGGATCTTATCTTTTTTGTCGTTCAGATTTGGGGTGTATATTTCAGTATGGAAGATACAGCGGGGCCCGGGTGGCTCAGCAGGTTAAGTGTACTGGCTGTTGACTTCAGCTCAGGTCATGATCTCCTGGTTCCCGGCATCAAGCCCCGCATCTGGCTCAGAGTGCCACAGTGCACGGAGCCTGTTTGGGATCCTCTCTCTTGCCCCTGTGTCTGCCCCTCCCCTGCTCATGTTGCGCTCTCTCTCAAAATAAATAAATAAGCTTAAAAAAATTCAAACTGAGGCAATGTTTTCTTACCAAACGTGTGAATGTTTGTATCTCTTTTATGGTTACCAATTAACATACTTGTTGATTTGATAATATTCCCCTTGAGTTGACTCTGATATCTCAAAAGCATTGTTTTTTGTCAGAATGGTTGAATTATATATTTGCTTCTTTCTGAAAATACTTATTTTGTTATTCTACCAGGTCTGGGCATTGTTTTCTTTCATCATGGATAGGAGGACAGATAAGAACTTCTTCTGCCACTGTAATTTTAACACTACCATGCTTGATATAAATTGTGCAGTCCTGCTAAAATGCCTCAAAATTTTACCATTTCTTTTTATAAACTCTCAATCTTGTGATATCTTTCCTTTCTTAGGATATGAACGAGTCTGCCAAACAAGAAGATATTTTGGAATCCACAACAGATGCTGCGGAATGGAGTCTCGAAGTGGAACGTGTACTACCACAACTGAAAGTCACGATTAGGACTGACAATAAGGTACAGAAGACAGAACGCGTTTGGTTCATATGGATCTTCATAAGGCAGTTTCAGGGTCTGAGGCACTCCCATCATACAGATGACTTAAGGGGGTAGGATTCCGTTTTCAGTGTTTTGTCTTAACAGATTTAGTAAATTGTTGAATGAACACATTACATAATATTAAAGAAGGAAAAAGGAGAGGACTAGATCTTTAAAGTGATTTGGAACACATCATGTTTCCCTGGGATTGAGGGGTATTTTCATAATATACTTTGATGTATTTTCTTAGAAATCATATTTTGTTTAGGTAAACAGTGAATGAAATTAGAATTTCATTACTCTGTAGCAACTGATTATAGTTAGAAAATGGTTTGGGAGCTGCTGGATGGCAGAACGGAAGATATCCCGGAAGTTGCCTTACATAATCTGATCAGTACATACGATTAAAAGTCAGATAGTAAGAAAATAATCAAAGCATTTGCATTAAGATTCAGAGACTGGGTCAGTTGAATGAATCGGCCCATTTAATCAAATTTCTGGTTCCTTTTACGAGAACTTCAGAAAAATCTATTGGGTGACTAGACAATACTGTTCTCATTAGTACTATAATAACGTCTACAAAAGGACTGCAGAGAGACATCTAGGTAAAGAAACTAAAGAGTTTCCATCCCTGGAGGCAGGAGAAGAGCATCAGCATTATGAAACAAGGTTCTAGGGAAGCTTGTTACTCTGAGAATATGAACCTGAATCTACCCCCAAAGATTGCTGTTTTCAGAGGGCCTTAGAAACAAATTTATTCTTAGATTGTCTGGATTTGGGCTTGTAAAATTGTGTCCTGGAGAAGGTAAGAGGTAGCCTAGACTCCTAGGATAGTCCTAGAATAGGACAAAGGCAGTAAAGGTTTTGCTAGACTGAACAGCTGTGGAACTAACTTAAAGAAAAGTGGGCAAATCGTGCATCCTGTTTATCATGTATTTATCCAGACATTAGTATGTAGCCATTATTTGACTACATTAGGGACAAATTGTTTGCTGGCATATCTCATATATAAATATGTATTAATATGTATTTACATATGGGATATGCCAACAAAGAATCAGATTTCTTCACTGATTTGATCTCTGCTAAAAGTCACAATTTGCAAAAATGTGATTTTTTTTGGTAAAAATGTAATTTCTAATTCTTTGGTTTTATAAGAACAGACTTCATACAATTAAAAATTACTATTATTGTGATTCTAGTTAGAATGACATGTTAAAATAACTGTGTAGTTAGGAACTTTCAGGTACATCTTAATCCCATAAGGAAACCAATTTAATTTATTTAATTTTCAAGCTAAGTAACTCTTGAAATCCAGCATCTCATTTAGAACCTAATAGGATCACACAGGAGTGTTTTTTAAAGCATGGTCATTGATTTCTACATAACAGGAGTAACAGAATAAAGGAAGAATATAAATATAACTGCTAACACATACAGTTTTGCAAAACTAAGTACTGTTCAAATTTTACTACAAACCAATATTGTAGTAATCAGAATCCTGGGTTCTTAGAGAGTCAGTGATCTCTTGATTTGGAGAAGAATGAACTAGGTGAAAGTTGGACTCAGTCTAGTGCCATACATTAACCAGCCTTGATCTTTTGAGTATATATTGTGGCAAATTAAAAGTCAGACTTTACCAGCAACATTCCAAAATGTCAGATAGATAAAGTTGTGAGAGTTTTTTTTTCTTGATAATGAATATCATTTTGAATTTAAACTTTCTAAAAATAATTTATTTTCTTCCATTTTTTTCTGTTCGATAGCACTGGTAGTTTTATCTTATTTTTAATTTAATTTATTTATTTTGAGACAGAGAGAAGTAGAACATGAGCATATGCATGACCTGGGAAAGGGCAGGAAGGGAGAGAGAGAATCCCAAGCAGGCTTCATGCTGTCTGATACAGGGCTCACGGGGCTCCATCTCAGGAACCATGAGATCATGACCTGAGCCAAAATCAAGAGTTGGATGCTTAACTGACTGAGCCACCCACACACCCCTGAATTTAGATTTTTGTGGTAAAATATGCTGACCTAAAGTTACATCTGATTGTTTTTTCAGAATTCTTTGCCAGATCATTTGGTCTTTGTGCTTAGTATTTCACAAACTCTTCTAAGTATATCAGAGGTATCAAATAGGAAATATGGGTCTTGGGCCAATTTATTCAGCTTACTTAAGAAAAATGAAATTATAAATTGATTTGAGAAAATAAAGGGCTAGTAAGATATTTTTCATGTCTCGTAAATAAAAGTAATCTGGTCATGTGTGAGGTTTCTTCTGCTCACCAACCTCCTTATCAGAAGAGGTTGACTCCAGCTTCATGGTACATCCCATTCTTCTTCCACTCCTGACTTGACAGAAACCAAACCCTCCCCTTTACTTTTGGCCAAAATAATTACCTTTCACTCAACACAGGCTATTGAGGACATTGAGAGATTTCAACTTTGTGTTTGAAGGGAAAATGAGCTGTTTTCAGATCAATGTGTTTTACTGATAACTGTTAACAGTTATCAATGTGTTTACTGATAACAGGTAATTACCCCCCACCCCCCGCAGAAAAAAGTAAATCTCGATTTCTTTTTTTTGTTGTTGTTTTGATGAGATGCTCTCATATACTAATATTTATTTTATATTCTCCATAATGTTGAAATTAGATTTTTATTGCAAGACTAGATGATTCTTTTTTCTGGCACACTTGTTACTATTGCCAGTTTTCAAAGAATGCAAACCAATTTTAATATTAGCTTAAACAAATTACAACTGGGAAGATAAATGTTGCCAAAAATGCAAATAGTATGTTCCACAATTGAAGGTGAAGGACTTTTGTCGTATGTTAACTTGAATGGACTATATTAGTAGTTCCCTTTTAGAGTTGGTTTAGAGAATGCTCCTGGTGATTAATTCTAGAGTAATCAATACCCAGAGACCAAATCAGATTTGCCCCAACTCGGAATAATGTGTCTAAAGACATGGTCAGAAGTTCTGCCAAGAAAGTCAATAAAGTCAACCAGGTCCTGAGTCATTCCATTCTAGTTAATGCCTCAGTTATGACCAGGTGAGGAAGGCTCTGGAGTCCATTCCTTAGAAGGGCAGTGTGAGGACAGCCAGACTAGAGGAGACATCAGTGCCACCTAACCAACTTGTCTACGAGTGTTGTTAGTACACTAAGACTGTATATCCTGTACTTTTTGTTCTTTCCCTCCATAGTTGTTTTCTCTTTATATCTCTTTCCCTTTCTTCTTCTGTGTTTTTATCTCTTTTATTTTTTTTTATTAGACCCAGTAGTGGTGACCACACGTGTTACATAAGTACTCCGGTGGAATTTAAAACTAAGAGCAAACATCTGTGACTATAATCAGACTAAATTTAAATCTGTAACTGGTCAAGAATTGTCTTAAACTGAGTCTTTTCCAAATACACTTTTGTTTTTCATTATAAGAATAATACGGGAACAATTCAAGGGGAAAGGGCCTAGGCAGTGTGCTGTGAATTAGAGGCTAGCAATCCCATGTTCAGTTTCACTATCAATTCCTGATTTACTGAGCCAAAGTTTCAGAAGCTGAGTGGAGCTATGGCAGCCACGAATACGAGAAGATAGAGCCTATCTCACACATCTTCCCTTGGCACCTAGAATTCATATTTCTACCGCTTATTAGATGTGCGTTCCAGGGCAAGCTACTAAACCTCTCTGTCCCTCCTTTTCCTAATTGCTAAAATGGGACTAATTATATTTCTCAACTCACAAAGCTGTTGTAAAGCACCAAGAACAGTGTCTGAGACAAAATTAATGCCTAATAATAAATGTTAATTATTATTAAATTACAGTATTGTTATAATATTATTGTGATCTGCCATGCTGGTCTTGTATTCAGTTCCTATATCAGCATTCAGGAAGAATTTACAAAATATCTGCACTAATGCTTCCATCATGTAAGGGAATATTTTAAAACATCAGCCTTATATTCTTACATGGGGATGTAATCAGTTTCATTTAAGTGTCACTTCGGTAAATAATTTCAGGGTTTTTTTTTTTTTTCCTTAGTAAAGTTAAATATAAAATGATAATAACTGACATTTACTAAGTGTTCACCATGTGCCAAGTGCAATTCTTAACATTTCACATATATTAACTCATTTAATCCTTTCCACTGCCTTATTAGATACAGGTACCTTTCACTCTAGGGGAGGAACTAATATACAGTGAAGTGAGGTTAACTTGCCTTTGTCTAGTAAGTCGCACATGGGATATTTGAACCTACAACCTAGGCTCTTACCTGTCCGATAAGTGATAATATAGCATACTGGTTAAAAGCACAAATTCTGAATCCAGGTTGCTTGAGTACAAATCCTGGCTCTAATACTTACTATCTATTGGACCCTGTGGGCAAGTTTCAACCACTCTGTGCCTCAGTTTCCTCATCTGTAAAATAGAGTTCATTATAAAACATACCTCAAAGAGTTATCGAAAGGATTAAATAGATTAACATATCTTAAGCACTTAGAATGGTGCCAAAAGACTCACTTAATATATATTGACCACTATTTCCATGTGCTTTTATGTATATAGTTGAGATTATACCTTCTTTAAATTTTTTTTAACTTTTATTCATTTTTGAAAGATGGAGAGAGACAGAGCATAAATGGGGGAGGGGCAGAGAGGGAGGGAGATTAAGAATCTGAAGCAGGCTCCATGCTCTGAGCTGTCAGCACAAAGCCTGATGTGGGTTCAAACTCACAGACCCACAGACCACAAGATCATGACCTGAGCCGAAGTCGGATGCTTAACCAACTGAGCCACCCAGGTGCCCTTAGATAATACCTATTAAAAACATAATGGTATATCATGAGCAGTTCCAAACATCCTTTAAAATTATAAGCATAACTTTAGCTGAGTGGCAGGTAGCAGAGATGGCTTGGCCAAGCCCAGCAGGTTGGGGTCCAGCCAGGTCTAAGATCTGGGTGGAGGAATGACCAGAGAGAGTCATGCCAAAGCTGATGGTTAGAGTATGGGCAAGCATAAGGACTGTGAGATATGAGATTACTGACCAATAGCAAGAAATTGAATCTGCCAGTGAGCCATTTTAGAGAAACAAGTGGTTATTGCAGGTGGAAACACTTTGTGACATTTATTGAAGGATAGTATTTTCCTTCATGACTGAAACATTTTTAATTCCATAATAGTAATTTTTAAAAAAAAACTTTTAAGTGAATCAGTTGACAGTTGCTGAGTGGACTAATAATAGCGTTAAGAATGAACTGCCAGAGAATTCTTCATGTCCCATAATTTCTGGGGAATTAGAAGATGTAGTTGCATATTCATATAAATTCATTTTCTGTATTATTAATTTTGAGTCAGTATTTAATGCTGTTTCTTGAAGACAATCCACCTATCATTTTTTAGTTTTCTTCTTGTTATTATAAAGTACAAGCCCATACGTGACTTTGTGGAAATAAACAGACCATCTAAACAAGAACAAAGACTGTTTATTCAGAGCTTTATATGGTAAGGGAGTTAGCCACCGTCGCTTGCATTTGGCAGAGACTTAAAGGCAGGCAGGAGAATTTAAAAGATATACGGTGGGAAAAAGGAAAGGTTTCAGAAACGTTCAGATATGACTGGAGATTTGGGGGCAGACTAACTAGAAGCAGAGCCTCCGAGGTGACTGGGTAGGGTGATGTGTGGCTTTGTCTGGTTGGTCCTGTATTGGAAGCAAGTGGGTGGGGAGAAACATTTGAGAAGCTGGCCGCTACTAAGAGCTGACCCCTTAGACTCATTTCACAAGAAGGTTATGGTTTGACTTCCTGGACTAGTCGTTGCAGAATGTGGGTCAGAACTCTCTCTCTCTCTCTCTTTTTTTTTTTTTTTTTAAGTTTATTTATTTTTGAGACAGAGACAGAGCACGAGCTGGGGAGGGGCAGAGAGAGAGGGAGACACAGAATCTGAAAAAGGCTCCAGGCTCTGAGCTGTCGCACAGAGCCCGATGCGGGGCTCAAACCCACGGACTGCGAGATCATGACCTGAGCCCAAGTCGCAGCCTAACCGATTGAGCCACCCAGGTGCCCCTAGAACTCTCTTTAGTATAACAATCAGGCCTTTGTCTGTTGTTCATTTGTATTTTCAGTTTCTCAGCGTCATCCATTGAACTGAGGGAAAATGGCTTTAGTGATCAGTCTTCTCTATCTTTATCAGAATGACTTTGTTCAAGTCAAGGGTTTTTACCATAATAGAAACCAAGTAAACATTAATAATATTTATTCCTGTTCCCCAGAAATCAGGAAGAGCAGAAAGTGTGAAATCGGTTTTCAGTTAAACCTTACATAGGCCCTTTTCTTCAATTATACGGTATTTATTCCTAAACAATTATATATTATAATGATTTAATATGAGGTATTTAATGCAATGATCAAATGTTCTATCATGCTTTAATGCCCTGTGGATATTATAATTAAAATTTTAATGACTTAAATTGATTTTTTTCCAAATTATAATTAAATGTTTCCTACTTTGTTGTTTTAAAAGATAGTTGGCTAAGTACCCCCTTCATTCCTCCAAAATGTCTCCTACTGATTATGTAAATCTTTAGGTTCTTTACAAGAATTTAGATAAAGAGATTATATATTTTTTGAAAGGCTTTGGAAGTACTACAGCATGTGTTTCCAATTATTTCAAGTCTTTGATTCATTTGCTGAACTGCTTTTTTACATCCTTACCTGTTTTTCAGTGTCTAACTTTCCCAGAGTACAGTTGTAAAAAACAAACAAAAAAATCTCAAAAAACCATAAACTTTAAATTTCAACTCCAAACAATTGGATTTTCTTTTAACGTAAATAAACCATAAGGTGTTGCCTTGGGTAATTCACAGCAAGAAACCTTTCGGGAAGAGTCATTGTGCTAAGGATGGAATCCTTGCAATAGTCTTGAGCCCTTGGGCTCTCTAGTCATTGTGAGAGCTAAAACCTAAGAGGGAGGAGAGAGCCTTTATTAATCAGCAGGTGGAATTCCATTTAAATGAACCTGGAGGGACCACAGAATTACTATATTAGATCTAAGTCTCTTTAAATTGGAAGCCAAATCCTGCAGAAAATGTACAATAGTAGGCTTTCTCTTTTTACCCTTATAGAGGAATCTGTATCTGGAAGCAAGAGAAGAGGGGTATTTTTCTCATTCCAGAGCAGTGGAGAGAGTAACTTGCTTTGACCTCTGCCAGTGCAGTGTTTGGATGCACTAAAAGAAGAATGTTAATAAAATTGAGCTTTCTAAATGTTTCTGACCTGCAGGGATTTATGAATTGTTATAGTTTGGAAATAAAGAGCATTTCTTAAAACTTGTACTCTAGTTGCTGGATAAGGCTGTATTGATAGGTTTCTTGGATCCATGAGCACACAGGTAGAATATATTCTATGGGCTGGGATACAAGAATACATTTTATGTACAGATTAGTCATTAAGATGAGGTTCTGCCTGTTATTTGAATAATAGAGAAATTAATTTACAATTTAAAGATTTTCTGATAGACAGACCATTTATTGAGAAATAGTCACATAATTTAAAAAAATAAGGCACCAAATAAAAAAACCCAGCTTTTACATTTACCAGTAACAAATGTAAATACAGGTGGCAATAAGTTGGTCTCCATGAGGCTCCATGCAGGAGTAATAGCTCCAATTACTGTCACAAATGTTTGTAATCGTATCTGTTGCTGCCAGACAATAAATGCTTTTTAATATAGTAAGGCCATAAATGTACATGCTGCTGTTGTTTAAACAAAATACAATTTTCAGCAAATTTATCCTTGAAACACCTGCTATAATCAAAAAGAGGTGAATGCTATCAAAATAAACTGCCTAAATTAACTAGACACATACATTTTTAGAGCAGCTTGCATGATTACTCAACTGCCACGTTGTCTCAGAGAATGAGGGGGAATATTCACTGATGGACTTTTACAGGCAGGCTTTCTTTAAAGGAGACTACAAAAAAAACCCCAAAACCCAGAATATTGCTTTGGATTTTTGTGTTATTTTTAAAACATGGTGTTATTTTGTGGACGTAAAGTTGTTTTTGCTATTTCTCTTTTTTTTCCTTAAGCTGATCAAATGTTTTTTTTTTTCTTTTTAGCATATGGGTCACGGACAGATATCAGGGTTGTGGAAAAGAATACTGTGCTTAAAATTATATATGTAAAACTACTGCATAGGGGTGGAGAAAAACCCGGCCATCGTTAAGCAACTGGAGATTTTTAACTGCTTCTGTCATGGTCTTGTTGAACGTTCAGGATATTCTGTTTAAAGATAGTTGATGATGCCTTCCTTCCTATTTACCCTCAGTGTGATAAATGTTTCAACCGGATCGGGAGAAAAGCTTCATTTATCACAAGTTGAAATAGGAGAACAGATGTTTATGCTTTAGAGATTACCATCAGCTCTAACTAAGGAGCTTCAACAGTGGTAGCAGATTTTAAGGAAATAACTAATAAAGACTGTTTGTTATGTAAACACTGCAGAGGAAAGTTACTAATGCCTCACAGCAGGTATACCTCAAGTAGGCATTTGTGATTGAGAGCAGTAAATTAATACATATTGATTATAATTAAAATTTCTAGACTTCCTAAATATTTCATTATTGCAAAGTATGATTTAATGTTTCCTTTAAATTACTTAATGTAGAATATGAATTGAAACAGAAACCACTTGTCATATGGACCTCCCTATGAAATGTAATTTTTAATTGGGTTGATTCATTTTTCCAATCAATGATATTGGAGTAGTTCTCACTACCACTAACATTTTGTTCCCATAGTCTTTATCCCATTACATTTGATTCTGTCTTCCTTAAGCCAAGGCAATCTTTTATGTTTCTTGGTTCTACAAATATGCAGACGGCTCTATTTATTTTTCAGGTTTTTTGTTTTGTTTTGTTTTGTTTTTTGAGTATAATAGGGGATCAAAGTTTTTGATCAGTAGATCCTTGAAGTTGAGAGGGACTGTCAAGGTTATGTCTTCTGGCTATCTATTGTGTTACTCGCAATGAAATAATTACATTCTGATTTGGCATAAGAGTGTGTCTGTCTGTATTCTCAGAAGGGCCCCATTCACTCCCAGTCTGCCTTGCCAGATCTCTTCTTTGGCCTTCCAGCTCCTTCTCAAGTCTGGAAACCCTCACTCAGGAGATTTTTATGGTCATCTAAAAGGGGTGAGGACGGAATAAGCATGAAAAAATAAGTCAGATTCAACATATGAAAACACTTTAGTAACAGATGGTAGTCAGTACAGATAATAATCTCTGAGCACACATTAGAAAGGCAATTATTTAACAAGGTATTTTATTTAGAGATTATAGATCTCCAGTTTCAGTTCAATTACAGGCAGGTGTGAGAATACTAGTGACTGTTATGATAACCTTCACTAACCCTCTGTGTATCCTGTCTTACTTTTCTCTACAACAGGAGGAATATCTAGAAAGCAGGAACTTTCCTGAGGAAACACATATTTCCAGCAATAGTGGAAATATTCCCACTCCCTGCAGCAAATATACATGTACAACATCCCATACATACATACTCCACTTCTATCCCATATATACATACTCCATTCCTCTTAAGTCCTATGTTTAGTTCTTTGACTACTTATAAAGAAAAAGCATGTTTTCATACTACAAGGGTATACCACAGAAGACTTGAAGCTCTGGGAGTTAAAGAAAAATGGCACATTTAAAAATTCAGCAAAGCTACATTTTGTAATTATCGCACAACCTGATCGGCATTTTGTATTAAGAAAATCACAACCTGATGGACATTTTTCATTCAGTTTTGGGGTGCCTGGGTGGCTCAGGCGGTTAAGTGTCCAGTGTCAGCTTAGGTCATGATCTTCCAGTTGGTGAGTTCAAGCCCTGCATCAGGCTGTCAGCTCAGTGCCCAGCTCAGTGCCCACCCGGGGTCCTCTGTCCCCTTCTCTCTCTGCCCCTCCCCAGCTTGTGCTCACTTCCCCTCACCCCGTCTCTCAAAAATAAACATTTTTTAAGAATTTAAAAAGAAAGTCAGTGAGTCTCATGAAAAAAAATATTTAATGGACAGTCTCTCTCTTTCTCTGTCACACATACACAAATACGTACACAAATGTGAGCTGTGATGAAGCTGAAAAATTAATGATTAGAGCAAGAAGCAGAGACTGCGAACTTATTTGTGCAAAGTGGCAAAAAAAGTATTTAGTTAATGCTGTGTTATTACGGAAGGGAGTGTTCTGGGTGGAGGATGGAGATCTGCTGCTCTTATCCCTGCTTTGAAAGCATGATGAGTTATCATCCCGCCCCAGCAACATTTGCTACAGTGAACTTAGGCATATGCAGCCACCTCTGTGAAGCCTTTTCCATGTCACATGGTTTCCTGCCATTGCATTCCCAAAGAATTTAGTCATTGGCCATAGATGGGGTATTAAACATGCCACAGGAACTTCACTACTCCACTTTGAAATCTTGAGACCAGTCACTTTTGGACTGCCGCTCAGACTTGGCCCTACCTCTCTCAACCTCTACAGCTACAGTTATAACGTTAATAACTATCTCTCCCCGTGGTGGAAACAGAGGTGACATGTCCAGATCCCCTTATAAGCATTGCCTTGCTGCTCAGCCACAGAGAGCGTGGCTGCCTAGCCCAGGTCATGCCCTTCCAGAGTATCCCACATCTGGGTTTCTGTGAGTTGTTTATAGTATTATACATAATACTGCTTTGAAAACTCTTGTACAATGTCATTTGGTAAACATATGTGCACATTTCCAGTAGAAATTCCACTAGGAGTAGAATTGCTAGGTCACAGTGCATATCTATGCCAAATAGTGTTTGAAAGTTACTAAAAATTTATATTCCTCCCAGCAGTGTGTGAAAGTTCCAGTTGCTCCATATCTTTATCAACATTCACTATAGAGTTTATTTCATTTTTGTCATAGTAGATATGTTGTGGGCTCACTGTCATTTTAATTTGCATTTCCCCAATGACTGCTGAAGTTAAGCCCTTTTCCATATGTCTACTTGGCATTTGGATATCCTCTTTTGTCTTTTACTATTGGGTTATCTGTTTTTTCTTTTGACTTATACAAATTATTTTTATACTCTGGATATGAATCCTTTGTCAGATGTTTGTATTACAAATATGTGCTTTTTAGCTTTCCTTTTCATTCTTATTGGTGTATGATGATAAACAGTGACCTAATTTGAATATACTCAAAATGATCCTTTTTTGGAAGAAGGGAGTATGGCTAACACTTAGGTTTTATTTAAGACTCATTGCTTACCCCAGTGCTATGAAGGTATTCTGTGTTTTCTTTCTGAAGCCTTATTATTTTACATTTTGCACTGAGATCTGCAATTCACCTAGCATTGATTCTTAATGTATGGCGTGAAGTAGAACTCAATTATGTATTTGGTTTTCATATATATATATATATATATATATGCATCTGACCCCAGTGCACTGCTTTGTCATAAAAAGTGAGCATGTATGTGTAGGTCTGTATTTGGACACTGTTTTATCTGTTCTTTCATACTATTGGAAATGGTATCCTTTATTTTTTATTTTCTATCTGTTGCTGGTATATAAAAATATAATTCTGTGTATGTATGTATATACACACATCTCCAGCAAATGTGCTACAATCACTTATTTATTCTAACAATAGGCCTATCGGCTGTTTTGGATTTTCAGTGTATATAATTATATCATCGGCAATTAACATCAATCTTATTTCTTTCTTTACAAGGCTTATCCCTTTTATTTCTTTTATCTTGCCTGATATAATATTGGATATAAGTGGTATTAGCAGGGAGAAAACTTTAAATATTTCCATGTTACCAGTAAGTATGATGTTGTTAACTTTGACTTTTATAACTGTCCTTTATTGGATTGAGGAATTTCCCTTTCATTCCTAGTTTGCTGAGAGTTGTTATTATGCATGGATGTTCAGTTTTTTTTTCACCTATGAAGATGATAGGATTTATCTCTTTTTTTCCTCTTTTGTTATGGTGGATTATATTCATTGATTTCTGAGTATTAAACTAACCTTGCATTCTGGATTAAAAGCAATTGAATCATGATGTATTATCCTTTTTATATATTACTGGATTTGATTTGCTGATATTTTGTTGAGAATTTTTATATTTATGTTTACAAAAGATACTGATCTGTAATTTTTCGTGTTTTTTAGATGTCTTTGTCAGGTGTTAGTGTCATGCTATGCAGGCCTCATAAAACAAGTGGGCAGTTGCTCCCTTCCCCCTCCCACCACCCCTGTTCTCTGGTATTTCTATAAAGTTGTTATTCCTTAAATGTCTGAGAAAATTCACTGACGAAGCTGTCAGGATCTGGGTATTTCTTTGTGAAAAAGATTTCAGTTGCATATGTTTACCCTACAACCATTTTAAGCTCATTTTCTCATTATACAGTTGATATATAAATACATTCTTGGAGATATTAAAATATTACAGGTAAAGCTAAAGTCTCCTTTCACCATTACCCCCTTAAAAGTTTGTAGTTCTACTTTACTACATTTCATCAGGGAAATGATAAGGGATGATCTAGTGCCTTTGCAAGTTTGGGCTCTAGCACTGATTTGCCTGTGAGCAACTTTAAAGTAGCTCCGTCTCAATTTCCTCATCTTACTAGAGTTTTTAAGAGAGTTATATGTGATGATGTAGGGATAGTGATTAACATAGTGCCTGATACATACTAGATATTACTTGAATGTTAATGCTGAAGCTACTATTGAACATAAAAAGATCTTGGACCAGATATGACTATTGGGGAACCACTACTCTACTCCAAAGGAAGTAGAAAAAGGTTTCTAAGTAGCCAAAATAGAAATCACATAAAACTATTTATTTATAGGAGAGTCTGATAAATCTTTCTTTGGAACTTACATATAGTATGTTTCAGAGATTATCCTAACAAGGTTGGTTAAATAGACTGTTCATCCATAGCAGATTAGAAGCAGGAAATCTCCTGTAGCATATATGCTTTAGCAAAACAACCAAGCTAAGAAACATTTATTTTTATGTGCAAACTTGGATTGAAAGTTGTCAGTTTCTTGTGTTCCTTATTGAAATTGGGTGACAAAGCAAGGAAATGAAAGAAGTAGCTCAGTGTAATGGAAAATCTGTAAGTGAGAGAAAGGACATTTGGTTTCCTATTCATTTTGTAATTGACATGGTAAAAATCATACAATATCAATTTGTTATCCAATCTGTGAAATGGAGGTACAGGATTTCTTCCCCAGAGTGATCTCGAAAATCCACAGAGAAAATGAATTCAGAGTTGAAACAGAGGCCTAATGAGAAAAATGCGGTGAGGCATCTTAAATGGAGGGAGCCCAAAGTGTCTGTGCATATGCAAAAACCCATAAAAACCCTCGTAACTATTTTTATATTTACTAGAACAAAAGTGAAAAACAGAACATTAAATTAAGATTCCATTGGTAATGATTCATAACAGAACTGAGGAAGAACCAGTGGGAACAGAGGGAAAAAGGAGGGTGGGTAGATGGCAGAAGTAACGTTTTTGTGATGGAGAGCGAATCAGAATACATCAGAGCCCTGGGGCCCTGCTCTAGCTGGGGCGGGGGTGGGGGGAGCGGTTGGAAGCCCCTAGAGCCTGGGATGTGAGCCTCAGCTGTGCTGGGGCGTGGACTTCTCCACAACCCAGGAAAAGACATCAAGGTGCCTTCCTCAGCTTTTTAGTATCAAGAGTCCTTTGGCACTCTGCCTCTCCACACACAGAGAAGCTCAAATTTGGGGAAAAAACTGAGTTTGGCATTTCACAAGTTGTAAATTAGTGAAATGCATTTGCCATCCCTAGCTGGTGGTTCGTTCGGTTCTCTCTCAGCAGCCATTTCAGAGAGGAGCTTTACGCGTGGAGTTGGAGACCCAAAGAAACAAAATGTCTGTGTGTATGGGAAGGAAATCATTCAGGCGCTGTCTGTTGAAGTGAAACCCAGAGATCTATATAGTCTTGTCAGTCACCTTAGCGGCTGCAACTAGATCTCCTACATTTTGATTTTATGGTATCCTATGACTCGCCATCTGCAAGGATGTCATCGTAATTCTCCAGGTTTTGAAAGGGGAGATGTATAATTTGGCATGAAAGAATTTGGAGTGGGGAGGAGGTTATAGTTCTGTCTACCTCACAAGTGAGAAGAGTAGAAGTGTTCGAGATTTTATATGAAGGGATTTTAAAAAATAGAAAGTCTAAAGAAATGATATACTGCAGCATTATTAGTCTTCTCATTTTCTCAGAGAGGGGAAATGTGCTGGATTAGTGAAAACTCAGCTTCAATAGAGAAGAGGAACGAACTTAATGAACACACTTAGAGCGCTTCGGAACAGGTGACCAGTAAACTCCAGCAGCTCATGTGGTCCCACTTGATATGTAACAAAAAGAAATACTGGTTTACCTTAGATACTCTTCTGTAGTTCATTTCATCACAAATAAAAGCAGTATATAGTGATGAAATTTGAAGTGGGGTTTTTGAGCACATGGCTAAGAAAGAATTCTTGAGACGTTTTTGTTGCAAAAGTGATTTTATTATAGCACGGGAACGGGACCCATGGGCAGAAAGAGCTGCAGCAAGATTGTGAGGAGTGACTGATTATGTATTTTTAAGTTTGTGGAGGGAAGGGGATAAAGATAACAAGTAGTTTTCTAAGGAATCTCTATATGCTGAAAGCAGGGTCTTACAGGACCCTAGAGATGCAGCTATTGTCAAGATAAGGCTGCTTTTAGTTTTAATGAAATGTAAACACTAAGGCATTAAGGCAGCCATAAACTCCTTGAGGAATGTTACACGCTGCCTGTCTCTGGTTTCTGTCAGTGAGCTGCATGCTGTAAGGAGATTTAATTTAAACTACATTTTTCTCACCTTTGTTTCCCTCATCATATGTATGGTATGTGGAAAATGCACTGGTTTGGGAGGGCTTTCCAGTTTCCAGACATGAAACTTTAGAAAGGTTGTTTAACTTACCTGATTCTTGGGTTTCCTCCTATACAAATGTATATATAGTCAGTATCAGAAACAAGCTCAGGTGACAGTGGTTTACAGTAATAATAATACATTTACCGTCACTCAAGATGCACGTCTGCACACGTGTGGCTCAGCTGTGGTTCTCCTGCTGCGTTCTGTGTTTGTTATTCCCAGACCTAAGCCGAAAGTATAACCCCTCTGTGGGACATGTCTATTATCATGGTTGAAAGAAAGGGTAAGAGAGCTGATGGATGCTCTTATAGCATCTGCACAGTCCTGGCATAGGCCACATCCACCACTGTTACACTGGCTGAAGAATCAAAAGGCCAAGGCCAGGATCACTGGAGCAGGGAGGTATACTCCTCCCACAACCAGCTAACAGATCACAGAACCCTCTTACAGGGAAGCGTAGAATTGAACAAGAAGGGATGAGACGTCTACATAGCACTCCAAACCTGCGTGAGTCTCAAATAAGAAAAGGCACAGACAAGAGCACTGTGACCTAATGGATTCGCTACCAATCTAAGAATTGCTGTCATTATTGAACGGTTTCCTTGGGGATCAAATCCCTATATACCATTAAAACCCATCAGGTCTTCATTCTTACCACAAGCCTTTGTGAACTTAACCATCACAGTTGTGGTTTTTAAAAGCTACATATTTTGTCTTTTTATAATCATGATTTTAAAATGTTATAAGTATAATCGCTTATATTTTCTGCTATATTAAACTCCTTTCAAGAACTACTTGGGTATCCAGGAGGTTTTTACTTTATTTTTCCCTGATGATTAAAAATTGTCTTGTAGGAAATTGGGAAAATTTTGGAAGGATAAAGAAGAAATCATAAACATCAGTATTCAGATTCCTGGCTTAACACACACACACAAATACACAAATACTACTTTTTACTAAATTGGACACCTAATAGTATATTCTTTGGGGAATGTTTTTCCACTTCACTGTATGTTGTTAGCATGTACTTTTGCTGAGTAAATTTTTTTGAAAACATGAACTTAGCATTTTGGTATACGCTGCATATATAATATGAAGCCCAACAATATATCAAACACTCATGAATCCACTACTCAGCTTGAGAACAAGACTGTTATAACGCCTTTGAAGTCACCTGTGTGCTACTATGCTACTGCCCTTTCCCTCCTACGTGTCCTCATGTAACTAGGGTCGTCAAACTTGTGTCTTGTGTATTGTCATTAGCTGCTGCTGCTGCTGCTTGCTCTTCTTCTGCCTCTTCCTTTTTTAAGTATTTTCACATATGTGTATATCTCCACACAGTGTATCATTGAGCTTTGCTTCGTGTTGAGCTTTATAAAAATGGTATCATATGGTATGAGTTTTAGTTTACAAAAATTACAAAATTAGTTTAAAATGACTTCTACTGTCAAATATATAGAAAGTTAAATATTTAGAGAGCTGTTTTGCAAAGAACTTCTACATTCATCTTTGTGTGTATCCCCAGTTATTTCCTTGAGAATAATTTCTAGAGGTGAAATTGCTGGGTTAAAAGGTTGGAACATTTTTAAGGCTTTTTTTTTATAACTGTACATCAGGAAATGTGTCCATCTAGATTTTAATAAAACAGACATTCAGATTTGTGTGGCAGATAATACAAATCATTACTAGCTTCCCACTTTAAAAGGCAGAATACACAAATGCCCCAGTGGCTTACATATTAAAAAGTCCAAAAGTAAATTCCTAAGCATTTCTGACTCCCTAAAACCGACTCTGTTCTTGTCACACTGTGCTATTACTATTCTCTTAGTTCCTAAGGCTGGAAAGCTTAAAGACACGTTCTGTCTACTACCCCACGCCCACTTCAGCCACCGCACACTTGCCCTGAGACCTCAGGTCCTGCTAGCTCTGTCTCTACGATGTCCCATGAATTCATCCCTCCTCTTTCCTTCTAACAGGCCCTGTTTTACCGCAAACCCTGCTAACCTGTCGTGGGGACCATTACATGGCCTCTTCCCTGGCTGCCTGCCTGCCTTCAGCCTCTTGCCTGTCTAATCAGTCCTTCCCTCTGTAATTTCTTCTCAAAACACAAACCTCTCTTTAAAACTAAAACCAGAAATCTTTAACAACTCTCCACTGTCCACATGATAGAATCCACACTCGTCAGTTGAAGCCCTCCATCTAACTTAGCCTCCTCTCCAGCTTTGCTTCCTCATGATTCATCCTCCCCACCGCACCCCAAGAACTTTGTGTTTTATATTCTAGCCAGCCTGGGTTACTTGTTCCCTATTTATTTTCCTGTGTTTTCTTGTCCTTGTTACTCCCTCAACCTAAAATACCCTTCCTCTCCCACTCCTTTCCCGCCATTTGAAATGCTACTCATTCATGCTTCAGGGTTCCACTGAAATGCCAGCTCCTCTATGGAGTTTAACATCAATGTAAGCCATCGTAGTTCTCCGTCGATGAGCAAGGCATGTTTGCTTCTCTCAAAATACTTTGTCAGAACAGGAAAAAAAATATAGTTTTTACATTTTCTGGGTAAAAAAAGAATACTGAGTAGAAAAAGCAAAATATAAACTATATGAAACACATCAATTGCTATAAATAAAGTTATATATGTAAAGTATGTATAGGTAGATATGTGTTTTTTAGCCATATATATATGTATCTACCAAGACTGAAGGAATACTTAAACTTGGTGTTTATTAAGTTTATGAAATTTTTTTTTTTTTGGAATCAGGCAGAAGGAGTGCCTTTTTAGAAAAAATTACTAATATAATCACTTCTTAGGTTCATTTTCTTTCATAAGGATTCTTGTTTGGGCTTAAACAGGTTTCCATTTTGAGGCTTAGCCATATTTGGTCCAGTGCAGCAGGCCAGCCAGTGCCTCCCCTCCCTGTTCAACCCACTGTTGACTGGCCGAGTTGGAGAGGTCTGTTTCCTAGCCAAATCTGACTAGTCATAGTCACGGGTGATGAACAGTCCCCTCAACTGTAAAATGAAAACGTTGCACCAGATGACTGTTAAATGGATGAGTAGATGATCTTTAAGGTTCTTTCCAGCTCTCACATTCTGAGATACATTTCGCTCATGAGATAGAAAAGTGCTCCAGGACAAAGGAGTGCTGATTTGTTCTCTGCTCTAGCACCCTCACTGGTGTCAAGTAGCCAGTTGCTCCTTTTTATTAACTCAGCTGCCAAAATGTGTTGTGTGGGAATGAGTGCATCGGCTTCTGATCCAGGAGCACCACTACCTGTGGGGCCTGGGCTGTGTCTCCTTCTGTCACTGGGACTCTTTGTGCTTATCTGTGACATGGTCAAGGTGACACTAGATTCTCTTTGAGGTTTTCTAACATTTTGTAATTGTGTAATAGGTATGTGTGAAGTATCTAAAGATTTTTTTTACCCTTAAAGATTTTTTTTACCCTACAGTCACTAGCCCATGTTTGAAAGTTAAGAAATCAGTAGAATAGGGCAATTCACAATATATTTTTCTCTTCACAAAATAGGGTAGAGAGCAAGGTGGGGCATCAGGGTATGCAAACAGGTATGTGTAATTGAGGAATTTCCTGGTTCCATCATTTCAACCTATACCATAATATTATTTTTTTTTCTCACCATGGGTGTTTCTCTAGTCTTAAAATTATTACCTTTAGTAATGTAAACCAAAAATTTGGAAAATATCTTGTAAGAAATTAAAATACTGGCATAGATTTCAAATGTGCACACTAATTTGGATCAGCCTAGTACTACTCTGATCTATCTCAAAATATATGAATTCTAATAATCATTATAGATTTCCTTTTTTTAAGAAAGAAAAGTCTTCCTGAAGAGGGCCCCCGCTTAATTTTCAGGGGACAAACTAATACTTGATATATGATACTTGGTTCCAGAGTTACCTCTGGCAATTGTTACTATTTAAACAAGTATTTCTTTTCTAGTAATTAGATTTTCTTTTCCATTTTGATGGGTAGTCATAAATATTAACCACCAGCAGTGCAGGAATAATTTATATTCCAATTGTCAGACATCACTCTGTGAACACATAAAATAATTTACATTTATTTAGAGCCTTTTATCCTAAAGTGCTCTACTCATACTTCTTTATAATCTGATTGAAAGTTATATATAGGACTCTGCTACCTGAAATAGGGCAACAACCAAAGTAATTAAAATAAAGGATATGACTACAAAAAAACTAGAGGAAAAAAGGAAATATATATTTTACTTGTTCTTACTCTGCTTTTGTGCCCATAGGATTGGAGGATTCATGTTGACCAAATGCACCAACATAAAAGTGGAATTGAATCTGCTCTAAAGGAGACCAAGGTATGTGAATTACTTCAGGTGAATCAATGTACATTTAATCATCTGTTGAATACTTACTAAAGGAGAACATGAAAGAAAAAAAAAAGACACAATCCTTGCCTTAGAGGAGCTTACAGATTACCATATTACATTTCAACAGCCCTAACACTTAAACTAACTAAAGAAAGAAAGGTAACTTTATGTAAAAGAGGTAAAATATATATCTACTATATTACATATTAGAGATATATCTAACACACACACACACACACACACATATATATGGTACATATATAAAGCATTTCATCATTCTTTGCTCTCTGAATCCCAAGGGATAACAGAATACCAGGCCAGCAATGCTTAGAACCCTCAACTTCCCTAGATTTATGGCTGCTCTGGCCAGAAATAAGGACTTTTTGGAGGATGCCACAAAGAAGCAAAGTTGGAATGAGAAGTTATATAGTTAGAGCTATAAATTTAATCACCTACCTCCAACTGGAACATTCTAGTCATCTTTGAACCGTGCTATAAAAAAGTCATGTGATTCCATCACCCACTTTGTGAACTATAAAGCAGATTTCACTCACATATGATTTAGATACACGTAAGGACTAATGAATTGACTAACACTACCATGTGCCTTTTTATTTTAACATTCTGCCATGTGTGACTAAAATATTTCTCATTACAGACTTCTTTTGCTATTGAAAATTCCAAACTATGTTTTTCACAAGTGGTTGAGAATTTGTGGGATGGATTGAAGGAGACTTCGCCCGTCTCATACTGTTTTTGAAAAATATATTTGTGATTTTTTGTATCTACTAAAATCCTATGGAATTTCTAGGGATTTTTGGATAAACTTCATAATGAAATTAGTAGGACCTTGGAAAAGATTGGCAGCCGAGAAAAGTACATCAACAATCAACTTGAGCATCTGGTTCAAGAATATCGTGCAGCTCAAGCCCAGCTGAGTGAGGTAACTTAGGAAGGATAGATACTCATGAATTTATTTCAGTTGGTGACCCTGATTCCCAAACTTGATGCAGCACTTTTCATTTGAGAATCGTGAAATGCTTTTCACAAATAGCAACACATGGATTCTCTGCCTACTTTAGGAGGCCACGTGAGGCAATAGAATTTGTCATCTCCATGTTACGTGAAAAAGAAACTATCTCCTGGAAGTCTTTAAATGTGTTTCTTCATTTGATTTAAATAAATGAAGGCACGTATTGTTGGGGAACATTGCTTAGAACAGGAACAGAGTGTCAGGACACCTGGTTTTGTTTCTAAATCTACTGTTAATTTACCATATGAGTAGGAGGAAGGAGAATAGTATGCATTTACATGTGTCAGAGGGAAAAGACATCCTTGCCTTAATGGCTTACAGCCACATAATAAGGAATATGAAAGCAAGACACGTTCAAAGACAAGCAGTTTAATTAATTTAATGAGCAAATTTTTTAAGCCTTTCAAGGTTTTAGAATTTCCACCAAAAAAATAAAATAAAACCTTCAGCCTTTGAAAGCAGCATTTCTTGGTACCCCAGTAGGGATCTAAAGGCTTTCCTTGGGAGTTATGCCCCTCTTTTCTGTTGTTGAAGGGGACTACTAAGAATACTTGCAAATGTCAGTTGAAGACATTTTTTTCTTTCAGCAAATAAGGATAGAAAAGGAGAAAAAAATGGAAATAAACTTGAGATACTTCTGTACTTTCAGAAGTTCTCAAAGGCCAAACAGAAAATAATCTTCACTTTTTTTTATGTTATTTAACAAATGATTCCCTCATATATACATCTACTCATGGATGTTTTTACTTTCAAAATGCTGTAAAAGTCTCTGATTAAAACCACTGTGTTATCTGTCAAGCATTGATATTAAATAATTGTTAGATTAGCTCCCAAGAACATATTCCATACTGTCATACCATTTGTTAATCCTTATTAATTGCTCATCCTGATGCTCTATTATGATTGATTTTTTAGAACTGGTTTTCTCTGCATAGCATGCAAATTAGATCGACCAAGAGCTGCTCTCCTAAACTGTTTAGAAATAGCTGCGGACAGTTTTTATTGTGCACCATGCCCATGTGAGTTACACAGTCAGTATATGAAGGTTAAGGTCGTTCATCATTTTATAAGTGCTTTAGTTTAAATACACGGTGCCTATTAGGGACATAAAATAGCTACAGTTAAATGTCACTTTCATAAATGTATTCACAAATGGGAGGGGGTGTCATAAAATGATATGCAGAAATTGAAAACACAAAGAGGTCGTATTTAAGTAATCTGCTTCTGTTTTGAATTTGTCATTAAACAAAATGTTTTCTCCCTTAGGCAAGGGAGCGATACCAGCAGGGTAATGGCGGAGTAACGGAGAGGACCAGGCTCCTGTCTGAGGTACACACTGTGCCCTTGCCCTTTTCCCACCGTCAGCCGAGCCCTGGCTGTTCAGAGCCATCAGTGGTTTAATACTGCTACAACCGTGTGTTGTTTATTTCAGTAACTGCTTCCTGTGGTCTTAAGTCCTTTTTTTAGGAGAAAATCCCTAGTTTTCTTATCAATGAATCAATGATGTATTTATGTACTGCTTGTTTCCATAAAATGCCTGAAGTTGTTTTATTCGCTTCAACATAGAACCTGCTGATAATATTAGCATATTTATAACCCTCCTTAATCTTTTTAAAAATATAAGAATTATAATATATAGAAGACTAGGTAAAGCATCGGCTTAAATGGCTTATACTAAGTTTTAATGTTAGTCTGCAAGATAGATTTGTTTTTAGTGATTGCTCCTGATGTGTGTGACCCTGAATATTTCTCTGCCCACATACTAGATGTGGCTTGTAACCTTTTCCTTTTAGGAACTTGTGAAGTATTTGCATATATTGTTGTATTTATTTTCATTATCTTGCAAGAGAGTAAGATCTAATATATATTTCAATTTTTTTACTGAAGAGCTGGGAGGGAAAAAAATCTTACGATCAATAGCCAATGTACAGGATTATCTTTGGTTACAGTTCAGTGTAATTGTCATGGACTTTTTCTGTATAATAGAATTAAGCTTCTTCTATAGAGATTATTTGAGGGATAAATAGTTATTTTAAAATACTAAAAATATAACTTTAGAAATATTTAGACTCTAGTCCTGTGGTGCTTCTAGGCAAATAAAACGTTATGTAGAAGTAAAGTGCTCACTTAACGTTAGGTAAATTAACACTTGAAGGGAGTCGTGGGAACCATTTAGTTCTTTTGCAGGAGGTAGTTATCCCCAGTTGTAACATTGCAGGTGCCTAAAAAAAATTAATTTGCTTTACTTGGATGAGCACTTTATTCCCAGGGAAGTTTTTACTCACCAGTATGATAAAAATAAAGCCTGCTAAGTTACAATAATTATGGTTTAGTTCTAGTCATTTAAAAGTTTTTCGATTTTTTTAAAGATAATGTGCTAGAACAGAATTTTGCTAATAGCGGTTATAGTAGTATAATTTTGAGTATGACGTAGAGTACAGATAAGAGCCAAATGACAGCATGATGTGCCTCTTGGAGTTCTTGGTTTGGATAGAGCGGTTAGAATATTTTTATATGCAGCCATATGGTATAAACATTATTTTTAGTGTCCTATAGAGGAAAAAGTGGCATCTTCTCTTATAAAACTATAATATTAAGATACCTAGTAAACGTCAAAAATCCAAAATCTTCTCAGGATGTGTTTACTATTTTAATTAGTAACTGGTTACTAATGACTGGCATGGAGGATGCAAGGAGATAACGGCAAGCTTTATGTGTGCCTGATGCCTAAAACAACTGAGACCATTTGCATTGTCACATGACATCCTGAGAAAGTCATTTGGTGAAGTTTATGTTAGGAGCACTCTCAGAAGATGAAAAGCCTAGTGTGTCTGCATACTTTATCTTATTATTCTAATCATGTCCAGAACAGTCCTAAGATCTTTATATCCCTTTACAGATGTATTATATCTAAATGTTCTTAACACCCCCTTCAGTAATTTTGGAGAGTATATTAAAATTCAGAAGCCTCGAAAACTTCTTTTTTCAATTAAAGGTTACAGAAGAACTAGAAAAGGTAAAGCAAGAAATGGAAGAAAAAGGCAGCAGCATGACTGACGGTGGTGAGTGCACTCTCCGAAGGGGAAGAGGAGCAAGGGGAGAATATGTCTTCAAGTAATCTGTTTAGCAACATAGTGTTAGTAAATAGGGAGTCTGCTTTTTAAAGTGATTTTGAGGACAGGTAAGTATGTGGTGCAGAGATGGTGTCTGAGAATCAGTGGACTGTTCTCCTTACAAATCAGCTGAGAAGAGTGATCATTTTTAAAAATTCTCATTTAAGATTTTTTAATTTAAACTGCATTTATTTAGAGATAGAGTGAGAAATATTTAAATATATACTTTGTTATTCCAGATTTTAGAAAATAATATTTTCTGTTTTCATCAAATGAGCTTCATTATTCCATTTGATGTGCAAAAGAGCACTAAGTGTGTGCCCACATGGCAGAGTGGCAGGGATGGGACGACCTTTTTTTTTTTCCCCCCCCCCCCCCCCCGCCCCTGCCAACAGTAGACCTGACTGGGCAAGGGTCAAATAGAGAAGAATTAATAATCCTCTAGTAATCATGCTCCACCGTGAGCTGGTGACTTTGACATGGCCCTGGGTGATTGCCTAAGGCCCTTCTGTGCTCTAGAAAGATTTTCTGGAGCCCTAATGGTATTTACTGAGGGATCCTTCAGAAGGGGATGTATGAAGATTTTGCTACGTTTGAATAACTCTTTCTCTGTATCTCACAGGTAATTGTTCCTTTCTTTTTTCTCCCATTTTATCTGCTTTCCTTCAAATATTCTATGCCATAAAAATATTAAAAGACATCCTCAAATACCCTTTTAACAACTCTTCCCCTAGAAAGGAAAGGAAATTCAGCCTCAGTACCTCAAATGCTGCATCATTTCCCATCCTAAAAATCTCAGGTGTTTAAAATACCACCGCAAAACTGTGTGAATGTCAGTACATTGTTGGCTGTGTTTTTAACCCCATATTTGGCTTAAGATAAAGTGAAGAAAATGTCATACAATTCTGTAATACACTGATATTCTAAATACACATTTTTATTGCATGTTATTTTCATTCTATAGCTCCCTTGGTGAAGATTAAACAGAGTTTAACGAAGCTGAAGCAAGAAACTGTTCAGATGGACATCAGAATTGGTGTTGTGGAACACATATTACTCCAATCAAAACTGAAAGAGAAGTCCAACATGACTAGGGACATGCATGCGACAATCATTCCAGAATCTGCAATAGGCTCTTATTAAAACATACTGTTTTTCATGCTTCTGATTAGTTGTTTTTTATATCAAAGTATATTTCACTTTGCATAGATTTTCAAAACACAGTTATACCTCTTAAAGCATGCTCAGTGGGTATTTTTTTTACATATATACACATACCTATTGTATCATGGTGATTATGGATGCTTAAAGCGTTTAAACTGAATATAGTATCTAATAAAGTGATTAAAGATTCTCACTATGAAAGAAGCTTTCGCTAATCGTTACATATGTTAAAGCCCCCGCCTGGTGGCATGTTTTTCTTACTGTTCCTTGTGTAAGCCAGTGTCCATGACCCATGCCTTCTGTAGGGCGGCTGCTGCCGTCACCACATGGACCTCTGACACGAGCCCGGCACCTTCAGTCTGGTCCACCTCTGCAGCGACCACAAGTGCTTCTGCGCCCAGCAGCAGCTACTGACGCTGGGGGTTCTTGCTACGAACCCAGACTACCCTTGCCTCAGCTTTATGGTTACCTAAAATTATACTTCTTTTAAAAAGCATATGAAAAAACTTAAGTGTATTAGTAACATTTGAAGTTTACTATCACGAGTATTTCATGACTGAGATGACTTTATATCTTCTCTGATCTAAGGCCACCAAATAAACAAACATTTCAGTCACGTTTGACTCTGTACTGACAAAAAGGTATATTCATGTTTCAGTTCTAGTTTTTTCTGCAGTATCGGCTGTACTAAAGAATCATTTTATAGCAGAATAGGAGACAGCAAGACATGAAGATCAGCCTCCCAGTGTCGGTGATTTTTCCTTACACGTCTTACCAAGGAACATTCTAGTCTGGGACTGCTAAATTGCTAAAATAAGCAATATTAGCATGACCAGACTTAACATCTGGGGGAAACTGGTGAGGAGAGCACAAAACAGAAGATAGCTTGCATTTATGTTTTAAATGGAAGAAAAGAAAATCCAGTGGTGAATTTTAAGAATAATACTATATTTGTATAGGACAATAAAAATAAAATCCCTTTCTCAGTTTTTATCCTAATATTTTGTCCCCCCAATTTTTTGTCTTAGTCTTTGCTTTGTAGATAACACACACACGCAAATCTTTTTCTTTCCTTCATACTCTTCTGGAGTTTAAGTTTAGATGAAAGAAAATGAGTATGTATAAACTATTCTATGACTCAAGAGGGTGATAATCAATACAATGGCAAATAAGTCATTTCTTTTAGTTTGGGATAATGGGCAGTTTGAAAAACTCCAAAATTTTCCTTCCCTTATTTTATGGTTAGTGGGTGGGGCCTAGAAGAAAGAGGGAAACCCAAATTTTGGTCCCACAAGCTAACACTGAGTCCTTTGGAACTTATTTGCATAGGTATTGTCATGGCTGCACAGTTTTTTGATGAATTCAATCAATGCAGAGAACCCTTCTGGATAAATCAGAGCTCTCCATAAAATGTACTTTTACTCAGAGGCAAAGTACACTCTTCACTTTCTGTAAACATGCAGTAATCTAAGAACTCTTCCAATAAGTAGTGTGAGTAACCTATTTTTATTTTCTTCTCTGAACTAATCCAGTTTACTCAATTTGAGCTGGTTACCCCTCCTGTTCCCCTAGAATACTGAATACCTATAATACAGAATTGATTGTATTGCATTGTAATTATCTATTTTATTCTACCCTCTCTAATAGAGTGATCTGCATGAGGATAGGGAGAAAGTCTTTTTCATTTCCATAATTATTCCCAAGGACCTAGCACACAGAGCAGGAGTTAATAAAGGAATAGGTAGATGACTGGCGTTACCCAGTTCCAGAATGTCTCATAATTCCTATTCTACATCATGGCAAACTTAATGACTTCAAGTCTATGAGTTTTGACACAGTTCTGAGATATAACAGTAAATAATTTTTTTAACCCTGTGGTATTGGATTGGAGTTGGAAGCATCAGTATGGATTCATGGTTTTTTAATACATACAGACTAACAGAAATATGTAAATATATAGAAACAAATGTATACATATATGAGTGTATTTACTATTTCTGTCTCTCAGAGGGCCTAGAATCAGTGACAGCTCAGTAACAGTGAAAATGCCTCATACTCAGATCTTGGTTTTTAAATTTGCTGCTGAAAACAAAACAAAAAAATCCAGACTTCTTAGAAAAACTAAGATTCCTGGGCTGGGGCAGGGAAAGCACAATATGAGCCAGGAATATCTCATTCTGCCAGAAAGTAAAGAAGCGCCCAAAGAATGATGAGAAAATGGCTAAAGGACACAGACTGAGGGGTGTCCCACCAGCCAATCTGGGACAGTTGAACATTAATGAAGTAATGAACTCTAGGCCCATGTAATAAAACAAGAAATCATGAGTCCATTCAAATGGAAATTATGAAAATTAATGAAGGAAACCTCACTTAAAATGGAATCAGAAAGCCCTGGAGCTTTCATGCATATCCCACCTGTTGCAATCTGCATAACCAGCAGAGAAAAGGAAGATAAGAATTATCTTGATAAGGAAAGATATTTTTTTCACATAGGAATTTCATTTTCTTCTTTTAAGAAAAAAAAAAGGGAAGATCCTTCCCTGCCCAGGAACAAAGCACTAACTATTGTTTGCAGCCAGTGAGAAACTGCTACAACCTTAAACTCTTGACCTTTGTAATGAACTTTTGTTCCAAACAACCCCAACTTTCTCCTAAAGCCTAATAAAAGCTGACTTTCCCTTTGCCTCTTCACATTTGCCTGTGGTTCACCATAGCTTACGTGTCCCAATTCCACTGCTATTTCCAAATAAACTCATTTTTCTAGTAATATAACTGGGTATTTTATTTTTAGTGTTGACAAAATGAATGAATCAATTGAAGAAGACAGAGGTCTTCCTTACAATAGAATGATAGCTAATGTAAAAAGAATATTGCATTTAGAAATTGCCATCTGGCGATTACCATAGTAATTGTTTCAGGCAAGAATCATCAAAGGATATGTGAAAGGATTTCAATCTAAAATGGAACCAGAAGGGGGAAGCTGGGTGCCTCAGTCAGTTAAGTTTCTGACTCTTGGTATTGGCTCAGGTGGTGATCTTAGGTTGATGAAATCAAGCCCCATGTTGGGCTCTGCACTGATAGCATGGAGCCTGGTTGGGACTCTCTCTCCCTCTCTCGGCCCCTCCCCCAC
This sequence comes from Hyaena hyaena, assembly GCF_003009895.1. Taxonomy (NCBI): domain Eukaryota; kingdom Metazoa; phylum Chordata; class Mammalia; order Carnivora; family Hyaenidae; genus Hyaena; species Hyaena hyaena. The sequence continues at coordinate 1,257,767 of NW_024080883.1, forward strand.
TGATGCACATGCACTCTCAACAAATGAATGAATGAATGAATGAATAAATAAATAAAACCAGAGGATATGAAATTAGACTCTCACTTATGCACCCTCAGAACATAATTTAAGAACTGAGAGACTGACTGCTCCTAAATGCCTGATTTATAGAAGACCCAGGTTTAGAGTGCCTGGGTGGCTCGGTTGGTTAAGCGTCCAACTTTGGCTCAGGTCATGATCTCATGGTTTGTGGATTTGAGCCCCATATCAGGCTCTGTGCCGACAAGCTGAGAGCCTGGAGCCTGCTTCGCATTCTGTGTCTCCTTTCTCTGCCCCTCCCATGCTTGCGCTGTCTCTCTCTCTCTCTCTCCCTCAGAAACGAATAAACATTAAAAAATTTAGAAGACCCAGTCTTATCTCCTGAGCAATGAACATATGCCAAGAGTCTCTCCCCGTCCTTAAGCCAATGAACTTACTGCTCAGATTCTGGCCTTCCCCACTGTGCACTCCCTGTTCAAAAGTACAGCCCTCCTTGAACTCTCAACAGATTCACCTGTAGCTTGCGCGTGTGTCCTGAATTGTAGTTCCCCTGCTATTCCTGAATAAACTCAATTTCTGGTTATTTGAGTTTGCCTCAGTTTACCTCTTTATTTAAGATGACAAATGCTAAAATTGCTAGGTAAAAGTTTAATGAAAATCTGAATATTTGCATAGTCTCAAACTATTCCATGAAGAGAAAATATGGTAACGTTATAGAAGAAAAACCCTACCAGACACCACTTTAAGTGATCAAAAATTAACATCTGTAGTAGTGGAACAGTAGTAGTAGTGGAATCACTATTGGCTCCATCTGTGTCTCCTGAAAAGGGCACAGACTTATGTACTTCCTTCTGAAAATGCATAACTTGAATCTAATCATGAGGAATCACCAGAGGAATCGAGTCGGGGGGACACTGTACAAAATTGGCTATATTCAAAAATGATAAGGTCATGACAAACAAGAAAGACTGAGTAACTCCTCCAAATTAGAGAAGAAAGAGACATATTTTCATCAACAAATGATTCCAATTTGGATCCTGGACCAGGAAAAACATTTTATTGGTGTTGTTAGGAAAGAACACTATTGAGACAGGTAAATTTTGAATAAGCTTTGTAGATAATAGAATTAATGTTAATTTTTTTATATTTGTACTATGGTTATGTAAGGGAATATCCTTGTTTTTACCAATATATACAAGTATTTGGAGGTAAAGGAGCATCATGTCAGCAACTTGCTCTCAAATGATTCAGACAAAAAAGTGTAAATTTATGTGTGCATTTGTATATTCACATACACATGAATAGAAGGAGGGTGATAAAGAAAATGGGTGAATTGTTAACATTTTGGAAATCTGAGGGAAGGGTATATAGAAATTCACTGTATTTTTTTAGGAGGTGTAGCTTTTTATTGAAGTATAATTGTTTTTTAAATATTTTTATCTATTTCTAGGAGAGAGAGAGAGAGAGAGGCAGCGTGAGCAGGGGAGGGTCAGAGAGAGTGGGAGACACAGACTCCGAAATAGGCTCCAGGCTCTGAGCTGGCAGTCAGCACAGAGCCCGACGCGGGGCTCAAACCCACGAACCGCGAGACCATGACCTAAGTGAAAGTCGGACGCTTAACCGACTAAGCCACCCAGGCACCCCTATTGAAGTATAATTAACATAGAGTGCTATATTAGTTTCAGGTGTAGAATATGATTCAATAATTCTACACATTACTCAGTGCTCATGGAGATAAATGTACTCAATCCCATTTATCTATCTCATCTGTCCCCTCTCTCATGCCCCCTGTGGCAACCACCAGTTTGTTCTCTGTATTTAAGAGACTATTTTTTAGTCAGTTTCTTCTTTGTTCATTTGTTTTGTTGTTGTTTCTTAAATTCCACATATAAGTTAAATCCTAGGTATTTGTCTTTCTGTATCTGACTTATTTCATTTAGCATAATACCCTCTAGGTCCATCTATGTTGTTGCAAATAGCCAGATCTCATTATTTCTTATGACTGAGTAATATACCACTGTGTGTGTGTGTGTGTGTGTGTGTGTATGTGTATAGATATATAAAGAGATTCTACGTCGTCTTTATCCCTTCATTTATCTATGGATACTTGGGTTGCTTCCATACCTTGCTTACTGTAAATAGTGTTGCAGTAAACATAGGGGTGCATATATTTTTTTTTTTCTTGAGCAAGAGAGAGAGAGAGTGAAAGAGAGAGAGAGAGAGAGAGAGAATTTCAAGCAGGCTCCATGCCCAGCATGGGCCCAACACAGGGCATGATCCCAGAATCATGAGATCATGACCTGAGCCAAAATCAAGAGTTGGATGCCCAACTGACTAAGTCACCCAGGTGCCTCATCATATATCTTTTTGAATTAGTGTTTTCCTATTCTTTGGGTGAATACCCAGTAGTGGAATTACTGACTCATATGGTAATACTGTTCTTTATTTTTTGAGGATCATCCATACTGTTTTCCACAGTGGCTGCACCAGTTTGAATTCCCACCAACAGTACGTGAGTATTGCTTTTTCTCTACATCCTCACTGACACTTGTTATTTCATGTGTTTTTGGTTTTAGTCATTCTGACAGCTGTAAGGTGGTATCTATCTCATTTGCATTTCTTTAGTAATTAGTGATGTTAATCATCTCTTCTTGTGTCTTTTGGCCATCTGTATGTCTCCTTTGGAAAAATGTCTACTTAGGTCCTCTTCCCATTTTTAATCAGATTATTGGGGGGATTATGAAGTTGAGTTGTTTAAGTTCTTTATATATTTTGGATATTAACCCCTTTCCGTTGTATTTTTTTTTACCAATTTTTCAAATTATTTCAAAATATAAAGCTTAAGAAATGATGATTCTTAGAATTTATATGTTCTATATAGAGGTTAGCCTCCCTCTGAATCAAATAGAAAATCAACTTCTTAACATAATATGACCTCCCCAATAAAATTATATGGCCCACTGAACACATCTTATATCTTTATAATCATTGATTCATAGGAAGTTTTTTTTTTTTCTCCTGCCCTCTAGCTTATCTAGGTCAGCATTTCCCATGAGTCTTTCACAAAAACAAATTGCTGTAACTAGTAAATTTGCAAATTTTAAAAATTAAAAAGTTTACTTTTCTTTAGAACTTCTCATCTGCATTGTGAATCTGCAAATAGCAAATACATTTCCATTATTTTCTTTAAATATGTAAGCACCTTTTCATCCAAAAACATTCTTTGAGAATGCAGATATAGGTAAATGAACACGTGAAAATCAGTATACAAATTTAAGATTATTTTCAACCTTTTGTTAGGAAGATGAGGAGACCCATATCACCTGGTGCGTAACTCTCCTATGTGGATGACAACATGCATGCAATGCTCTTTGAATGTCAGTAGACTTTGAGGATTTGGGAGACTTTATAGAGAACCTAGGATTACATGGCCAAATGCTTTTCTTCTTAAAACTCTTCTATGCTGGCCAAAACAGCTTTTTGTTTTTTCCTTTAAAGCAGTCTTTAATGTAATTATAGTAGTTAGAATGTACTTCTCTATTTTGTGGTCAAATAGTAACCATTATCATAGCTTTACCTTTTTTAAAACAATGTGCCTAACAACGAAGACTAACTCCTAAAACTTTATATTTTAAAAGGAGAAATGGCATTTTACAGAGTAAAAACAAGTCTGGATTTACTCGTTTGTTTATTTGTTTTGACAAGACTTTTTTAAAATACAGGAGACAGGAGAACAAGAACCATGCTCATCTAAATGTGTCCTAAAAAATGCGTCTCAAGTGTTAGATTTACATAATGGTACCCATTTGATACAGACATGCAAAGTTCAAACTTGTGATTCCCTGACTCACCATCAGCATCTTATTTCAGGACTGTGTTGGGCCCCTCCATACTTTGTCCTTGTACTGCTCAGGACTACAAGGACACTTTCCAATTGCCCATCAGATAGTACCCCAGAATCCATCACCTGCTCCCGTCCCCTGCTTGAGATGCTACTGGGTAGGCTCCAAGCTCCTGAGCATAGCCCCATCTCTATGCATCAGCAGTTAACAGCTAATTACCACTTTCTTACCCTGCAAAGCATTCTTGAGGCTAGCAACCTCTGAAGTTTCTAACTCTACTTGGACATCAAAGTCAAACTTAATTTTTTTTTCTCAGCCTTCTTACCTCTCAATCTTACCTGATAGTTCTTGGGTGAGACTGAGAAGTCAGATATATTAAAAAGCTCCTCAGAAGATTCTGAGGGGCATCTGGGTGGCTCTGTGGTTAAGTGCCCAACTTTGGCTCAGGCCGAACCATGATCTCATGGTTCATGAGTTCCTGCCCCGCGTCAGGCTGTGAGCTGTCAGCTTCAGATCTTCTGGACTCCCTCTCTCTGCCCCTGTGCTCGCTCTCTCTCTCTCTCTCTCTCTCTCTCCCTCTCTCTCTCTCTCTCTCTTTCTCAAAAATAAACATCTTAAAGAAAAAGAAAAAGACAAGTCTCTTCAGATGACTCTGATTCAGCTAATCGAAAAATCACTTTGGGGAGCTATCACTGCAGAAATTGTCCCTGCCTGCAAGTAAACAGATAAAGCATCTTGGATGTGAAGAGCTCTTTAAAAGAGATCTAAACTAGTGTTTCTTTTTTTTTTCTGTTTATTTTTGAGAGAGATCGCACGTGCAGGCTGGGGAGGGGCAGAGAGAGAGGGAGGCAGAGGATCCAAAGCACGCTCTATGCTGAGAAGGGAGAGCCCAATGCAGGGCTCAAACTCATGAGCTATGAGATCATGACTTGAGCTGAAGCCTGACGCTTAACCAACTGAGCCACCCAGACGCCCCAAACTAGTGTTTCTTAAAGTTTGGCCTGTAGATGATCTTAACATTAGCCCTGCCTGGGGTGATTTTTAATAGGTACCTTAGATTATTTAAAAGATACTAGAGTTTGAGACATACGAATATTAAAAACTGCCACTTATAAAAATCATAAAACCAATGTCCAAAAAGGTTATGTGGCCTGTCCATTTTCAAACTAAAATTACAAACCTCAGTTTCCTAAACGGTTCTCAATGAACTTGGAGCAGCTCTGTGGGAACTTCATGTTCACAGCTCCTGTCACATAATGCCTTCCATCTGAATCCCAAAGCAACAGTATACAGTCACATTTCCATTCATGTCCAATGACTGTTTTTCTCTAGTCCCTATATAAAGACTTTTGCATAGAATACTGGATGGGGAATCCAGATACCTTGATTCCAACCACAAGTCTGCTAGTACCTTTCTGTATGACTTGTAGGACATCACTTATCCTCAGTGTCAATACCTTTTTTTTTTTTTTCCTGGAAAGGTAGGAATAGGACTAGAATATTCTGAATGATTCTGGTCCTAAAATGGCATGATTTTAAACCTTTAGCAGGCTCTCCTACACTAAATAATTTGCAACAGTATACCAACTCCTAAGAGCTGATTGTCAGATATTTAGAAACTTTGAGAGCAGTTGTTAAACTGTTGGTAGCTTAAAGCCAGCACGTAATGGGAGTATTTACACCATGGAAATAGGAAAACACTAAAAATTAAGGCTTAAAGACAAAAACAAAACAAAAAGCCGGTTTACCAGCACACCACTGATAGGCAGTATTATGATGTTCTGTAGACCAGAACCAAATGCAGTAAATATATAACAGAATGTTCCACCATATTTTAAGGTAGATTATTATAGTACTAATTGAATTAGATCAGATTTGCAAATTGTTCTAAAAAATCATTAAGTCCCCATAAAGCCACTCAGTGTGTCAAATGTGCATCCCCTGTACCATTTTAATGATGTAACTTTACTGCCTTTCTAACTAAACCCAGTTCCTTTTACTGCCTCTCAAATCAATAGGCTAAAGCAGCCCAAGCATCCTCCCTCACGATAGATTCAAAGATCATGCTTGTACAACTGAAAAAAAAAAACGTAGAATGCACAACTAGTCCAATTACTTGCTATAAAAAAAACAACTAATTCAGTTCACTGCATCATTGATCCATTTAATTGTATAGCAGCTTCCTATTGATAACAGGAAATGTCCCTGACTCAACCATGCTGAAACTGAAACTAGCCAGTTTTCCACAACCATAAATTTCAATAATGATTCTACATAATACACAGAGACTAAAAATCGTAGCCAGAGTTTATTACAGTTTTCTTGGTTTCACTGACATATTTCCCTTGCATATGACCTGATTTCTCTTCTGCTTCCTGGGCTTCACGAGTCATTAAATGTTAGCCTATACTTACGCTCATGACTGGGTATTTTATTTCAGATAGATTGTGACAGATTTTAAACTACCTATTCATTTGACTCTCGGAAATCATTCAGCAATCCCTGAAATTTACAGAAGGTGTTGCTGATCTGGAAGTGCCCCCTTCGTTCATATTTCTGACCACTTGGTTTAGGCAGATGCTATTTAGTACACTCATGGAATACAAATACAACAAAAATGGAATGGATAACTACTATATTTTGGGCATAATAGTAGGTGCTGAAGGAAACAAATAATCAGACATAATCTCTCCCGTCAAGAGCTCCCAATCTGATGGGAAAGATCTGTGCATTAATTAAAATGTTATACTGGTAAGTCTCATAATAGAGAAGTACACTGAATGGTACTGAAGTTGGGTGAAGAAGTAATTCTAGGTTGGAGGAAACACAGAAGAATTTATAGAGTTGGTCCTTGATGGATGAGTAAGATGCCAGGAGCAAATTAAAACAGGAATGGCTTGGGGTGCCTGGGTGGCTCAGTCAGTGAAACGACCAACTTCAGCTCAGGTCATGATCTCATGGTTCATGGGTTCGAGCCCCGCATCAGGCCCTGTGCTGACAGCTCAGAGCCTGGAGCCTGCTTCAGATTCTGTGTCTCCTTCTCTTTCTCTGCCCCTCCCCTGACCACACTGTCTCTCTCTGTCTCTCAAAAATAAATAAATGTGAAAACAAACAAACAGACAGGAATGGCCATTTCAGGAAGAGGGAAAGACACAAAGTCAGGGAGTGCAGAAGGGTATTAGGGGATCAGGAAGCAGAGAGGAAGGAGTAGAGGTACCCTGGGAGGAAAAATGGGAAGATAGAATGGAAGGCTTTGAATGCCAAGATAAGAAGTCAAGCAGGAGTAGTGGTAAATCAAGTAGGCATAATACAATAAAATATAATAATAGACCTGGATATAGTACAACACAGTTGAGGAGACAAGAATCCACTGAGAGGAAAGGATGTTTCAACCAGGTCTTTCAGAATCTTGTAAAATGGGAAGGAGGAGAAGCAGAATCCTAGGAAGAGGGGCTAACATGAGCCAAGGCACAAAGATAGTGATGATGACCAGCATTATCATTATGAATGCCAATCACTGTGCGAAGCATTTAATCTATATTATCACATTTTATTTTGTACCTGAGTGAGGGAGTTAATATTTCCATTTTATAGATATGAAACTGAGATCCAGAGAAGCCATGTAACAGGCCCAAAGTCACATACTAGTGGACTCAGGATTTGAACCCACTATACCATAAACCTGCAATCTGAGAAATATAACCATACCTGACATGACATTGAAGGGCAATAGTAAATCAAGGTGGTTACAGTGTAATAATTTTTTTAAATCACAATTACCATGTATTGAGCAGCTACTATGTCACAAGGAACTTAATACATGATTAAATCATCACAGTGCCTTGAAGAAAAAAACGGACTAAAATGACTCAGTTAGTAGCAAACTTAGTAATTCTTGCCACACAAAAAGCACAGAGGGAGCTAAGGAATGCAGGGAGAGAAGATGGCAGGCATGACTTTGCAGAGAAGCATCAGTGGAGAAATGCACGGTGGTGTTGACAACTATATTATTCTGTGCCTGCATCCTTTGACCCTTCTTACATAATACATGTGAAGGAGGAGCCAGATTCAAGATCAGGACAGAGACCCTAGCTGATCTGAACCCTATTGTATTTGAAGCATGTTGAAACCATCATGTGGAGGTGAGCCTGGGTGGCTCAGTATGTTAAGCATCCAACTTCGGCTCAGGTCATGATCTCACTGTTCTTGGGTTTGAGCCCTGCATTGGGCTCTATGCTGACAGCTAGCTCAGAGCCTGGAGCCTGCTTCAGATTCTGTGTCTCCCTCTTTCTCTGACCCTCCCCTGCTCATGCTCTCTCTTTGTCTCTCAGAAATAAATTAAAAACATTAAAAATTTTAAAAAAAAGAAACCATCATGTAGATACACTTAAATAGACAGCTGGTAGAGGGTGCCTGGGTGGCTCAGTAGGTTAAACGTCCAACTCTTGATTTCCACTCAGGTCATGATCTCATGGTTTGTGACATCAGGTCTGTGCTGATATTGTGGAGCCATTTGGGATTCTCTCTCTCCCTCTTTCTATCCCTCCCCCACTCACAAATTCTCTCTATCTCTCTCAGATAAGTAAGAAACCTAAAAACAAGAGCTGCAAATACTGTCAGTCAGAAGTTGGCATGGGATATTTTGTAATGGGAGATGGTGGAGGAAACTGCCTAGAGACTAAAACGGAATATGAGAAAAGGACCAAGCTCTCATTTTCTTGGAGGGGACCAAGATAGGAAAGACCAAGTCTGCCCAGGGATGTCAAGATTTAGTCTAGTTTGGAATCAGGAAGCAGCAGTTTTGGAGTTTCAATCCAGGGCTGCAGGCCAGGGATCAGAGAGAATTGGTATGATACCAAATGCTAACCTAGGTAATGGCAGGTCATGGAGAGTTAAAGTAGAATCTGGTCTTCCCCAGGCCTGGGCTGGTAGGGAAAGTGGAAGGAGGTAGGGATACTGGGTGGGATCCTTTTTGCAGTGATCACACCTTGGATGGGAATCCCCGAAGTCCAAGACACCAGAAAACTGCATGGACTTCAGAAACCCATCAGAAGCCTCCAAGCATTATTTCCAGAAGGTGCTGCTGATCCAAAACTACTCCCTTCAGTCAGATTTCTTATCTGTTGGTTTGAGGAGATGATATTTAGTCCTAATCTCACCAGGATTCTGGACAAGAGTGGAGTGACTCTGGCCCAAAACACGCCAGTTGGCCACAAGCAGGTCAGCCCCACTCATTTACGTGGCAGGTGGCTAGCTGGGAGGGGGTAAGGCTGACAGAGCTCTAGAATGTAGGGCAGAATCAGGACCAGAGATGGGAATTATCTACCAGGAGGCTGTACCTCAAGCCTGCAGAGGCTAAGAGCTTTTAGAAACTGAGACTGGGGAAGGGAAGGATTGGAAATGCTTACCCTTGAGGACTGGCCAAAGGAAGGAAACTAAGAAGGATTAATCAAATAAATTAAAAGCAAGTGAGGAGAACAATTTTCCAATGTTTCCCTTTTTCTCTTCCTCCTTCATTTCCTGTGTATGGCTTTTATTTTACACACTGATTTTTAATTAGAACAAACCTTCAAAAAGAAAGCTCACTCCATGTTACAATGATGGTAAATGATTCCTCCCTCTGGGGAGGTTGTATCAAATGGGATAATGTAGGTGAGTGCACCTACTAGGTGCTCAATGTGTGCTCATACTCACCACCTCTGGCCTGTCTTCTTCCTTCCTTGGGCTTCTACTCCTTAGCTTATAAATTCTTTGATCTTATCATCAAAATAAAAGCACGTGTGATTAAATTAGATGTGGTTGATTTCTACATAGAGGCTTAACAATGAGAGAAAAAAAAAGCTTTTGGTTTCCAAATCAGCTTTTGCAGAGTATTGAAAAAGTGTTCTTTGGCCATCCGCTTTTATGGAAGAGAAAACTGAAATAATCAGCTGAACAGAAGTGCTCTCTCCAAATTCATAGTTGCATCCTATGCCCTGGCAGACACTTTCTCACCCATTGCTTAGCATTTGGGAAATTCCAGGGAGTCAAAAGAAGCAAGAAAATGAATCATTTGGTATTATTATTATTTTTTAAAATATTATTTTTTAAAAACTCTTTTCCCAGCTGTTAGAAAGGCCTTTTTGTTTTTTTTTTTTTTTTTTTTTTGAGAGAGAGAGACAGAGACAGAGAGAGTGTGAGTTGGGGAGAGGCAGGGAAAGAGGTAAAATCTCTAGCAGGCTCCATGCCATCAATGCAGAGACCGGCATAGGGCTCCAACTCACAAAACTGTGAGCTCGTGACCTGAGCCGAAACCAAGAGTCGGACTCAACTGAGTGAGCCACCCAGGCGCCCCTCATTTGGCATTATATATCCTTATCCTTCCATTTCTGGAGGAAACCAGTTCCTAGGAATCACCTTATAGGAAATCTATTGCTTAGCAATTAGATTTCAGCACTGCCATTTTACAAGTGCAAAGATGATAATCATCAGCCTGTTACCTTTTCCCCTTATTAGAAGGAGCCTGGTTTATGATTATAGGGGTCACCATTAGTTCCGCTTCATGGATCCACCTTTCCTGTAATATGGCTCCTGTAGTTTATCTTAGACACTCACATGGCTTGTAGAGCATAGTTCCAGGATCCACATGTTAACTCCCTAATGGCCAGGGACACCCATGAACTTTAACCAACCAAATGGGAAATCTAAAACAGTGCAAAAGTGGCCTTCCTTAACTGCCAGTCCCTAAGGAAGGTGATAGATGTTTACCCTGTGGCCTATCCATCCCCACCTTGGTGGTCAGGCTGAGCTCCAGGAGAGAACACGATAATGTTGCCACAGTGCTAGGTTCTAATCATGTCTGCGCCTCCTGGCTGGTACCACCCTCTGCTCTAGAGACGAACCCCTCTCCTCCTCCAAGGACACCCAGGGAGATCACTCCAGTTTCTACCACATAATGATCTGTGGATGTATGTGTATGTCTGTACAACATTCAAAAATTCATGAGAGTTTTGCATAAAGATCCAGACTATAGGGGTGCCTGGATGGCTCAGTCTGTTGAGCATCCGACTTTAGCTCAGGTCATGATCTCACAGCTCGTGAGTTCAAGCCCCTTACAGAGCTCTGTAATGACAGCTTGAAGCCTAGAACCTGCTTCAGATTCTGTGTGTCCCTCTCTCTGCCCCTGCCCCGCTCATACTCTGTCTCTCTCAAAAAGAAAATAAACATTAAAAAAAAAAAGATGCAGACTACAGACCTTAACCAAAAGGTAGAAGATGCCCCAACCCGAAGCCTGCATTAGCACCTGTGGCAATCAGAGCAAGTGGAGTGTTGCTCTCCATTGTACTTCAGTCCTCCCCATTCCCGACTATATTCCTGAAATGAGGCAGTTCTGAATATGAAATATAATGCTACTGAATTATCAGAATTCTTACCTTGCCTGCCTCCCTTGTCTGCATTGCCCGCCTAGCTCAGCAGGCATTTAAGTGGAAGCGATGAATTCTTGCTGCCTCTAGACTCAAATCACCACACATCCACCAGCATCCAGCATCAGCAGCTTCCGTTTAGCCATCCACTTTCAGAAAAAAAAAAAAAAATCAACAGCTATTTTTCCTCTGACTGAGCCTCTGGAGCTGTTGGAATACAATCTGTATCAGGCTCCTAAGGCCATCTCAAGGCCATGGGAATGTTGCCAGGGCAGGAATGCATGCTAACAGGGCTCTGAGTTTGGCATTGGCCCCTCTGACATTTCCTGGTTCTTCCAGGGGACAGAAGACCAACCCCCCTTATAGGCCAGTTCAATGTGAGCCAATTGAAAGAAAGATTCTTTTTGCTATTGTCATAACTGAAGAATTGATAGCTCTATATTTTATAATCCATATATGCATATCTTACAAATACCCTCCATACATATTTTTACACATATGTAGACCCATATCATTTTGAAATAACACAGTATAAAATGTGGATATGTTCTTGGTTTATAGTTCAGTTGCAGATGGGAAGCTCCGGCTTAAAGGACACAGTCTTTGTTTCCTGACATCTGTTTTCTTTCCAACTTCAGGAGGCACCCTGTATAGACATTAATAATCATACTCATCTTTAAAGGGCTTTATTCTACTGAACAAGCTTATACTTCTATTCTAGCTGAATGTTCCCATTTGTACACAGAGATGAACATGGCAGAGATCATCTCTTGGCTCTAATGAAAAGGCAATGGAGGCTCAGGTGGGGTGGGCTGCTCACAACATCCAGGTGGGTGGGGTGGAGTCTGAGCAAAGCAGGCCTCCTGGCCCACAACCCAGGGCTCTTCCCAAGATGGGCACCTCCGTCAGGATCCAGTGAACATTTGAAACATATCTGCTGCTTGAATAAACAACCCACAGCCCCTGGCAGTTAGTACATAAGAAGATAAAGCAAAGTATTAAAAATCCATATGCACTGTACTGAAGTTCCCAGGTATTGTACTGGAGTTAGAGGCATAGAGCAGATGTCAAGGTACTCTATAATGAAAAATGGTCATGGTTGGACTGTGCCCCTTTATCTCCCTAATTCTATAACCCAATTTTATCAAGGACCTCAGGCCTGAAGAGCTCAAACTGTATTTTGAAGCTTATCTCATTAATATTCACCACCACATTCTCAAAGGGCACTTATCATTATCTTCACATTTCAGATGGAAATATGGCAGTGAAAAGAGGCGCAGCCATGTGTGCCTGGGTTAAGGATTCAGAGACTGTTTTCTTACAGCACCATCATCCATGTCCCATTCGGCAGTGACTTCCCCTGTAAGAAACAACACTGAGATAAAGCAAGTGGGAAGCTGTCATTTCAGCCTGATGTCCCCAGTGTCACAGTCTGACCAAAATAATAAAATCAAAGCCCCAAGGCTATGATGAAAACGAAAGGCTATGATGAAGCAAGATTGGCAAAGAACCATTATGTATTGGCCTGGGTCCTCAAATGTCCTTAGAAGAATATTGAAACCACAGATGCGTATTATTGTACAATAGCCTATGCCTCACAGTGAAAACAGCCAGCTTAGAGCACTGGCCACACAAGATTTGTGTGGGATTTCTAGGATTTTAGATTTGATCCCACTATGATCTTTCAGCACCATCCTGAGCATCCATGTGTCAATTTCACTGCTTCCAACACAGCTCACTATTTCTCTTTCTACAAATGTCTGTGTTTTTTAAAAAGCAGACCAAAGATACCTGGCATTAGTAAACCCCAGAGACCCTGAAAAGAACAGAAGAAATGTCTGCTTTCAGGCAGGTCAGTGTTCTAGTTGATTGAGAATTTTGTCACTAATATCTGAGACATTTGGGGGAGGACATGACTTCATAAAAACTGGTGTTGTACTTCTGGGAACTTACCCTACAAATGCAAAAATCACACAGGATTATTCATCACCATAATGTTTGTAATAACAAAAACGTGGGACTAAGTGGCCATTAAAAAGAGACTGGTTGAATAAATTATGGTACATCCATGCAGTGGAACGTAAGTAGGCTCTAAAAGAAAGGATGAAAGAGGTCTTCATGTACCAATAAGGAAAGATCTTGAGGACATAATAAAGCAAAATGTGATACAAATGAGTGAGTATAGGATTCTACTATTGTTTAAAAACTCTGAGGGTGAATATATTTGATTATTTAACATATATTTATTGAACACCTTTGATATCCCCGGAACTTTTCTAGGAGGGGGGCAACAGTCACTGAACAAAACAGACTAAACTCCCTGCCATCAAAAGACATTCGTATTTGCTTTTATATGCACTTTACGAAATATTTTTAAAGACATATAAGAAACCCGTAATAGTGATTACCTGTTGGGAGAGGAAGGGACTGTACGGATGTGGGACATGTGCAAGAGAGCAAGTTTTCACTGTATGGACTTTTACATTTTCTAAATATTTAAGTCAAATGAAAATGAAAATGAAAAAAATGAACAGGAAAATCTTAAACACCTTTCCCTATTAATTTGAGATGGATATCCACTCACTAAACTATCCAAACCTGTCTTGAACCTCTTTACCAATTTAGGCTAAGTATTACACTTTCTTTGTAAGCCTCTTCCATATATTTACTTGTGGAATTTAAATAAAATATCATTCCCTTTGTTTATCCTATAGGCATTTCCTTCTTGGTTTCAAAATGCCCCTTTTATCTAATATTCTGAGGTTAAATGAGCATATTTATGTTCATTGTTCTCAAATCATTCATTAATCTGTAAACCTTAATGAAATCTCCCCCATTGCTATTGCCTTCTCTCACTGAAGACTTCCCATTCTTGCTAAGAAATTCCTTATTTACATGCTGTTAGTTACATATACCAGCTTCTCTGCTTGCAACTGAGGTGACCCAGACTCTGTGGAGTTATTTCTGGAGAGTATATTGTAAGTCCTAAATGGTGAATGGGGTAATAGCTGAAATGTCAGCAATGTTCTGGTTGCAAGGCTGTCGAACGTGATAGCACTATGAGCACAGATCCCCATGATCCCCCAAAGGACAGTTAAGATACAACACCTGCTGTAACTCCCTGACAGTCCTTGAAACCACACGCACTCCCTTCGTGCCTTCACGTAGCCACCAGACTTATGTCTGGCTAATGTCTAAAGATCCTTTGTGTTCTCTTTCCTTGCTTTGATAGTCTTTGATGCTTCTATCTAATGAAATATGAAATAAAGGCTATTGCAGTCTGCTGCTGCTGCTGTTCTCTCACAGACGGAGCCCTGCACGTCTGCTCAGTCTACTGTCTGAGAACTTCTTCAGTGAGCAACCACAGGGCTCCACTTCTTGCCCCGCTAGACACACCAGCCTCACCTCTCCCACAACAGCCTTTAACCTTCATTCTTATCCATAAACTCCTTTCCTTCAGAAAGCCTCCAAAAATGATCATTCTGAACAAAAATTCTTTTTTTTGTTTTTTCAAAAATAGTCCTGACAAGAGTTAATTAATCTCTTCCCACCCCTGTTCTTCCCCTGACTCCAGGTTTTCAGACTCTCATTCCCCTTAGATCTGGAGATGACACTGTGCTGTGTGCTCTGTGTTGAGTTTCACATTCCAGACCAGCTCCTAGTCATACCAACGTGCTTCCTGTCCCTCCTGTCTCACTCGTCCCTCCCACTGCCCAGCTAGATGTTTCCCCACACTGATCCTCCTCAGTCCCTCAGTGGTGTTTAAAAGAGTTTGATACCATTTATGCCTGTTATAGGTCACAGGTTCTTAACATAAAAAGGGTTCTTGGCAGCAAGTTGACCTCCAGCATCCCTGGCAAAATGCCTCCAGGGAATCCTGCGGGCCCCACTTATCCCAGCTTGGGGATATTCATGCATTTAGCAGAGGAGAAATGTCCGGCTCTGCTCATGCATCCCATAATCTCTTTTTGGGGTGGCCAGCTGTTTGGTTTGCCTAGGACTGAGGGGGTTCCTCAGATGTGGGACATTACCTTTTATTTTTTTTAATGTTTATTTTTGAGAGAAAGAGAATGTGAATGGAGGAGGGGCAGAGAGAAGGGGAGAGAGGATCTGAAGCAGACTTTGTGCTGACAGCAGACAGCCCATCATGGGGCACGAACCCACAAACCATGAGATCATGACCTGAGCTGAAGTCGGACACTGAACTGACTTAGCCACCCAGGTGCCCTGGACTTTCCATTTTAAATAGAGACAGTCCCTGGCAAACAGGGATACATTGGTCACCCTGCTTTAACCATTACACACACTATTTCTTGTGTGCACCTTTGCTCCAAAGGCCAGCATGAGTGTATCCTTGCTGGAGAGCTGCCCTGAGGCTGCTAACATCCCCTCAACTGCTCTGGCTGAGATCCAGAAGTGACTGACAGTTTACATATCCCTGAGGGAGCTCTTAACCAGTGACTGAAGGGTAGGGGGGTTTTGGTACTCCAGTATCTAGGACCCTGATGGTGACAATACTGAACTATAAATTACACCATCTCCAGAGCTCCTGACAGGATTAGGTCACACTCACCCTCCATGGGACTTTGCCTGGTGTCACATCTTTGCTTGGTTGTCTTCCCTCTACTGCCTCACTTGCCCATGCCACCACCATTTGTTTTCTGGGAACACATCCTAATAAATCACTTCCTTATTTCAGAGTCTGTTTCTAGGGAGTCCAAATATTTGGTCATCTAGTGCTATGTAGGAAACCATCCCAAAAGGTTGCAGCTAAAACCATTTTATTATCTCATAATCTGGTGGGTTGACTGGGCCCAGCTGGGTGGTTCTTCTATTCCATGTGACAGCAGCTGGGTCTGCAGTTATCTGGATGCTCTATGGGGCTGGAATGTCCAAGCAGTCCAATGCCATCAACACGAATGTGTGTCTGAGACCCCTTGGCAGAACTGCTTGTCTCACTTGGAGTCTCTCATGTGGTTGTGGTCAATGGCAGCTGAGGCTAGACTCAATGGAAGGACTCAGCAGAAAGTTGGATAGTGGGACTCATTCTCTCTCCATGTAGTTTCAAGACCTCTCCTCTGTATTAGTGTCCTAGGGCTGCCATAACAAAATACCACAAATGGGTGGCTTACAACCACTGATATTTATTCTCTTACAGTTCTGGAGGCTAGAAACTCAAAATCAAGGTATCAGTGCAGCCATGGTCCTACTGAAGGCTCTAGGGAAGAATTCTTCATCACCTCCTTCTGGCACCTGGAGGTTGCTGCCAATGCTTGACATTCCTTGGATTGCAACTGTATCACCACAATCTCTGCCCCTGTCATCACACAGCTTTCTTTCTTCCTGTGTGTGCCTGTGTTGTCCCATGGCCCTCTTATAAGGATGCCAGCCATTGGATTTATGTTCCACCAATCTAGTATGATCTCATTTTAACTTGATGACATCTGCAAAGTCCCTATTTCCCAATAAGTCTCTTTCATAGGTTTCAAGAGTGCACATGATCTCTCCATATGGTCTCTCCATCAGAGTAGCCGAATTTCTTCCAGGCACCTCAGGTGTCCCAGAAACAAAAAGTAGAAGCTACTGGGTAGCAGTAGTACCAAGTACTCACAAAGTACCTTGCCGAGCTTTAAACGCTGAGGTTATAGTAGAGAAAGAGATAGGCAAAGTGCCTGCTGTCATACAACTTCCACTGTGGCAGAGGGAATATCATTAGCCCCCTCCGTTGCCTAGAACTCTGAGCTAACGTGTTGTGGTAGTATGGGAAGAAGAATGAACTACATCTGACACCTGGACTCTACTAGTGCTTTGGGTTCCAGACAGACAAAAAATAATATAGCCTGTCACCTGGCTAAATCACATAATATCCCTGGGCCTCCATTTCCTCATCTGCATAATGAAGGATTTGAACCAGACAATCTGAGAGCCTCCCAACTGAGGTCTCCACCATTTACAGAACTGTTTTCTTTTGATCAAACAACTTCCTAATTTTCATCTCTTTCCTAAAGTCTTAAAAGTAGCTAATGCTTTGTGGGGGATGAATAAGGAGGGGATGAGAGGGCAAGAAAGAAATGAATTCCTGAACAGTTGAAAATTTTCTGTCCCATTCCCCAAGGTGTTCCATATTCTTATACTTTCTTTTAAATTGTGACACTTCCCTAAGTTATTAATACACAGCTGCTCAAATTGTGGTTTCCATCTCAACTGACCCATTTGGCAGGAATGGCAGGCTGCAAATTGTGAGCTGGGCCAAAATCATATGATTTTTTATCATTGCTATCTTGAGCATACACCTGCTACAGACACTGCCAGGTGTTAGGCAACAGATGTTCCTGGAATTCACAAAGAAAAACAGGTAACTGTCCCTCTATGCTTCTTAGCATAAAAACACAATGATATCCATTAATATACTTTAATGGAAGGGACCAGAGGGTTAGTCTACATGATGGCATGTGTGTATTTTGTTCCAAACAAGTCAGTACAGCAGAGAATATAGAGGGCTTTTTGAAAGTAAGTGTTAACATTGCTCTTAATAAATTGTGTCTCTCTGCCAGTGCTTTTTTAAAACTGCTATACAGGGACCACATGCATCAAAATTATTTGGGCTGCATATTAAAATGCAGATTTCTGGGCCAGTTTCAGAGATTCAGAGTAAGCAGGCCTGGCATTTAATCACTTCCTCAAAACATGCTGAAAATAATTCTAGCATCTTATCCTTCCTCATAGCTCCCCCAGTCCCTATGTTTTCTTCTAGGTAGTTTGGATTTCAGATCTGAGCTACATAAACTTCCCTGTTGCCAGGGACTAGGAATCAGCCCAGCCATCAGCATCACCACCCCACTCCCCGCTCATCAGTCCTGCTGAAGCTGTAGGGATACAAAATCCAAGGGTGAAGCAAAAAAATAGAGTCTGAGGAATCACCTCAAGCAAGTGCCAGTGATAGGCTCTGACTTGAAGGCAAGGTAGCTGAGAAGACCAGAAGGTTATAGATGCAAGGAAGGATGGGAAGTGTGGTGGGAAGGGGACAGCCAGGCCAGTATCCCAGGGCAGCAGGCTCTGGCTGCCATGTGCTGCAGTGGGGCCTAGTTTCAAGACCCAGGGATGGGATTCAAGACCAGATCATACCCTTTTATTATAGGCTGCTGAGAAAATTAAAAAAGATTATACATTGAGATATTCAGAGTGTGTTAAGAAGCTTACAATAGGAGAGGAAAGTTTTGAGTCAAAAAAAAAATTTGCCTTAAAATTTAATATATGGCCTATCACTCAAAAAAGATTCAGTTCTTACTATTTAATCTGTTACATTTAAAATTAATTCCTTTGTGTTTTCAGAATCATTTATCTTATTCATTCAATGAATATTTGTCAATGACTGCAGGAGATACAATGCTAAGCAAAATCTGTATTGGTTCCTGCCCTTATGGGGTTTCTATTCCACTAGAGAATCATCAAGCAAATAATTACATAAACAAAAGCATAATTACAAACTGCATTAAATGTTATGACAGTGAGCCTCATGGTGTTATAAGGTTATATTACAGGAGAGCCTGACCTAGTCTGGAAAGGGGGGCCAGGAAGGTGTCTCTGAAGAATTAACACGTGACCTAAGAACTGAAGAATGCATAAAAGTTAACCAGACTTGGTGGGGGGAATGGGGGAGCATTTCAGACAGAGGGAATGGCATGTCCAAAGATCCTGAAGTGGACTGAAAATGTCCAAGAAGACATTTGACATTTGTCAAATGAAAGAAGGCAAGTATGCCTGATTCAAAGTGTGAAGAGAAGAGGATTCACATGAGGCTGGTGTTTTCGAGCACAGACCAGACTTTGCCGCACCTTGCTGGTCTTGCTAAGTAGACAGTTCTTTAGCCACGAAAAATGAGAACCACGGAAGCATTTAAGAAGGTGATGGTATTGTCAATTTAGACTGCAATGTCAAGAGCAGATGATGAGGGCCAAAGCTGGATGTGAGACCAATCAGGTTTCTATGGCACTAGATTCGTTAAGAAATAACTATGGCTTGGGCAAAGAGAGAGGGATTGAGAGAAGAGGACAGCTTTGAAACTCATCTCAGAGATATCAGTGACAAGACTTAATAATGGATGGGACACTGTTGAAGGAAAGGAAGAGATGAATCAAGGATGATGCCCAGGTGCCTGATTTGTACCATTAAATGGAGGATTGTGTTCTTCACTGATGGAGGGAAGGTGCATTTAGGAGAGCTGGCTTTGGAGGGGTAAATGCAGTTGGCTCTTAAACAGTATGAATTTGAACTGCACAGGCCCACCTACCTGTGGATTTTGTTTGAAAAATATGGTACTATAAATGTATCTTCTGTTTCTTATAATTTTTCCTAATAATATTTTCTTTTCTTTAACTTACCTCATTGTAAGAATACAGTACATAATACATATAACATATAAAATATGTTAATTAACTGTTTATATTTATCAGTAAGGCTTCTGGTCAAAAGTAGGCTATTAGCAGTTAAATTTGGGGGGGGAGTTGAAAGTCATATGTAGACTTTCAACTGCACCAACTCCTATGTTATTCAAGAGTCAACCATAATTGAGTTACCATTAGAATGTATTTAGTTTGAAGTGTTTTTGAGGCATTCAAATGGAGGCCTTGAGTAGGCAACTGAGGCTTCGCAGTCCATCTGTGCTTTGGTGGCAAGTGAACTTGTAAGCACGGATGAGATCTCTCAATGATTCCATATAAACCAATGGTAATATAGCATATTGCATATATAGTGATTATATATCTGCATATAGTAGTGCATATATAGCATATTGCATATATAGCATATATAGTGGTTGAGAACAGGGGTACTAGAATAAAACTGTCTTGATTTACATCCCAGCTTTGTCACTTTCTAGCTGTGAAGTCATGAAGAAATTGCTCAAATACTTTAACCCAAATTCTCATATTCAATAAAACAGAGACAATAATATTCCCTACCTTATAACACTGTTGGGAGTATTAAGTGGCAGGATGGATTTAAAACTCATAGTATGGTTCTCAGAATCTAGTAATTATTCTATTAACCAGTCATTAAATGTGAACTTTAGTTCTCCCAGAGAGCACAGAGTTAGTAAGCAAGACCTAGGACTAAGCCTTGATGACATCCATTGCTTAATGGGTGGATAAAGAAGGATGGAGAACAACCAAGTCATGGTTGGAAACTGTGCTGTCCAAATCTACCCAGCAGAAAAACTAAGTCAGCAGACCCATATGGAAGCTGCTAGGGTGAGTTAACCTTTTCAAAGTGACTAGAAGAGGAGGCCAGAATCCTTGAAAGGAACCCAAAGTCAAAGGCCTAAATAGGTCTAAAGATAAAAGGAGATAATAACAATGCAGAGTGAGGAACAAGCTGGAAACAGGCCTATAGCAGGTCAGAAACCAGGGAGTTAGGGGCTGGGAAATGCTAACCATGTGATGCCCAGAGCATCCTATTAAAGGTAGATGAGTAGGATGGGAGAAGCCACAGTATTTCATAAGATTCTTAAGTAGATAGATGTCTGCTCCTCAAAACCCCCTACCATAGAAATATTAAAATTGTCCTAAATATAAACAATAAAATAACAGAATTTAGTAGCCCTTCTTGTTTAAGTGTTTAAGAGTATCCTACATTATATAAGTTGAGTCATGACACAGTATGAAATTTTGATGCTTGCACATTATGTTACTACATTATTCTTAAAAATGTATATATTTTTTGGTATTCTTGATTAGTGTTATTATTTGGGGATATAATATACCAGACAGCTATATTCAAAATGTTCTGAAAATGTTCTTCGATATGATGATAATGACAATGGTAATAGTGGTGTCACCAGTGTTGTTATCAATGTTGTCTAGTGACAGTAGGATCTGGTCAAACATGACACCTGTGTTATAAGAAAAGATATATATGTGTATGTGGGGTGTATGTGGAGGGGGTTGGGGGGTGAGGAGAGAGAAAGTAAGTGAGAGAGGAGCATACAATGGCAAGAAAACTTAATTAAAAGCAAATTTGGATTGACACCAAATATATAGCAATAGAATTTACATTATTAAAGTATTGATATTGGCTCATGCTCCTAGAAGTCTATTCTCATTATTATGATAGCTTCTATTTCTCCCATTAGATTGATGAATTGCTGAAGGAAGCAAAAAGTGAATTTGTCTCAGTAAGTGAAAATCATTTGATTGAGTATAAATTTCTTTTGGTCCAGCCCCAATACTAAAATAGTCACAGGTTGAATGTCAAATGGTCTCTACCCCAGGCTAATCTCAAAGACAAGCATGTGAGCTGATTCAAAGGAAGAAACATTATTACTAAAATTGAACAAATATCTTGGGAAATATTTAGATAGGCTAAATCTACCTTAATTTTTTTTTCCTGAGTAGAAATGTTGTTCTGAATGGTCTCAGGCTGACACTGTTTACTTATTGATTGCATCTTTCCCACTGTGTCTTCAGCATTATTAGTCCTAGGGATCATTTCTGAATGCAGCTTTTAAATTTTTTTAATGAGGACATTATAATGTATTAAAGTCAGGCAGAAAGTGAAAAGTAACTATCTCTCCGCACACATCCATAGGCATATATACACTTCAACAATAATTCCTCTTCCTCATCCTCCTCATCTCCCTCTTGCTGCCTTGAGTCTCTTCAGAATCTTTGGGTTTTATTGGAGTTTCAGAGCAGGGTAAAAATCACTCATCCAATCCTCACCTTCTATTTCCACTCAGTTAAGAACCTGGCAGAAGGAGCAAGTGGAGGATCATAGCACAGTTATCAGCTTTACCAGCAGTAAAGCCAGATTTAATAACACTGCACAATCCAAACACAGTATCAGCTTTATGTTATAGGCCAAAGAAGACAGGGCACTTTGTTAAACTTTGCAGAAAGTGTAGCCCCAACCTACTAGTTGTCTGCTCCAGGTCTACACCTGGACACCCACTGGACAAAAACGTCTCATCCAGCCACAAGTGGAGAGGCAAGAACAAGAGTCTTGGCTGGACCCACCAGTGATAAGCTAACCATGTGGACACTTGAGACAGGCACATGCAACTCCTATGCGCACCTGAGTCAGAGAGACCAAGAGAAAAAGAACAATGACCTTGAACTCTTAAATTTGCCCAGTAAAGAAATGTGGCCAAGTAGATGGCATGCTGTCCCTACATTCATCAATCAGGAAAACCGTCTTCTTCTCAAGAGAAGAAATAAGTTAGCAAGAAGGGGCAGGCTATAGAACACCTTTCCCAAGAGGGCCACTGACCATTCTAGATCCATGCGGAGAAATTATTGTATTTCATCACTTCTCTAGTGGAAATAATACATAATTGTTTTTCCTTTCATATCAAGCACTGGTTATAGATGGCCCAGAAATCCAAAGACAGAAAAGACTTTAATGAGGTAAAGTTTAATTATTCATGTTTACCATTTTGGTGATTATTAACCCTCTTTTTCAACTGGCAGTGAAGGATTTCTGGAGATCAGCTAACTCAGTCACTCTGAAGAAGCTGATACAGTTTGTTGTAAATGTGTTTTGCTTCACAGACAATAGCGCTGTGATGGAATGGTTAGTCCATGAATCTGTGAATAAATGAATAAATCACACACCTGTTAAATTGTGTGCTGCACATAATGAAGGGGTTGTGATGTGTTTTTTTTTTAAAGCAAAATGTTGCTTCTTTCCATTTGCTGCTCCTAAACAATTTCTAAATGTAATGTCTTGTATATCTCCCATTTTAGTGAAGCTCAAAGTACTTCATGGAATATGAATTCTAACTTTATTTATTCTCTCCATTAATTCTCAGAGTTGCAAATACAAACACTGTGATTTGGCATATGAGCAAATTAAAATATATCAACATTCTGATCCTGTACCAAGTCATATTGTAAGTAAAATATGGAGAAGTAGGAGCAGTAGAGTCTGGCTGGCACCATCGGCATGCTGTTCACCTGGGCAGATACCCTGTGGAAGGGTATAGGTGTACAGCATCCTAGAAAAACCCACATAAGCCTTCAAGTCTCAGGTACCAATTCAGAAATACTCACCATGGATGAGATCTTCATGCCAGGAATGTGGTCGTTGCATCCAGTGGGCAGTCAAAGGAAAAAGAAAACCATAAAGCGACTGGGTTTTCATTTGTGCATGGATACCTTCTGAGTTATCCCTGGTATCTTATAGCTTTAAAACAATCTCTTCTTCCAGAGTAGGGATGTGTACTCCATTACGAATGAGGACATTACATCTTTATCTAAGCTAAACAATAATTACAACATTGATTTTGTCCTACTTTGTACGTATTATCTCCCAAGATATGCAGGGAACAGACTATAGGCTTTGGAGCCAGACAATTTAGCTTTAAATTCATGTTCCACATTTTAGTTTTCATTGGCCAAGCTACCTAACTTACCTGAATTTCTTTACTCATCCAAAAAATAGCAGTCAAATTATTATAGAGTAGGGATGTTGGGAGAAGTGTGTGTGTGTGTGTGTGTGTGTGAGCCAGACAATTTAGCTTTAAATTCATGTTCCACATTTTAGTTTTCATTGGCCAAGCTACCTAACTTACCTGAATTTCTTTACTCATCCAAAAAATAGCAGTCAAATTATTATAGAGTAGGGATGTTGGGAGAAGTGTGTGTGTGTGTGTGTGTGTGTGAGCCAGACAATTTAGCTTTAAATTCATGTTCCACATTTTAGTTTTCATTGGCCAAGCTACCTAACTTACCTGAATTTCTTTACTCATCCAAAAAATAGCAGTCAAATTATTATAGAGTAGGGATGTTGGGAGAAGTGTGTGTGTGTGTGTGTGTGTGTGTGTGTGTGTGTGTGTAAATGAAACACGTAACACATTTGGATTGAAATAAACTCATAGAAGTTAGACACTTTTAATGGGATTTGGCCACTTTATGTATTAATTTATGTATTGGTCCACTTGGTCCATATATATTTACCTATAACAGCATCAAAAGAGATTTTTTAACATGAAATATCATAAAGGCAAAAGAAATAAAAGGAAGGAGAAGGAGAGGGAAGGGTAGAGAAAAAGGGAAAAGAGAAAAAAAAATGAACTAAAAATTACTGAATGCCATATTACTAAGATCTACAGTTGCATTGATAAACTACATATGTATGCATATACATATACATATACATACACATATACATATAATGTACAGTGCAGTTCTGATACAATTTATGTAGGGGAACAAAATTTGCCACCCCAAAATGTATCTCCTTGCGTGAAAATTATTTTAGGCTGATTATTTTTAAGTCACAGGCTCAAGAAGTATTTCTTTTTTGCCACTCCCCTAACTGCCTAGAAGAATACAGAGAGAGGAACTGCTTGAGTAAGGGAGCTATCACCATAAATACCTACAGTATAATATAAACTAGGGGTGGAAGCCAGGGAGGAAACTAGCAAAGTCTGTTTGCTAAAATTCCTTCCTGTATTCCATTGCTTCTGTATGGCCCAGCAAACATTTGTTTACCAAACATTTACTCTTCCTGTGAATTGTCTTTATTCTTTCCTGTGAGCTGTCCCAGCCCCCTTATCCCTCCACCTCCCCCCCCCCATCCCCACCCCATCTCCTTAGCTCTGGATGGCATATAAGCCTCAATTGCCTGACTGCCTGTGGGCTTCATATTCTTATGGAGCCCCCAGACATCTGTAATTAAATTTCATTTTCTCTTGTTCATCTGTCTCATGTCAATTTAACTTTTAGACCAGCCAAAAGAATCTTGAAGGGTAGATAAAAATTCTTCCTCCCCAACAGTGGAGTAGCCAGCAGAATAAACTTTAACTGACTGAATGCTGCTCACTCCAGGACTGCTGCAGCTGAGAGATTCTGGAACTTCTGACAAAAAGGCCAGGAGAAGGTAAGAATTCTTACCACACCACTCTCCCAGTCTGTGCCTTCAGGCTCTAATGGAAACAAGAGTACTGAGAGTCCTTTTCTTTATCTACATTTAGATTAGTAGGAGAAAGTATTTATGGAACTATTACCTTGGGTATAGTGACTTTGGTAAAAATTTATTATGAGTATTGTTATTTTCTATTGATCCTTTTCCTCACAGAGATGGTCATTGTTTTTTCTTTTTCTTTCTTTTTTTTTGTCTCTGTCTTTTGTGTCATTTGTCATAAGAAATGGTGACCCACAGTTCTGATTAAGTTTTCTTCTCATCTTGTTCTATGTCTTGAGAGATTAGCTTTATGACCAGTAAGAATATTCTCTCTGGTAGCTGCTAGCTTGAGGATGCTTATACTGGCATGCATCTGGCAGGTGGCCCAACAGGTTACAGATCCAATAGTCAGCATTCTTTTTGTCCAAATGTGCCAACTCTCAGGGGAATTTGTCATAAGGAAATCCAGTTCATAAAGGTCCTTTTTCAACTCAACCAGACAGAAATGTGGGTTGCACTTTATTTTCAGCTAAATAAGGCTGGACAGAAATGTGAGAGTCACCCCATTTGTGGCTACATCTTTCTTAGACTAACTTTGGGAGCAAACTTTCTGAATCTTCTGAGGACTGTTTGTTTTCACTTTCCTTTGGGGACATATCTTACATCCATGGTCAAGCCATAAAAAAGCTTAGTGGTTTAAGTCGCTACTGAGATTAATATAAGATTCTACTCATCAATGGGCCAGACAATGAACCTCTTAAATTGACTATATTTGAAAGAAAAAAGTTTTGGAGAGCTCTCTCTTAAACACTTGTCTGATTGGTATAATGGCTAGCCTTAGGGACTCCTTAATAAGATGAAAGAACAGATTGGACATAGAACAAAAATCAAAGTCCACTCAGATCCCCTCATACTTGCTTTCAGACATTTGCAAGTATTGAAAAAAAAAAATCAAGACATTAGAAGGATAAGAAGAAATGAAAAATAATGAAAGTAACTGTCCTTATCTTACAAATCTTTACAAAACTAAAACAAAAAAACAAATCAACTCTACAGGCAATCCAAAGTCCATCCATGCCTTTTTACCAATCCTAAAACCTCACCAATTAATCTCAAAAGGCTTGTCAATTATTGGCCTTAGGAAAGCAAAGTCCTTCTTGGAGGAACTTGTATTCTTTTTCAGTCTCTTGAAAAAACAAATCTTACCATGTCTTTCAAATGTAACACCCCAGGAGGTATCTAAAACAATGTCCATACTCACCTAAGACAAGACAAGACAAGACAAGACAAGAAAACAAGAAAAGAAAAGAAAAGAAAAGAAAAAAGAAAAGAAAAGAAAAGAAAAAAGAAAAGAAAAGAAAAAAGAAAAGAAAAGAAAAGAAAAGTAAAGAAAAGAAAAGAAAAGAAAAAGAGTCTTTTAAAAATACAAAAGAAAAGAAAAAGAGTCTTTTAAAAATACAAACTCTCTTGCCTAAACTCTAGACCATAACCTCCTTAAGATTATTCCCAGGGACAAATAAAAATCTTGAAAGTCTTCTCCACAAATAGTAAAGGATTTTAGTGAATAAACTTAAATTATTCCAACTGTTATTTATAACTAGTGATTTTATAACTATACTGTTTTAAAATAGAAACAATAACAAGGAGCCTAGGTGGCTCAGTCAGTTAAGCATCCAACTCTTGATTTTGGCTCAGGTCATGATCTTGTAGTCATGAAATTGAGCCCTGCATCAGGCTCCACACTGAGCATGAAGCCTGCTTGGGATTCTCTCTCTCTCTCTCTCTCTCTCTCTCCCTCCCTAACTCCCTCCCTCACTCCCTCCCTCTTCCCCAAGCCCAGCTCATGTGCTCTCTCTCTAAATGTAATAATAATGATAATAATAATAATAATAATAGAAACCATAAAATCTCTGTGTTTGTCTATATGTATATGTCTGTATGTTAAAAATATGGTGTTTTTCTACTTCTAGATGGCATTACCAAAATTAATTTGTAAAAGAGGTCTATTTAGTTGGCTTAAAGAAAATTAAGCACTCATATAAATTTAGTATTCATAAAAATCCTCAAAAATAAAATAGAAACTTATCCAAATCAATTTCAGGTTTATATGGTTTAGAAAAATATTCAGTATGAAAAGCCAACTTAAGGTTGTTGGTTTTATCAAAATAGGCATGTCTTAGAGTTATCAACATTGACTATAATGGAGACATACAACTTTTTATTCTACTTGAGTTTATTAGGCAGTAAGTTTGTTATCTCTGTTGCAAAATTTGTCATCAAACAATAACTTAAAATGATGGCTAATTTTGTCTAATGTCTCATAGAGATTTCATGGGTGATTTAAACATAATTTTTGGAGCAAATTATTTAGAGAGATGTTTTTAGGTGAACTTTTTAGCAAAAATATGTTTTACAGTATGTGTACTTAAAAATAATTTCCAAAATCTTTGTGACAACCTGGAACTTAAGAGTTTTGCTTAAGTTAAATAATGGAAATTTATTGAAAACCTAGATCATCCAAATAAGATAAAATAATGAAACATTAACTACTAAATATAGGTTTATCTACTGTAAGATAAATTTGGGTCTGTTAATAAATATGTTTTATGCTTTATTAGAAGATTGTATTATGAAGATACATGTTTTTAGAAATTATGAAATCTATTCATAAATTTGAACTTCTAAAGAATGCTGATAAACCTACAGAATGGGAATAGATATTTGCAAATAACATATCAGATTCAGGGCTAGTATCCAAAATCAGTAGAGAACTTATCAAACTCAACACCCCAAAAATAAATAATCCAGTTAAGAAATGGACAGAAGACATGAACTGATACTTCCCCAAAGAATACATCCAGATGGCTAACAGACACACGAAAAAATGCTCAATAGCACTCATCATCAAAGAAATACAAATCAAAACCACAATGAGATACCACCACACACCTGTCAGGATGGTGAAAATTAACCACAGGAAACAAATGTCAAGAATGCAAAGAAAGGGGAACTCTCTTACTCTGTTCATGGGAAAGTATACCAGAGTAGCCACTCTGGAGAACAATATGGAGTTCTTTTGAAAGTTAAAGATAGAACTGCTCTATGACCCAATAATTGCACTACTTGATATTTATCCAAAGAATACAAAAACACAGATTCAGAGGGGCACATGCACCCCAATGTTTATAGCAGCACTATCAACAATAGCCAAATTATGGAAAGAGCCCAAATGTCCATTGATTTATGAGTGGATAAAGAAGATGTGGTATATAAATACAATAGAATATTACTCAGCCATCAAAAAGAATGAAGCTTTGCTATTTGCAACAATGTGGATGGAACTAGAGTATATTATGCTAAACAAAATAAGTCAGAGAAAGACAAATACCATATGATTTCACTCACGTAGAATTTAAGAAAAAAGCAGATGAACATAGGGGGAGGGAAGGAAAAATAAAGTAAGATAAAAAACAGAAAGAAAGGCAAACTACAAGAGATTCTTAACGATAGAAAACAAAATGAGGGTTGCTTGAGGGGAGGTGGGTGGGAGGATGGGCTAAATGGGTGGTGGGAGATTAAGAAGAATACTTGTGATGAGCATTGGGTGTTATATGTAAGTGATGAATCACTAAATTCTACTCCTGAAACCAAAACTACACTATATGTTAACTAACTGGAATTTAAGTAAAATCTTGGAAGAAAAAAAATAAAGAATACTGATATAATAGCTCATAATTGATTACTAGTTTTCACTAGATATTAAAGTTTCTAAGAATTAATAATTCTGATTAATATATGTGGTTAAAGCTACTAGAAATAATAAGGGAGGTAGAATGTATCTACAAGGAAAGTAGATATACTTTGGGTAAAAAAAGTATGAGGTATGAAAATGTTTTTGTTAAGGGAAATAAAAGTAAATTTGTCCTAGAGTAAAACTGGTTATGGAAAAGGGGAAAGGACAAAATCTCAATGTATAAAAGAAAGTTCTACAAGGTTTGTGGAAATGGGATCTTTGAAATGGAATTTTAATGTATAGTCCAGCTGGCTGAGGTCAAAATAAACTTATTTAAGAGTAAGTTTTAATATCAAAAGTATACTAGTGCACAATTAGAATTTGGTTTTCCTGCCTGCTAAAAGAACAAAGTTTTCTTGGACTATTGGTATGCTATTTATAAATACTATTTATAATAAGAGATTTTAAAGGGTTTTTCTTTTTTCTTAAAGTAATCTGCCTAGAAAACAAAAATGCTGTGTTTTATCAAAATAATGTCCTGTGCTTCATGTTGACTTTATCAGGTCCTTGATTGTTTAAGAAAATGAATTGTCTCAATATTAAAAGAGCTAAATTTTTCCTTTTTATGGCCATTTAACTTTCTGTATTTGCCTATAAAATCTTTGTCATCACAGTTAAGTGGATACCTAACTATTGGTTCACAGGGATTTATGACCCAATTTGACAAAACATTTTACAACATTTTTTATATTTTTGACAAACTTCTAAAAAACCAAAATCTAGATGAAGTCTTTTAGACTTCAAAACAGCTTTGGGATTTTTCAGATGGTTCCTGAGAAATCACAAAAGATTTGTTCTTTCTTCCTACTAAAGAGTGAGTAAACGAATTAAGCCTATTTGATATGTTAAATTACAAAGGAAGCACTGTCAAGTGGTTATATTATAATAGGTAAATACTATTAATGTAAGTGTTCTAGAAATTGTATTAAATTCCTAAAATTGTGATATATCCTGGTATAATGTTATCAATCATAATTCTAGTTATTATCCTAAAATGTTATGTTATAGAAATAACCAAGTTTCCTCATCAATTGCATTGTAATGAATTCTAATCAGACCCTTAACCATACTATCTTTAAGCATTTTTTATTTACAGACAGTATTCATTTACTCAGATGCTTTTACAAAAAGAATTCCTACAAAAATGCTCATCTCACTGAAAATTCATAGAAAAGCCTGTAGAATACACATTTCTGATAACTTTAAGACCATAAAACTAAAGTTTTGGACTTTAGTTTTTTGGACAAGAATTTCCAGAACTAATGGAAAAACTGGATTCAAGCAGAACAAAATTAATAATATGGGGCTGAATTAACTGATAAGAATTATTACAATTTTTATGATGTTTATTGCAGATTTAAATTTTTTAAACATTTATTATTGAGAAACAGAGAGAGACAGAGCATGTGCAGGGGAGGGGCAGAGAGATGGGGAGACACAGAATCCAGAAGCAGGCTCCAGGCTCTAAGCTGGCAGCACACAGCCAGACGCAGGGCTCGAACCCAACAAACTACGAGATCATGACATGAGCTGAAGTCGTACATTTAACCAGCTGAGCCACTGAGGTACCCCTAAAAATGTTTTGCTTTCAGGGCCCCTGGGTGGCTCAGTCAGTTAAGCGTCTGACTTCAGCTCAGGTCATGCATGATCTCACAACTCATGAGTTTGAGTCCTGCTCTGTGCTGACAGCTCAGAGCCTAGAGCCTGCTTCAGATTCTGTGTTTCTGTCTCTTGCTGGCTGTCCCCAGTTCACACACATACTCTCTCAACAATAAATAAACATTAAAAAAAATTAACAATGTTTTGCTTTCTAGACTTAAACATATTTTTTTCTCTTTAGCTAATGATGACTTACAGCAATTTGATAAAGTATATTTTTTTGTGAACAAATTGACACAATTAGAAACACAGGTTATATTACCAAGGCTTTGACTGGAATGTCATAGTTGAGAGAGGTGGGCATAGACTCACATATGACTGGACAGCTTTAAGGAACTAAGTTTGACTTTATGGAGCCAATAGAGTCCCTTTGAAGTATGAACCTGAAACCTTGCTTACAGAGTTTCCAGTAGCATTCCCAGGTGAATAAAAAGATTACTTTCTAGCAGGTGCGGGAACCTTAAGAGCAATTAACCCAAATCTATAGGTATTGCAGGGAAAGTCTGATGGTAAGTATTTGGCTTAGCTTCTTAGGCTCAAGAGGCTGTTAAAAGTTCAGTCTCAAGATTCTTTATAAAAAGTTCTAGCAAAGCAGATTTAAAAGAGCATATATGAAAAAAATGAATAAATAAATATAAAAGCCTAAATGATCAATTACTATTCTTGCTGCACTTACATAGACAATCAGGCCAGGTTTAGTAAAATTAGACTTATTTGGCAAACAGATTAGTGTTACTTTGGCTATCTTTGGTAGAAATGAGGCTGATTATAGGGAGAAAAATGATATTCCAATAGCAGACCTTTGTGGATATTAAATTCTAGTACTGTTCATTTTCAACTGGACTATATTATGAATTCTTCTAGCTTCCTCTGATGCTTGGCTACAACTCTCCAAACTAACATTTTCAATTTTTCTTCCACCCTTTTGACTTGCAACCACTAAGAACTAAAACTGCCTTTTCCTGAAGCCCTACAAACTAAATATGAATAACTTGATATAAACTTTAGAGAAATTACCATGGCAGCATGTTCATAGCAGTTGTTGTGTGGCAACTCAGAAAGATTACCAGAGACATTCAAAATGAAAACCAGGAATATATATGATTGCCACTGCTTGCCTTCATTTCACCTAAAACTGCTCTGAGCTAAACATCTATATATCTTCTTTACTGGCTATCTTCAGAACTCAGAAACTGGGTTTATAATTTGCTCCAATCATTAACCATTGTTTTCTTTCTTTAAAAAAAATTTTTCCATAGAAATGTCTCTTATTTAATACCTGATTACTTGAACCATAGGCCCAACTTCAGGAGCACACCTCCATCACTGTCTCCTGAAATGAGTTTAACTGAACTGACCAACCTATTGTCAGGACTAAGAGACTGGTTCAATGAGAGGAAACAATCTACCAACTAACTTCTGGACTTTGAAACTTCCAGTTATAGAGGCAGGACTATAGAGCAATAAAAGTTGCCACCCCCAAAAAGTGTCTCTTCGGCATGTGGATTATTTTAGGCTAATCACTTTTAAGAAATAGAAGTTTCAAGAAATTTTTCCTTTGCCTCTCCCCTAAATGCCTAGAAGAATATAGACAGAGGACCTGCTCAGGAAGGGAGATGTCACCATAGATACCTACAGTATAATATGAACTAGGGGTGGTAGACAGGGAGGAACTTAGCAAAGTCTGTTATAATTTCTGTCGGTGTCCCAATATTTCTGTATGGCCCAGCAAACATTTGTTTACTCTTTTCCATTTTCCTGTGAATTGTCTTTCTTTCCTTTGAAGTCCCAAACCTTTAATCTCTTCTTATCTCTGAATGGCATAGAAACCTCAATAGCCAAACTGCTGTGGGCCTCATATTCTTAAGGAATCCCTCTACCTGTGTAATTAAATTTGATTTCCTCCTGTTAATGTGTTTCATGCCACTTAAAGTCTTAGACCAGCCAAAAGAATCTTGCAGTGTAAAGTAAAAGTTTTCCTCCCCAACAGTTATATTTCTTCCCAAGAACTGAAGATTCTCTCAGGATTTATAGAGAATGCCATGTATAATGGCACTTTCTGTATAATGTCCATATATTCAAGGAATCTGTGGCTCTAGAAGATCAAGTCTATAGTCCTTAACCACCTACATTCAATGCTGAGTGGGTTTCTAAAGCATTAAAAGTGATACTGAAATCTGTATCTGTTATCTTCATTTTCAGAGGTTGTCAGCAAGACCCTCTAGCCTTATAAAATAACTAAGTAGGAGGCATTAATGAAAGCCATCTGACTTCTAAAATATTTCATTCTTCTTCCCTCACCCTATCACTTTTCTAGAAGTCTTGAAATTCTTAGCACTGTTCAGTCATTCTTCAATCCAAAAGTATTTATTGAGGTCCTCCAAGTATTGTTTTTTGCTTTTTATTTATTTAAGTAATCTCTATACTCAAGGAGGGGCTCAAACCCACAACACTGAGATCAAGAGTTGCATGCTCTTCCAACTGAGACAGCCAGGTGCCCTGAGGTCCTCCAAGTATTTAATCACAGAGCTACGTGGTGGATATTCATATAATAGTATATGTATATGAATACACATCTGTACACTCGGAGCTCACAGTTGAACTGGAAGAGAGACAAACAAATGATCACAGTAATGGGTGCTAAGTGCCATGACAGGAAAAGTACACTTTGCTTAAGAGTCTTACTGGGAACATCTAACCTGTGAGGATGGAGGGAGCCTGGAGATACTTCCTGGAGGAAGTGTATTTTAACAATCCCATGGTGCCACTCTTTTGAACTAGGCATTTATTTACCCTTGTTAAAATGCAAACCACTTACTCAGAAGAAAAACACTTCTAGAGCAAAACAAAAATAAAAACTGTGGGCATTAGGAGAGATTAATGTCCACAAACTGAAGCCCTGGGGTTAATTTTCCTTTTGCAGCCATCTAAAATTTAACAATTTTAATATTTATTTCCTCAGAGCACTGCTTCTGTGGGGGAATTTTGTGTCTGCATAGAGTTCGGTGCCTGGGGGTGAGGATAGGGCTTAGACTCAAGACTCAAGACACAGAAACAAGATGCAGGCTAAATGAATAATTTTCCCTACATTAAAGTTTTGCTAAAAGCCTACTCTACTTTTGAACTAGTCCTTACAAGTCCCACTCATCACGGAAAATGCTTCAACTTGGCTTCTAGATACTGAAAGTGAAGTGTGAGAGGAAAAATATCTTCATAAAATCTGACAATATGTCTAAGGTAGTTGTGCGCCAAGACAAGCTTGGCTGGAAAAATTCATCTTGTTTTCCTAAAGGTTATCTCTATGACCCTCTCCTTCTATGTAAATTGTTTATAACTGTGTGATTCTAAAATTCAACATAAAAATTGGTCGTTCATTATTTGATTACATGAACATGTGCTGGCATCTACATTACTCATTCCCATAGCATTTTAGAAGTGCCAGTAAATGAGTCTCCTATTTATTATCTAGAAAAGCTTTCAATTAAACATCACTGCAACACAATTTATAGAGGCACTCTAGGATATAATAAAAGTCTCAACCCTAATCTCAACCTGTGTCTTTTTTAAATCCAATTCAAAACATTTTTCAAATGATTTGTTTCCAAACAACAGGAAGTTTGGTCTTGTGAAAATGAAGAGAAGTGACCAGCAGCTACTCCTTTTCTTGCTGGGAGACATGTGAATTCTGTGAACCAGGATCCCTATCTCTCCTCCTGATAGTGGGGTGTGTGTGTGTGTGTGTGTGTGTGTGTGTGTGTGTGTGTGTGTGCAGGTGGATGCATGCATGCACACATGCTCATATGTTTGGAATGAAGAGAGATTAAGTTTAGAGTTCCCACTTTTGCAGTGGGACAAAGATCTGTCCCTGATGTTCCAACATGGAAGTGTGGAAATGAGGAATGCTTCATGGAAATTATAACAAAGATCTGAATAAGATTTTACACTTTTACTTTTATTTTATCCCAACAACAAATCTCTGAGGAAAGTAGATTAGTTACAGATGCTTTTCTGTTTACAGACTTTCAACCTATTGATGTTCACAGATAAAAACAAAGCTTTCCTATGAGAACACACTACATGGTACCAGCAGATAATGTGTGCTTTTGGACTATAAATCTGTACTTTTTGCCATCAACATTTTGCTGATTTTGTGTTTATTTTGAGACATTTTTCCAAACATCATTAACCATATCAGGTCTAATCAGTCCAAGAGCAGTGATAGTGTTAAAGGCCCTTGTCAAGATATACAATTACCATGGAAACAGAAGAGATTTTTTTAAATTAAAAGTGGTCAGAAAAGGAGGAATGTTTCATGTGAATATTGAATGAATTATTCAAGAGTAGAAATGATTCTGAAGGACAAAGAACAAATCATGGAATGTACAAAAGTGCTGTCCCTGTGCCAATGGGCAATACCAAAAAGAAAAATGGAATAGGGACACTGCTGGAGTCTCATGTGAATTCCACAAAGGGCTGAGCATTGGAGAAGTTTAAGGATTAGCAGATGAGGACCTGCTGCTAAAACTCTTTTCTCTGGCCTCTTCCAATGCGGTTTCCATCTACACAATGGGTGAGGTGATAAGGATGGAAGCCGTGGCTGCTAAAGCAGCCCTGACACTAGGAGATGCCCCCCCCCCCTCCCGCAAAAGGCAGTTGTTTTCCTCCAGAGACTTCCAGTAGATGCTAACAAGGAAGATTTGGGGGGAAAGATGTCACTCACTCAATCCTTCTTTGTGCCAAGCATTATTCACTTAGCTAGGCCCATGTGACATAGGAGATGTATGAACAAGAACACTGGCCTTAATTAAAAGTTCTAAGAAACTGATTCATGCTCCTATTCTTGGAAATGCATTTGGGACTGCAAGCTTAGTCACTTTGGACTTTTCAACAAATAGACTCACTTACAACTTGATTGTAAGTAGAAAAGTTTCTATATTAGTATTTCTGGTCTACTGATAAGGAAAGTGAGCTTTTGAGAGGTTAAACAGACTTGCCCTAAGAAGTCAGAGGTGGAATGAAAATTCAGATTCAGCCGTTGACTTCAAACCAGAGTTATCTTCTTCTCCATCCTGAATTCTTTATATGGTCAAACATTCTATCCTATGGATGGACCAAAAACTGATTCCCCACATTTCCCTCCTTTAGTTCCTAGAAGAAAATGGTGTGCAACACCCTAGATTATTTTTTTTACATATGATGAGACAAACTTTCTAGCAACCCACAAAGTGTATTACTAAGGATTACTAAAATATGGTATCATGATCTAGAATTAACACATTATTAGAGTTCACCAAGGACTTAATTCTCTATTCTACTAAGAATAGCACCAAAGGATTGTCAACTTGGCATGTGACCTACTAAGACATAGAGACAGTTTGGAACTTCTGGAATTTTTAGTAAATATGCTGTACATTTTGAGTGTTGTTAATAATGAGAGAGATTTCAACTTCTGACATTTGCACCTTTAAGTATAATTCATTGTCTATTTAATTTCAGAATTCTTGTTTTAGTTTGTGGTGAGTTGTTGGGTTAATCCTATCATGAATGGTAATGTATTAACAGTATCTTGGTTCAAAATTATCCAAAGACTAGACTTTAAGACATAGGTCAACAGAAGCTCAAAATAAGAATTTATTTTGCTAAATCTGTTATATGTAGAACTGACCTCATTCAACAAAAGTACTTGTAAAGAGACATATTATTTTTATTAAGCTTTTTTTATTGGAAAGTGGGAAAAAGCAGAATGAACACAGAGTATTTCCATCATTGCTCAAAAACATCTGACCATCACTTTAACCTCTAAAATCTGATTACTGCTAACCTTTAAGTATAAATGCCATTGGCCAGTGGCTACCTGTTCAAGAGCTGCTCCCAACCCTTTTATCCTTGCTGCCTCCCACCATAGAGGCTGGAAAATGAAGTATGCACATTCTTCATTTTTCTTAAAGCTAGAAATAGTCACATGATCTTGTCTGCCCATGAGATGTAAATGGAAGCCTTCTGGGGGAGGCAACTTAGACAGCTTTTCTTTCCTGATGAATGGGGGTACTCCATTTCCACATTCTCCTGGCATTGATGACATGCTTGTACTTACAATAGCCATTATGGAACCAAGAGGAAAACAGCAACAGGATTATGGGGATGCAATGTTAAAACCCTGAACCTATGCTAGCAGTTGCCTCCCTACAAATTTATTATGTGAGAAAAAAATAACCCTTATTTCTTAAGGCCAATGGATTTTCTTTTGTGTTAGGATTCAAAAGCATCTTCACTAATGCTTATGTACAAGGAAATAGGAATTTAGGTGTTGACTTTTCTGTATAATTCTTATTTATAACATTGCTTTTGGGTGAGGGGAGTGTTCTGACTTATAAATAAAAAGTTTGGAACATAACTCCCTGAAGGATAAACAAGTCCAAGTGTTCATTTTCATTATGTCTCCCTTACTTCCATGGTCTCGCTAGCATTCACACACACACATTTGTGCACACACACCTGCTCAAAGACCTATATTTGCCCCTATTACCTAGCACTGGGATGATAAATTGGTTTCATCTTAGGCGTCAACATTGATAGATTGGTAGTGGCTGTCTGGATCACTATGCTGAGAATAATTTTGAGGCAGACAACACAACTCATGAAGAAGAGTGTTGTGATCAATCGGCCAAGTGTTCCATGAATGTGAAAAATGGGCTGGCAGCACCTGTATTTTCTAATAGTTGACCTGATCCAGCACATCAAATTTTAATTGCTCAACCTACTATAATCCTCTCTCTTCTCTAAATCCTGTTGATAAAAATTTAGTATTTCAAGCTGGGTTGTTTAGTCTTTATGTGGGCTATAGTTTACTAACTAGAAAGTGAACGTATCCTGAATAAAACAATATCTACCTAGGGTATTTAAGTTGGAATTGTAAAGAAATTCCAATTAAGAAAAATTTAATATACACTGTGCTGACCATGGGAATGCACCATTTCCTCTCTTTTCAAGAAAGAGCTTGCTATTCAGCTGCAAGAAGTGCAATTAGCTGACAATATCCAATATAGTTCCTGCACAATTCACCTCAACTTTCAAGCTAAGGCCATGTGCATGTCTAGGCAGACCCAGACATTGAACGTGGTGGAGACAGGGAGGTTACAGTCTGGCCATTTATAGCCAATGCAGGGCTCCACTACAGGCAATCTTTGCTCTGGAACTCATTTAGTACTGGCTAATTCTTCATAAGATTTGTGTCATTGTATCATCTGTCTGAAGCATTCCTAGCTTGATTCTGCTTCTTTCTGCCTCTCCTTTCACAAGTGCCATTCCAGCATCCCTGCCCTACTCTGCTCCTTCCCCCGTTATCTGTCACAAGTGGTACCCCATCTTCTTCACACACCCCCAATTCCATCAGAGTGTCCGTTTCCTGAAGGACCCAAGCTGATACACATACCTACACTGGATATGGCTACTTAGATTTATAGGCATTTATATTAAATATACAACATTCCAGAAGACACAATGCTCTCTATTGGCTTTAGCACTAGGGAGTGCGGATTAAAATCCCAGACACTTATCATTGAGTGACATCAAATTAATGTCCTCATCTTTATTTTAATTTTTAAAAGTTTATTTATTTATTTATTTATTTATTTGGGGGGGAGAGAGAGAGAGAGAGAGAGAGAGAGAGAGAGAGAGAGAGAGCGCAAGCAGAGAAAGGGCACAGAGAGAGAGGGAGAGAGAGAATCCCAAGCAGGCTCTGCACTGTCACAAACTGTGAGATCATGACCTAGCCAAAATCAAGAGTTGGACGCTTAACCACCTGAGCCACCCAGGTACCCCATGTACTCATCTTTAAAATAAGGATGCTAACGGTGATACTTGATTGGACTGTGTAAGGATTGAGACAATAGCATGAAACTGATTTCTAAACCATTAAGCAGTGCATACATTTTAGTTACCACTATTATTATTCCAAGTAATCTTAAATATCATTAACATTATTATTTTTTTTTTTTACAAATCTGTATGGTGCCCTTACTGTGACACTGGTGCTGACCTAGGAGATGAGGTGGGCAAAGTCTCTGCTCTGGTGAAGCTTACATTTTCTAAATGAACCAAGTACATATGAGTTTCAGTTTTAAAATACTAATAAGTTAGCAACAGTTCACAAACAGGGAAGGCCATATCTGTGTCAATTCAAGTTTAATTGCAGTTTGGTCTTGTCCCAGGATTTGTCTTTGTTGATGGTTCCTGCTGAACTGCCCTTCTTTCTTTCAGTTTCACCATTCTTGATGCTGTGAATACTACAGGAGATTAACGGGCCAGTGATAGCTTCTTACTATACCCAGGGCTCAGCTGGCCCATCAACTTGCCTTCTATATTTACTATTTTTCTCTTTGCCTTTCTCTTTTTTATGATCCTAACCCCCTATGCCTGAATATTTGCTACATCTCACCTCTCTGACCTATCTCTCTTTTCTTCACTTTCCCATTTCCCCTTTGCTGTCACTCTCAATGGTAGAAGCTCTCTGTTTCTTCAGATGCCCATGTCCTTTGGTTAGAGAGAAAACCTCCTGGTAGAAAAACAGGAAGACACACCTCTCAGAAAACAAGACCTCCTGGAGCCTTGCAGCCACAGGAATCAACATGTGTCTCTGAGAGGTCTATTCACTTCAAATTAACTCAGGGCTCAACGAGGCAAAGAGGGATGCGCTCATCCATTGCAGGCTGTGGTCAGGGAGAGCTGGTCATCACTCACCGAGAGGCTGGCTGGAATGTAGCTATGCTGAGTGTTGAGTGTAAAACGTCTGCATGAAAGCAAAGGCCTCAGGTCCTAAATATGAATATGTCACCATATTCTACACGCATAATTTTTAAAATGGATTTTTTATGGGGTTCAGTTAAATGTTGAGTCTTGATTTCAGCTCAGGTCATGTTTTCTGTTCATAAGATCAATCCCCACATCAGGCTCTGTGCTTACAGATCTATTACTTGGTATTTTCTTTCTCTCTCTCTCTCTTCTCTCTCTCTTTGCCCTTACCCTACCCATGCTATCTCTCTCTCTCTAATGAAATAAACATTAAAAATAAATGAACAATAAATAAATAAAATGGATTTTTAACTCAGTGTCTAGAAGCCTATATAGATCAATGGCTGTCAACTTTTTTGACCATGCTGTATGTTAGAAATAAATATATATGTATAAACACATACATATATACATATGTATATTGTACACACACATATTTAAATATCTGAAACAAAATTTTCACAAAATGATACTTACTCTTATTACATGTG
Source organism: Hyaena hyaena (assembly GCF_003009895.1). NCBI lineage: Eukaryota > Metazoa > Chordata > Mammalia > Carnivora > Hyaenidae > Hyaena > Hyaena hyaena. Next base: position 1,297,665 of record NW_024080883.1, read on the forward strand.
GAGCTCAAATTGTTCTATTTATGTTTAGTCTATCATAATAGCTTTTTAAAAATGCTGGTCTTGACCCAAGGATTTTTTATTTTTGGGTGCCATTTGTACTCAATGTGGTAAAGGATACTTTCTTGGATTAATGTTTTTAAATGCATAAAACAAAACTCATAGGATTACAAAGGAAATTAATTACTGTGAAATACAGTCCCATCCTTGAGCCTCTGGGGGTAGGGAGAGCCATGTCCATGGACCCCAGGTTAAGAACCCCTGCATGACTAAATTGATTTCACAACCAACTGCTAAGCCATGACCTATAGCTTGGAAAATACGGCTGTAGACAAAGCCTTAGAACATTTTGTAGTAATTGAATAGTTCAGATCTTTATCATCCTGTCCTGATTTGAATGTTTTTCTCCCTCACTTTAACCATGCTCCCCACTCCAGTTGCATCCTTGACATACACAGATCTTCAGGTCATGTATCTGGAATGAGATAAAGCACTAGACTACTATGTCCAGCCCCTTCGATCTCCCCAGTTCCACTCTGACTGCCCCCTCTGTCTCTGCCACTCCAGTCCCTGTCTCAGAACTATTGCAATGATGCCACTATCTCTGTAGGCAAGTGCTCACAGTTGTGGCTTTTGTGGTTTCCTTCCTGGCACTGTGATCCAACAGATGCATTCTGCCCTAGAATAATGGTGGAGGCTGGTGGTGGGACAGCCCAGAGCCCTTGATCTTTATTTTCTCCCTCTTCAGTGAAACTTTTGTGGCAGGTGCTTCCCTTTGATAGGTGGCTCTGCCTCCCACTGCCAGGCAGGGACTCTGGATGTCACTCCCAGCCTGCAGCTACAGCTCTATATGGGTCACAGTGGTCTGCTGAACACACCACACCCCAACCCAGAGCAGTTCAGCAAGGGGGCATTGGGAGGAAAAATAGTTACTGCCGTAATGAATTATGCTAGTGCTTTCTCAAACAGTTTACTCCTGTGGTTTCCCCCAAAATTTGCATACTCCCATGAACAAAAAAGGAAGCAGAACCTGTATCCACTTCCTTTTTGGCATGAGAATAAGTCAGACTACTCTAGAATCTTCTATCAACAGAACTTCTTGGTCCAGAATATGAACATTTTCACTATATCCAACACTCACAATTTTAAAAATAGATTTTCTGTGTTTTTTTTTTTATCCTAATGTCTAATAGCCCATAGACCAGTGACTATGAACTGTTGGGTTCTTTGGTTTTGTGTTTGTTTGTTTTTTTTTTTATCCATACTTTACATTGAGAACTGCAAACATATAGAATAGGGCCTTGGGGGCATTCAAGCCTACCACTTCATGTAGATAGGACTATGAGGCCCTGAGAGCAGATGGGGCTTGCCCAGGGTCACACAGCAGGAAGGAGCAGACTGGAGCCTCAATCCTGCCTTCTCCTCCAGATGTCTTCCTCACTACCTGCTAACGAGGTTTCTACTATAAAATCTACACCACTGAAATTAATTTTTTTAACCTGAAACTAGTAGAACACTGTATGTTAACTATACTGGAATTAAAAATTAAATTAAAAGAAGGAAATTAATTTTTTAAATTTATGCCCACTACCTTTCCCTCAAACATGCTTTTAGAAGTTGAAAGGTCATAAGGGCCTCATAAAATTACCCAGAAGAATTGTTAAGAATTGATGACAGATGTCCTTATTTCAAAATCTTTGTTTTTCATGAAGATGGCTTTTTTTCCCCTCAGATAGAATTATAATTTTCTTTTTTTCCCCTGGTATACTTCGACTTGTGCCTAGGCCTTCTTCCTTAAAATAGTTTGAAATAATTATTTGTGTGAATTAACCACTTTACAATACTCCCCCTTTTAGCAAATAAAATTCCAAAATTGTTTTTTAGTCATCTTGTAACCTTAGTCCTTCTCCCATCTTCTAAATCACTTTTCATATCCTATTCAATGAGTTATACAATTATTTTTTCAGCTTCCAAATGCTTTGCTATTATATGTGTCATAGTTTTCTTCCGAATGAGAAAACCCTTATTTCACACAACAGTGCCATTGCTTTTATTCCTATCCCTGAGGGGGGAAAGATCAAGAACCAAACAATAAGACTTTTATTTACAACCACAGCAGAGCTGTCCTGAAGGACATGGCAAGCCTCTGCCATTGTGTGCTTCACCTTGGGAGTGCTATCCAAGAGGCACAGAATGGCATTGACCCTCAGGACCATGGAGTTTAATCCCTTCATTCAATGGAAGAAGAATCCAAGGCAATCAGGTCACCCCAGGACCATACAGCTAGCTAGTGGCATAGCAGCAGACCCAGAAGCAAACCTTGGGCCTCCCTCCCAATGCAGTCTTTGCCACTGCTCAGTAAGTCCCAGGAAATCCCCCTGAACTTCCCAGGTTCATCCCGAACTAGAATTGCAATCCATCTGTGTTTATTTCAGCAGTATGGAGAAAAGAGGATGTCATGACTCCTGGCTCAGCAACATGAATTTACATAAGAATTTACATAGCCTGGTTGACTAGTTTCCAGTTTCTCCAACTCCAACCTTCAGTCTGTCTTCAGAAGTTCTTTCATGTATCAGAATCCAGAAGGTGTCAGCAGGATCACACATGTGACCTTGTGGTGGCCAGTGGATGGACTCTGGCATCAAACCTATACAAGTTATTAGCTTCCCTCTACCTCAGTTTCCCCATATACAAAACAAGGATACTGACAGCACCTGCTCATGCTGCTGTTTCTGAGGATTAAAGGAGACAATGCATGGGAAGGGCCTGATATTTATAACAATTCAATAAATACTAATGATTATTATTCTAGCTAGTGAAAAGGATTACTACTTGATAGCATTTTAATAAAAAATTTATAAGGAAATGTAAAAGAACACTTAGTGCATCTCTGACATTGGCAGTGTAATGCAGGAGAAATCATCCTAGGCTATGAACTGGGAAATCTGAGCATCAGACCCAGCTCTGCCACTAATGAGCTCTGTGGCCAACAGGAAACAGGCTCATCTCTCTGGGTCTCAATTTTTTAATCAGCAAATCTAATTCTGATCTCTAAATGGGAGAGAGGGACTCCCTGAGAAGTTCAACTTAACAGACTCAAAACCAGTCAAAGCAACCCCATCTCAAGCCAGAAGGTGAACCTCTGCCAAGAATTACCATCCTCTTTGCAGTGAGAAAGCTGGTTCCTTGGTCTACCTCCATGAGGAAAACAACTGCTGGGACATCACTGTCCCCGAAGCAACCCAGGAATAATTTCAGCTTCGCCTTCATACATGCCACCTGCCTGAGCTTAAGCCAGAGAAGAGAGCAGATGAACAATGAATGTCACAGCAATTAGTTTTGGCAATTAGGCAGGTAATTAGTTCTGCAGCATGTAGAATGGGAGGAGAAAGTAAATCAGCACTGAGAGGTGACAGGGAAATATGATCAGGACAACAGGGTTTGGTAACACCCAGGTGGACAGGTGTGCAGTAGGGTCTCAGCTTCCCCCTTCCCATCACTGCTGTGACAAAGGAGGGTGCTCTCCAGAGGTCTTTGGAATCAGCTGTTTAATGGAAGGGGCTTTCAGTTCACTGTTCTAGTCCTTTTCTCAGGGTCACCTCACACCCCCAGTGTTCATTCTTGGCGAAAGTTCTTGCTAGTTTCTCACCAGTAATTCCGATTACAACGGCAATGGACCAGTAGTTCCTGGGGATTTCCTCTCTTAGCTGAGAGTGTTTGTTTTTTTTGTTTGTTTTCTTTCTTTCTTTGAATAGCTTTGGGAGTTCATCTCTAGAGACAAATTAATTCCACATTTTGCTTGGGTCAGAGGGTGATATGACACAATTGCATCATAGAGTGAGGGGAAAACTGAGTTTTAAAGTCACAGACTGGGAGCAGGGGGCACCTGGGTGGCTCAGTTGGTTGAGCATATTAGTCTTGACTTTGGCTCAGGTCATTATCTCATGATTTGTTAGACTGAGCCCTGCAGCATGGAGCCTGGTTGGATTCTCTGTCTTCCTTTCTCTCTGGCTCTCCCTGCTTACATGCATGTGCTCTCTCCCCCCCTCCCCTCTCTCTCTCAAAATAAAATAAAATGAAATAAAATAAAATTTAAAAAAATAAAATAAAGTAAAAAACCAGGGCTTAGACTCCAGTGCTTCTACTTGCTGGGCTCTAAACTTTCATTTCCTTAGCTCCAAAATGGGCATAATAATGAGGTTGACATGTAAAATGCATTACAATACAATTTGGTAGCTCTTCTCCAAAGACATCTGGCTGAAATTAATTTCACATTTTGGCCCAAATGCCCTGAAGAAGAGAATCAAATGTCCAAGGAATGGCTGGGCATGACCATCAGGTAAGTCCCTTCTTACCCTGAAATTCTGAACTGGAATTTTTTTTCCAAAATTTTTAATGTTTATTTATTTTTGAGAGAGAGAAAGAGTATAAGTGGGAGAGGGGCAGAGAGAGAGAAGGAGACACAGAATCTGAAGCAGGCTCCAGGCTCTAAGCTGTCAGCACAGAGCCTGACATGGGGCTCAAACTCATGAAGTACAAGATCATGACCTGAGCCGAAGTCGGAGGCTTAACTGACTGAGCCACCCAGGTGCCCCCTGAACTGGTATTTCAAGCTGCTTTTCTTATGATCAAGAACTGAGAACAACTTAGGAGAGAGAAGTGAAATCAGGAGTGTGGTGATGTATGAAGCACAGAGCACAACAGCAGGTGTCTGATACGTTCACAGCAGTTCCTAGGGAAAGTCCAGGATGAGACCCTGTGGAAGATTTCACACTTTTCAGAACTCAGGTGTGGATCTGATGACCTGCCTAATCAAAGGCACCTTCAGATTTTGTGAGGCATGAAGCTTATACAATTTTTTTTTAAAAAAGGATGCAGACATACAAATACAAAATGAGGCATGAAAGTGAATATTTATTTAGAATGAGAAAATAGATCATGACAGATTACAGGAGTGCTGGAGAATTAGGTCCCTTTCTTCTGAGACCTCAAGTGATTTACCAGAAGTGCTGACATAGAAATGTTTCTGATTGTAACACAATCCTCTCTCCCCACCTGGAACTCTCTATAACTCTTAGTAATTTAGGCACTCACGGGGCTCCTGCAAGTGAGGGGACCTGTAGCTTACAATTTATTACCTTCAGGCTGTATCTTTCCTGCACCTAAATGCATTTGCAACTATGCTCCTTACACAAGTAGTACTGAAATAGCATTAATGGAAAACTAAAAACAGGGGAGAGCTTCCATAATCCCACCATTTTAACCAACCATCTGTTTCCTTTTTCCATATTCCTTTTCCACTCTGCGCTCATACACGCATAATTTATGTACTTGAAATCATGGTACAGACACAATTTTATATTCTTTTTCACTCAACATGCTACCATTTCTCTATGATGCTCCGTTGTCTTAATCTACATGATATTTCAGGGCTGCATAATAATCCACTATCCTGCCATTGTTAGAAATTTGTATTATGTAAACAAGAATTAGGAAGATAGGAACAGAATCTTAGACTGACTATGGACAATTCTAACCACCAAATAAAAATAACTTAAAGAAAAAGCCAGAGACTTTAGCCGCATTGCAATTCACAGAAGCGTAAATAATCTGTCAATCTAAAGAAAAAAAATCAGTCAAACCAATTATTAGGTGTGGGCAGATAAAGAACCACGCAGCAGGTTGGATTTCCACTTTTCAACTAATTTCTTCAGTTAAGCAATTGAAAATCCAGTGCGAATGACCCTTCTTGTGGGGTTACTGAATAGAATAAAGAGAGATTGCCGTGTGACTGGGTACTACAGTGGACATTTTTTTTTCTTCCTAAAGAGTATTTCCTAATGGAAAGTATTCCTACTGGAGTCACAACATGCTAATTCCATGGCAATAATTTAATTATGCCAATTAGAATGCAAATTGTTCCACAAAACACTATGAGGACCCTCGCTCTGAGAAACTTCTGAACAAAACATTTCAATAGTGCTCAGTAGTTTTGCTTTCCTGGGTAGAAATTATGAGTGAAGTACATTATGATTCATAACTTCAGGGAACAATCGCTGTGGGTGGACTCGAGTCACCCACATCCCCCTTTACACCCATGCTACACCTCCTTACCTTTTACTTTCTCAACTTCTCAGTGGGGTGCAGCAAAGAAACCACGGTATGGGGGACTAACTTAGTAAAACTCCAGTATAAAAAATATGGGTGGTTAAGATGTGGTAAAAGAGTCAAAAGTTCATATTCTAAATTCTTTGAGTGTCATATCAGGTGGCAAGATCGGGGTTTGAAATGTCTTTTCTGTGGCTTGGAACTGTCTCAACAGTCCATTTAATCCATAAGTAAAGTTGATTACAGCTCATCACAACTTATTTATAGCTGTATACCTAGATAAGTATAAGCTACCAAAACTATGGCTAAGTCATTTTTAGAATGCACCTTCACATTAATCAGCACGACCTGCCTTATTTTGAGGTTCCTAATATATCAAAGTTGTTGCAAAGTTCCTCTCTATGAGATTTTTTACAGCTGCATCTCTCATGTTTTCGTATTAAGAGCAGGATGGAGGATCTGACAGCATCTGACTGAAGGCCAGGTCTCCATTTTAGCTGAAAGCTTCTTAGATCCTATGTTGTAACAATGTTGAGGCTTAGACTCTCCCTAAACCTCAATCTGTAACATCCCCTTATACTTTATGGCTTCCATGGCTTGTATTTAGAGGTAATATTTGTTGGGGGAGGGGGTAACTACAAAGAACTGATTTCACAGGGTCTCCTAAGGTATTAATCTGCCTTCTGCATCAGTGACTCACCTAATGTCACAGGGATAGTGATAATCAAAGGGCTTCTGCCTGGCAAAGACAAAAATGTGTACTCTTTTTTTAATTTTATAAAAGCCAACATCTATGTGAACCAAAAACAGGGAATGACACTCTGACCAGCCAATTTTCTCATTGAAGCTTTTGTAAAATAAAATTTTCTTTGCTTCCTATTTTTATGCTGTCTTATAGTGTTGCTGGCACGGGTAACAATCACACTTGGCACTTCTGTCGTGCTTTTCATCCAAAGATTTCAAAGTGCTCCACAACAGGATTTCATCCTCACTGCAGGCTGGGGAGGAAGGTCAGCTCTATCATGCCTCGTGAGCAGATGGGATGCCGAGAGGTGATGTGACATATGCCCGCCGTGAAGAGCTGCAGGGGCAGAACCAGGTTAGAGCCCAAGCTTCCTAATTCCTAACTCAGTCTACTAGTCACCTGTCCTAGCTGATGTGGCCTCTTCTTCGAAGGGCTGGACATTAGGCCCAGCATGACACGTTAGGAACAGCTTGTTAAGTGTTTTACTGAAAAGCTACCATGCCAAGGTGACTGACCTCAAGGAGAAACTAGAAGCCCAAATAAAAAGGTTTGACTTGTTTTTGAGGACTACTTTTCAGACTTTAAGAACTTGGCCAAATGAGCCTAAAGACTTAGTGCAAATCTCCCAAATGAAAAATGGCTACCAGATTTCAAAACTTGAAAATATCAAAGTATTGGCAAGAAAGTCAAGCAGCGGGAATCTCATACTCTGTAGTTGGGAATGTAATTAGTACAACCACTCAGGAAAACAATTTAGCAATAGCTTGTAAATTTGAATAGGCATGTAGACTTTAACCTAGCAATTCCTTTCCCAGGTATATATGTATACATACAATACATACGTGTGTGTGTGTGTATTCATGAGATGAATTATTATCCAGGGATGACAATGAATGAGTTATATCTTCACATAAAATATGGATAAATCTTATATATCGTACTTAATAAAAAAGCAAATCTGGGGGCGCATGCGTGGCTCAGCTGGTTAAATGTCTGACTTTTGCTCAGGCCATGATCTTGTGGTTTGTGAGTTTGAGCCTGCTGTCGGGGGGCTCAGAGCCTGGAGCCTACTTCAGATTCTGTGTTTCCCTCTCTCTGCCCCTCCCCTGTTCATGTTCTCTTTCTCTCTCTCTCAAAAATAAATAAACATTAAAAATAAAAAGCAACTCTGGGAGGATGAGATAAAAGATTAATCTATTTTTGTGAAGCTCAAAAAATATGAAAACTAAACATATGCTCAGAGGTACGAACATATACAGGATAAAACTGGTTTTTAAAAAACAAGGGAATGATAAGGCAAAAGCAGGATGGGAGCTCAATCTTGGGAAAGGCAGAGATTGGAGATTGTGGAGTGTATTAGTCAGGATTCTGCAGAGAAACAGAACCAGTAAGGTATGTATAAGAAGAGACTGAGTATAAGGAATTAGCACCTGTGACTAGGGAGGCTGGGAAGTCCCATGATTTGCCATCTGCAAGCTGGAGACCCAGGAAAGCCAGTGCTGTAATTCCATTCCAAAGGTCTGAGAACCAAAGGAGCCAATGGTACAAATCCCAGCCAAGGGCAGGAGACCAATGTCCCAGCTCAGTAGGCAGGCAGGAAGCAAAATGGGCCAATTTTTCCTTTCTCTTCCTTTTTGTTCTATTCAGGCCCTCAACAGATTGGATGATGCCCACCCACATTGAGGAGGGCAATCTACTTTAATGAGTTCACCAATTCAAATGCTAATCTCATCCAGAAACACCTTCACAGATACACTCAGGAATAATGTTTAATCGGGGGCATCCCATTGTACAATCAGGTTGACACAAAATGAGCCATTGCAGGGAGGAACAGAGAGTAGTTGGTATGTTTTAGCTCTTAGGTTGGGTGGTAGATTCATAGGATTTTTTTTTTACTGTTTTTCTTCAAAATTATGTATGTGTTACACATATTCTTTTCAAATATTATAAAATAATCTTAAGTCTGAAGAGCTGAGAGTGGGAAAAAAAAGACTTTTAAAGGAAATCCTAGCCCTCCCCCAAGGTTGTGTGGATGCATGCACATGTGTGTGGTTTAATATATTGCTTGAGATCATAAACATCTAAAACTTTTAAGGGTTACTATTTGAAAAACATCTATCCAATGATAAACCAAGAGAAGTATTTGAAACAAGCAAGACATTAAAAAGAGTCATTAGAGTTAGTTTGTAAAGAGTTGTGTAAATCGAGAAGACACTGAAACTCAATATAAAATCTGGAAAATATGGGACACCTGAATGGCTCAGTCAGTTGACTGACTCTTGGTTTCAGGTCAGGTTGTGATCTCACAGCTTGAGACTTCAAGGCCTACATCAGGCTCTGCGCTCACTGCACACAGCCTGCTTGGAATTCTTTATCCCACCCTCTCTCTGTGCCCCTCCCCCACATATGCTGTCTCTGTCTCTCTCAAAAATAAATAAATACGTTTTAAAAAAATCTGGAAAATATATGAACAGACAATTTAGAGGAAAGTTCAAAAGAGAAGGACATAAAAGAGGTTTGAACTTCATTAGTAAACAAAGAAATACAGATTATTTAGGGTAACTTTTTTTTACACCGGTAACATTGTTAAAGATTTTAAATATACTCAGTGGGGCACCTGGGTGGCTTAGGCATCCAACTTCACCAAGGTCATGATCTCAAGGTTTGTCTGTTGGTGTCCTGTATTGGACTCTGTGCTGACAGCTCAGAGCCTGGGGCCTGGCTCCCTCTCTCTGCCCCTCCCCCACTCACACTCTGTCTCTCTATCTCTGTCTCTCTCAAAAATAAATCTAAACATTAAAAATTTTTAATTAAAAAATACTCAGTGTTAGCAGTTCAATGAAACCATCATAAATGCTGCTGACATACAAACCTTTAACAGAAGCATTTTGGAGATAGGATTCAGTAGCTCTAATGAAGCCCATAACTTTTCACCCAATAACATGCTGCTGGAAACTTCTCCAAAAGAAATAATTAGCAACCCAAAGATGTTCATAACCATATTATCTTTAACAACAAACATTAGCCTAAATGCTGAACAATAGGAGAATGGTTAAATAAAGTATAGTGCATCTTCAACGCAAATTAGGCAGCCATTAGCAATGGTGTTTTCAAAAGGTATTTACTGATATGAGAGAATGCTCACACTATATGAAAATCAGGATACTGAGTTATTTATATGGCAGAATCATAGATTTGTAAAATATATGCATACACACACATACACACATACACAAATCAAGAAAAACTCATGAGAGATAAGGATATAATAATGATCTCTGCGATATGAGCTCATGTGTGGTTTTCAGTTTCTCCTTTACCACTTTCCACGATTTCTGAATTTTCTAATTTAATAATAAAATATAAGCATTTTTTCAGATAATAAAAAGTATTTACAATAGAGAGGCATTTCCTAGAAGCCAGTGGTGTATTGTGACGGTCGATCACCTCATCCAGCTTGCATGGGACTCTTGCAGTTTCAGCAATGAAAGGGTCACATCCTGGGAGCCCTCTCAGCCCCAGGTAAAGCAGGAACAGTTGGTCATTCTACCATTTGGCCTAAAGGAATCGCTGAAGTGAAAAACTTTCCCAACTGTAAACTGCAACAGCAGTCTTGATAATTCCTTTAGTCTCCCTCTAGAACTGGCTATTTTGACCTTGCAGATTTATGAAGCTTTTTAAATAAGTCAAATCTTAAAGAGCTTGTTGAAAGCAAAGCAGATTGCATAAATGCTAAATAGGCTGGTTAACAGTGACATTATACAAGCTCTGAATGTGTGCTCAAATAGGTCAGGAAACAAGAACTACCTCTTGTCTTAGGGAAAAGAAGCCTATTTATCTCTCATTTCGTTTTTTTGTGCTGTACACATTCTTTCCCTTTGCAAGAGATGGAGTGGCAGGTGTATCATGTCACCAGAGAAAAAGTGAGCTCTGGGGAATCAGCTTAGAGGGTGAAGTGGACTTCCTGGTTAGGGCTAAAGCTCTACGGAAGAACAAAGAATCAGGTCTAAACTGCTTTTCTGCCTGCCTTTCTTATACAATCAGGACAAATCCTCTCCTATGCTAAATCTACAGGAAGTTCTTCTACATCTTTGCTCGGAAAACATCTTGAAAATATAATAGAAGTACAATACTGAATGGGCTAGCAGCAATCTCTGAGTCATGGAGGAGAGCTGTGGTGGCTAATCAGGGGGTGGTGGGGATATCAGGTGCCTGTGTGAAGCCTTGCCACTGTGAGTACTGTCGGCCAGTCACTTAGCCACTCTCTGTGCCTCAGTTTCCTCACATATAAAATGGGGATGTTGGGGCACTTGGGTGCAGTCAGTTAAGCATCCGAATTCAGCTTGGGTCATGATCTTGTGGTTTGTGAGTTTGAGCCCCAAGTCAGGCTCTGTGCTGACAACTCAAAGCCTGGAGCCTGCTTCAGATTCTGTGTCTCCCTCTCTCTCTGCCCCTCCCCCACTCATTCTGGCTCTCCCTCCCTCCCTCTCTCTCTCTCTCAAAAACAAAAAGAAGATAAAAAAGAAAATGGGGATGCCAATAGCAGCCACCTCATAGCATCGTGAGGATTATCCATGTTCACAGATAATAAAAGCTTGGAGCAGTGCTGGGAGATGAGTACACAGGTGGTTTAGTAGGGAACGCTCCTAAAATCAGCACCAGGGGCAGCTAAAGGAAAGGAGCGGCACTGAGGAGAGGGAGAGGATGAGCTGTGACGAAGTCTTGACAAAGCCTCAGTGGATGGCCCTGGATGTGTCCTGAGTTGGGGAGAGAAGGGCGCTTGGCCTTGAGACCCCTCCAACCTGTCAGATGGTGACCATTCTGAGAAGGGGTCATGGCCTGAGCGTGGCCGCTGTGAACTGCCTCTCAGGTCTCCTCCCACAGACCCAGGGCTGGGATCTGAAATCCAGCACTGTGTTTATACTACAGGGATATTAGGTACCTTCCTGGGAGGGTGGGGACTGATACGATAGTTGATCTTATCTTCAGAAACCCCCCTGAGCTTTGTGGAATGTTCGCTTCCTTAGGTTCTACAGTGATCTAGATGCTTCCACCCACCTACTGTTTCTGTCACTTTTACTTAGGATCTGAGTCCTTAAAAATTATGGTGAAAACTGTGATGTGCTCCAACCACCCTTTAGAAACAAATGTTAAATTTACCTTTTCCAATCCTCTTTATTTTTTGAATATGTCGAAAAAATAGGAAACACACAAAAACAAGAAGTAGCACAGCGCTCGGGTGGCTCAGCCAGTTAAGCATCTGACTCTTGATTTCAGCTCAAGCCATGACCTCACATATGTGATATCAAGCCTGGCATCGAGGTCCACACCCGGCATGAAGCCTGCTTAAGATTCTTTCTCTCCCTCTGCCCCTCTCCCTGAGCCCTGGCTTGCATGTGTGTACTCACTCTTTCTCTTTCTAAAAGCAAACAAATAGGGGCACCTGGATGGCTCAGTTGATGAAGCATTCAACTTCAGCTCAGGTCACAATCTTACTGTTCATGAATTTGAGCCCTGCATCAGGCTCTGTACTGACAGCTGAGAGCCTGGAGCCCGCTTTAGATTCTATGTCTTCTTCTCTCTCTGTCTCTCCTCTGCTTGTGCTCTGTCTGTCTCTCCCTCTCTCTCAAAAATAAATAAACATTAAAAAAATTTTTTTAAACAAACAAATGAATGAACAAAACATCAAGAAGTATTCTCAGAGAATTCAGAAGCCTACCCTCAAAGGCAGAAACAGAGTAGAAAAATTATTTTAGACTAAGAGACTAAAGAAACATGGTGACAAACTGGTCAAGGGAAAAATATCTATCTATAGCTAGGAAAAATATCTAGCTATAGATACAAAAAGCCAATATGGCAAAATGCTAGTGATTGTTGATCTAGGTCAAGAACACCGTATTCTTTTTTGAGTCTTTCTATAGATTTTAAAAGTTTTCAAAAATATAAATTCAAGGAAAAGTAAAAAATCTCTGCTTATTGAAATGTCTGGTGCTTGGGTTCTTATTTATTTGCAAACATGTTAAAACAGGAAAGAGAATGTAGATGGCCTGAAGGGGAGCAAATAGGTTCAACACTTATACTAATCCCTAATTTCTTATAAGTCAAGCAGAGAGTAGTAGAGGGAGATCTGTGGGTTTTAATATAAAACACTCTTTCATTCTCAATGAAATTCTGGAGAGAAACATATAATCTGTGAGCACTTAGGAAGGAAAGCAATGATCACTAGGAGACAACATATGTTCATGAAGAATAGGTCATGCATAATACACCTTTCCCAGTGGGGAATATCAAAGATATAACTTAATTACAACAAACTAGTTGAAAAAGCCCATCAGATTGGCTATGTGATTAAAATGGAGAAATGTATGCTGGGTTGTTAGTTGAGCTTTTCTTCCCATCTATCATTCCTTCCTCCCTTCACTCATTCATTATCCATCATGTATCCAGCACTGTGCTAGGCAACCACCCCACTGGAATTAACAAACATATAACTGCCAACCTAGGCTCAAAGGACATTTCTAAAGATGCTTCTAGGACCAAATGCATCAGGATCACATGTGGTGCCTGTTAGAAATGCACATTCCTATAGTCCCATCGCACACTTACTGAATCAAAATTTCTGGAGATGAGACTTGGGAATCTGCATGTTTAACAAATGTGCCAGATAACTCTTTGTACACTAAAGTTTGGGAACCACATTAAAGTTCTCTACCCTCTGTTCTGAAATCTTAAACATATTAATCAGTGAATTAGGTGAACTCCAATGTAAATTTTGCCTATCAAATTTGTAAGTGACTGATAGTTGGAGGTAAAGCTGATAAACTGTATTAAAGAATCAAACTGGGAAAAGACCTTGACAAAGGAGAAGGATGGAATGAAATTAACAATATAAAACTTAATAGGGTTAAATGTTAAGTTCTGCATCTAAGTTCAAAGAATCAACTACTTAAATACAAGGTAGGAAAGCTCTGGACTGACAGCAGTTCACTTGAAAAAGATTTAAAGTTCAATGAGAGTCAAAAATGTGATATTATTTTTAAAAATCTCATACAAATTTTAGGGTGCATTAATAGAAAGTGGAATTAAGGAATAGAGAGGCAAGGTTGTACTCATCATATTTTGCATTGCAGAGCACATCTATTTTAAAATATTTAATTTTTTTAAGAGACACTGTCAGACTAGCATGTGTCCAAGGGAAAGTGACTAGATAGTAGTCTTAAACCCACATCCTATGAAAAATTAAGGAACAGAATACATTTCACATAGAAAAGTGAACATTCATATGTCATGACATGTCTGACTATACAAGACTGAAAAACTATTGAGTTGCTGATGGAAGAATTTGTTTTCTTGTGTGGTTCCACAGGACAGACCTGAGAATATAGCGGCAAAGTTATAGGAAAGTTGTTTTTGGCTTACTGTAAGAAAAAATTAATGTAAGAATTAAGGGGCCCTAAATACGGTATGGGCTGTTCCTTTTAGAGATGAGTTTCAGCAGTCAGTTAAAACAGAGGATTCCAATTAATAAATCAATCAAAGGAGGTCTAGCATTAACCAATGGTGATGGTGGGCTACAAAGTAAGGAGTATGTTTAACTCAACCCTCTGCAATTGACATCCAAAAAAAAATTAGGTGAAAGAAAAGTATATGAGAAAGGACACCTGCCTTACATAGGCAGTCCCTTCAAATATTTCATTCTTTAAATTTCTATATAAGTTTATTCAGAATTTTGGTTGCCATGAAAAGCCTTCAGACCCATCTTTTAGAGGGGCTGCGTTGGAAAAGGCAAGAGTCAGAATGCCATGACATCCTTCCACCATTCCCTAGAGGAAACCCAGCCATGGTGAATCCTTAAGCTGACAGGATTTCAAACCTTACGCTGTGTTACTCAACAACCTCACCATAAGAGGAAAGTGAACTGGAGGGCAAACAGCGTGGAGGTTGGCTGGTGTTCTAGGAGGCAGCTTATCACAAACTCTATGTCAAAATAGAGATTATGGTGATTAATTGAAGTGATTATATTGCCTCTTTTGGAGAGTTTTATATATAACGCACAAACTAGTCAGGCACTTGGAAGATGGAGCAGAGGCAAAAAGATACACAAAAAGAAAGCTGTAGAGACTGTGAAAGCCCACTGGATATACTTAAATTATTAGTAGGCAAAAGCCATAGGAAAGCAGAAACCAAAAGCTATGGCAAGGAGTGAGGAGTGTAGCTGGCGGTGGGAGGAGGAACTGTGGAAGCAAACATCCTGGCCCTTGCCAGAGTTCTCCTAAGAGCAGAGGTGGAAACAGTGAACTGCCATGGTGCTGTCCAGATAAATCATTCGCCAGAGCCATCTTGGGTGTGTTTAGCTAACTCTGTTCTCAGAACAATATTCCAATCTCCAACAATGTGTGTTCTGCAGCTCTTACTATTGTCCTTATTTCTCTGTAAAGCCTATACAATACTTCTCTGACTTTTCCAGTTCACCCAAGAAAAAGAAACGAATGTATGCTAGTGGCAGTTTGGGACATGGCCCAAGCAGTTTATCATCAGTTCAACATTTCTTTGTAGTCTCATGGTATTTTTATCTTTAAAATCTCATGAGAAATTTGCATCCTCCTCAAGAAATCTGTACTAGTTTCTATACCAAAATGATGTTTAGTCCATTGATTTAAATTTAACAACGTAGGGCAATATACCACTTTTTAAAAATTTTTTCAGTTCCTTCCCATAACTCCTGGCTAATAACTCATGTAATCTCCTGAGGTAAGAAGAAGAGAAATATGGTCTTACAATAAACCTACATTAGTTGAAGTTATCTGAGTGCTCCCTGAAGATTGTAAGTACTACAGTGGTCGGTCTCAGGGACATACAAATGTGTGTGTGTGTGTGTGTGTGTGTGTGTGAGTGTGTGTGTGTGCGCGCGCGCGTGTGTGTGTGTCCCATTCCAGAACCTCTTCTTATTCACAAAGGCCAGAACAGACAATATTCTAGATGTTTCAAATACTTGTTAAATTTTAATAAACACATCCTATAGAAAAAATGGAATTTAATGTTCAAATCCAAATATCTTTATTTGTTGATATTTTTGTATCTTTCTGTAGATTGAAAGTAACTATATTTTTGCTTGTTTTTCTTAAGTCAGTGTTGATTGCCCCTGCTTTAGTATAGGCCTGAAGGAAGTCCACCTTCATACAAACCTCACTGAAGAAATAACAGGAGGAAAAAGAAGAAAAGCTGAGGACGTGAGCAATACAAAGAAAATCAAGGATGAGGATAAGACCTAAAACTTGGTCAAGGTGTAGCATTGTAGCTAGCATAATTTTTCCATTATAGTTTATTTAAAAATTAATTATGGTAGAACATATTTTTATATGAAGTGTCATTTGTAGTTACTGAATGTTATTGTTTATTAAAACTGTAATAAAAACTAGATTTTAAATTAAATATTAGATCCCAATAAACTAAATTTAAATAATTAAACCTATTTTTTAAGTTTATTTATTTTTTTAGTAATCTCTGCATCCAATGTGGGGCTCGAACTCATGACGCTCAGATCAAAAGTCGCATGCTGTTCTGACTGAGCCAGCCAAGCTCCCCTCAATAATTAAGTCTAATATTAATGGTGGGGGATTACAGGAGAGGAGGAAATCCATTGTGAAACCCACATTTCATATAAAATTTTATACATAAATAATGTGTTGAGAGATTATGATTCTCTCAGTCACCTTTTTGCCCATCACTAGTGTCTACTTTCTTTAGAAACTGGTTTGTACTTCCCAGGCACTATCAACATCGAGTAAAATTTACTGAGAACCCACTAATAACTGTATCCACCAGTTCAGTTCAAAAGCCCTTACTGGACAGCAATGGACATCAGACACAGTGAGGGAAGAGCACTAAGATATCGTCCTGTCCTTTAGGAGCCCCCAGGCAGCAGAGAGGGAGGGACGTATAAACACAAAATTGCAGTGCAGCATGACACACAAGAGGGGAAACGTGTACAGGGCACCCAGTCAGGAGGTTCAGACGAGTCTTAGTAGACACAGTGGTTCCTGGCTAGGATTTTGACAGAATATCAGGTAGGGCTTTGACAGCTGAATACCCAAGAGAGAGGTTCCAAGCAGAACTACTCAGTTTGTGCAGAGGTATGAGGCAGCATGGGGTATTAGAGGGACAGTTATTGCTTCAGTGTGACTGGAAGACATTAAAGAAAATAAACTGCAGCATGAGTGAGAAAAGAAATGGGGTCAAGGTCAGATTTTTCATTTCTTCTCTCTGTGTGACCTTAGGCAAATGACCTGACCTCTATAAGCTTGTTTCCTCATTTATAAAATTTCTTCCTAGAACTATTGTGAAAACCAAATGACATAAATTGAAGATTATACACATGGACTGGCCTCCAGCACTCAATAAAGACTCGCTGCTCATGGTGTTTGTGGAGTTTGACACAGTTAAATACAAGAATGGGAATGCCAGGCCCAAGGCCTCAGAGGACCACCTCAACGTCACTGCCAGGCCAATATCTATAAACTCTGCGCGCGCGCGCGTGTGTGTGTGTGTGTGTGTGTGTGATGGAAAGGGAGAGAATGAGGGTGGGAGAGGGGGAGATGGAAAGGGAGAGAGGAAGGACAGAGAGACACGGGGAGGGGGGAACTTAATCTTGGGAAGCAGGAAATTCATTCCACCTGTGTCTACTACTCTCTGACATCCAGATTATTATACTATTTAAACCACTTTCCATAATAAAATAAATATGTTCAACCATATTTGGCTTGGACAACCATAGAACTTGGAGAGATTTCCCACTTTTCTCCTCTACCTCCCTCAGAAATCCACTGGAATATTGCAGATGAGTGTACCTGTCCAGTCAATGCCTGCTAGGGTAAAATATAATATACTGTCTTCACACAAAGAGGTGTCTATAATTAATGTATGACACATACAATGACTTTGGAGATAAGTATATGTCATGAGACCATCATCACAATCTATTCCACAAACATATCCATTACCTCCAAAAGTTTCCTCCTGCTTTTTTTTTTTTTTTTTTTTTTTTTGATGGTAAGAACAGTTAATAGCCACCCTCTTGCCAAATTTTTAAATATACACTATGGTATCATTACCTACAAGCACTGTGCCATACAGTAGGTCTCCAGGACTTACCCATCTTGCATAACCACAATTTTGTGCCTTTTTACTAATTCCTTTCTGTTTCAGCCTCTCCGTAGCTCCAGAAACCACAATTCTATTCTCTGCTTTTATGGGTTTGACTATTTAAGATTCCTCATATAAATGGTGTCATGCCTTCTGTATCTGGCTTATTTTGCTTAGCATGATGCCTTCCAGTTCATCCACATGGTCACAATGGCAGACTTCACTTCTTTTTTAGGACTGAAAAATATTCCATTGTATGTTTATACCACATTATTTCCAATCTATTCATCCACCAATGGACATCTAGTTTGTATTCACACCTTGGCTATGTGAATGATGCTGCAAAGAACATGTTAGCTGTGCTGACATCTCTTTGAGCCCCTTATCTTATTTTCTTTGAGAATATACCCAGAAGTGGGATTGCTGGATGTTATGGGAGTTCCATTTTTAATATTTTGAGGAAACTCCAAACTGCTTTCCATAGTGGTTGCACAAATTTACATTCCCACCATCAGAGTACAAGGGTTTCCCTTTCTCTGAAACAAACTGCACTTTTAAAAAAGTTCTCACAATTAAAGTCCAATTGGACACTTTTCTGTTTTTTGATAGGATTGGCAGCTTGAATTCATTTATCTGAAAACCAATTTCTTTTAACCTTGCCCCTAAACTTGCATCTCCTCCTTTGCTCCCTATGCTGGTCAATGGCATCATTATCTATCCAGAGCTCTTCCCAGGAACTTGCAAGTCTTTCTTGATCCCTCTCTCCTTCGCTACCCATACTCAATCAATGACTAAGTCCCAGTAAACCTAACTCCAAAAAGCAAGCCTGTCTTCTTCCTTCCACTTCTCCTGTGGCTTCCTCAGTTCAGGTCCTGTTTATTTCTATGTTCAGGCAACATAATTGTAAAAGTCTCCTCACTGGACTCCCTGAATCCGCAGAGCCATCCCACAGGGTGGCAGAGAGATCTAACATTACAACCGCTACTTGAAATCTCTTCAAGGTGCTCTTTTATCTACAAAATGAAGTACAAATAGGGTGGATGAGGTCTTGACTGCTCTGACTCTGCCTTCCTATCTAACTTTATCTCCCACCACATAACACTTTGCATTCTGTGCTCTATAATTATACCAAATTACTGGTTGTTTCCCAGAAAAGCTCTTCCAAGGCTCCATACCTTCACACCTACAAATCCCTTTGTCTAGAACTTGCTACTCTAAGAGTAGTCCACGGACCAGCAACATCAGCATCACCTGGGAGCTTGTTAGAAATGTAGGTTCTCAGGCTTCACCTAGACCTACTGAAGCAGATTCCACATTTACCACAATATCCAGGTGAGTCTTACACACATTAAAGTTTTAGAGCACTTCACAGAATGCTCTTTCTACCTACTTTGTTCATCTCACTGATTCTGAGGCTTAGAGACCCAGTGCCCTCTTTTTATATATTAAAAAAAGTAACCTGCCTCTACTATCTTGAAATAAGTGTTATGATAATGTATCTATGCTCATAATTTTAAAAATCCAATAATATTTTAATAATAATGTGAAGAAATGCAAGTAATATAGAATAAAACATATTTCTATATGTAAATGGTGGGGCACAATTATACTTAAAGACATAACAAATGAAATGTTTGCTTAAAATCACAGGGAACTGACAGATACAAATGAAGGCCAATTCAGGTGTACTGCATTGGCGACACAAATACCATGAGCAATGAGACAGTTAGTGATGCGACTTTTTCCGGATGGTGAACGACTCTTGGCGAAGTCCCAAAGAGGAAAACACAATCTTCCTTTGACTCACAAGGGAGTCACATATTGGAAAATTCAGTTTTTATCAAAACTGTGCAAGGCATACTTTGTGTTTATACATGACAGGAGTTCAGTTTTTGGCTCAGATAATTATAACCGGATTTTCACCTACATGAATGTCTGGTGGGACATTTAAACATCTGCTGGATGCAGGGCGATGCTTTCTTACATAGGACTAACCCATGCATTGCAGGACATCTAGCATCTTTGGCCTCCATCCACTGAATGGTAGAGCTGTCCTCTTAGCAGTAACCACCAGTAATGCCCAAGACTTCCAAAGTTCCTGAGGGGATAACACCTCTCCTGCTGAGAACTTTTGGTCTGCCAGAACCATTTTAAGACTCCTTTCGAATCTCAGCTTACCCAGTCTCCCTCTCCATCACTGGTGCTACCCTGGCTCTACGCTTCCATAGTGCTCTCTTAGCCTCCCTGAACATGGTTCTGGTCCAGCCCTTTCAAGTGCAGGAACTGTATACCCTCCGGGGAATCATACAATCAGAAACTGAGTAAATGCTCAACAAAAGCTGATGAATAAAGGACTTAAAAAACAAAATAAAAGGAGTGCCCGGATGGATCAGTTAAGTGTCTGCCTCTTGATTTCGGCTCAGGTCATGATCTCACAGTTCATGGGTTTCAACATCGCATCAGGTGCTGTACTGACAGCACGGAGCCTGCGTGGGATCCTCTGTCTCTCCCTCTCTCTCTGCCCCTCCCCCACTCACACATACCTTCCCTCTCTCTCCCTCAAAATATATAAATAAACATTAAAAACAAAAGAACTTTGAAAGCATGTAGATTAGAGACATTTTCATCCACACAACTGAATGTTTTCTAATATACCTATTTTACCCTGAAGATAATATGATAAAATGAACACTTAGTAATTTTTCTTTTTTCTTCTTTATAACTGCAAGTATTTCTGTAATCTTTTTCCTTAATTAAAAACATTTTTCTAGAGAGAGAGAGTATGAACAGGCGAAAGGGACAGAGGGAGAGAGAAAGAGAATCTCAAGGAGGCTCTATGCTCAGCATGGAGCCCAACACAGGGCTCGATCCCAGGACCCTGGGATTGTGACCTTAGCCGAAATCAAAAGTCGAAACTCAACTAACTGAGCCAGCCTGGTGCCCCTCTGCAGTCTTTATTCTTTCATTCGATGTATTCAGTACCAATTGTGTGTCAGGCACTGAGCTGCGCATTCCTTTGAGGAATCTATGACGCATCATGAGAAAGAGCCAAGTACACAACTTGGTATATTTAAATGTGACAGTATTCCTCCTGTGGCACCAAGGGAAGGTGTGATTAATTCTGACCAGGTGACTTGAGATCCACATCTTCTATATATAATAGTCCAAAAGTTCACATTCTGGTGCTCTCTTGCAGGGGTCCAGCCTCTGCAAGCCAGAGTTGGCCTGGAGAGTGATGGTTGGCGTCGGCGAAAGAAGACACAGAGCCAGCCTCTTCAGGTGGACTGCTCAAATTTATTTTTCAGCTTAGGGTTTTTATATAGCAAATTCAAACAATCATGCTTAACCAATTTACATTTTTTGAGTACAGTCATAGGACTTAACATTTCTAAGTTTTCTCGGCAACAGTGATTTCACGGTGCATGATTTCCACTTCAACCAATAAAATGTAACCAGGTAGTCATAACAAAGTTTTATATATTCTTTACTACGTATGGCAAGGTATCTAAAGATAAGTGAAGCATATTGCCCGAATACATGAGATCACAGTGCCCTTTAATTGTTTAAATTCAGTGGGCATGCAAAAACAGGATATACTTGTACCCGCGGTTGTAGGTAACAGACTCTCACAACCCCTTACTAAGAAAGAACAATGTCAACATTTATCATAGATGACGTATGGAAATGTTTTACGTGGATCAACTAGAATTTGGTCTCTGCATTTACCAATCTCATTCTTTGGCCAGAACAATCCATAAGTTGCCTTACAGAATTGAGGTCAGCAGGCAAATATTTCTCTAACACTATTTAAAGAAAGTTCTCCACAACTAGTAAGTCTTGTTTTTGTCTCTGCTTATGGCATAATATGTATTCTTACTGGCAATTAGACCCATACAAGGAAAATGAATTCTAGGTCTCTTATAGACCCCATGCATACCGGACTGTCTCCAATTTTGCTAATTGCTACAATATTCATTAGACAACATCTGATTGAGGGGGCGGACATGATATTTAAGTACATTCCATTTTGGAGGAAGGGGGGGAACTTTGGGCAATTCTGGTTTCATATTAACCCTAGAATAGCCTAACAACAGAAGTGAGAGTAAAAGGTACAAAGTAGAGAAGAATTATTCCAGGGGTTCTTCTGACTGCATTGCAGTCTCCTCCCTGGGCCTTGCCATCAGGGATGACCTGTGCAGTTTCGGTCGCTGGCACTCTCTTATAAAGGCAATATGAAAAAAATATGTGATTCATTCACTGATAACACTTAAAATCTCTCAAAAAAAAAAAAAACCCAAAAATAAAAAACTTAAGAGAAGCATTTTCTCAAGGTTCATTGTTATGGGTATACCAATATGGCCCCTGTGGGGTGACTTGGGGCCCTTCTACAGATTGGATATTCACTGTTAAAATCGGCCCCTCCAAATGGGATGGCTTCATCACAGTATTCTTCTCCAAAAGGCGATTTGGCATTAATATTATTTTTCCCCACTAATATGTTGAATTTGGTACTTATGCCCTGAGGAAATTTACCACTAAAAAATATACTTCTCTAGTTCAAGTAATTAATAGAACAGGTCTTGAATACATTTGTATATTTAAGGGCTAGTTGTGGGGATAGTGGTAAAAAATTAAAACTAAAATACTTCTGACAGCTCTAATAGTTAAGAATTACAACGTATATATCTGCCTGGTTCTTCCCTGTTCCAGAATATTCCACAGCTCCTGGCTTGTCTGAAGCATATGACAAATATCTGTCAGATGAATTAATCCATGCATATGTAAATGAATGGTCTATATTTCCATTTATTCTGAGCTTCAGAATTTTTTTATTAAAATTACTAAGATTCAGGAAAGTAAAAAAAAAAAAATGTTAAGGAAAGCAACTGCAAAGGGCTTTCCTTCCTATCCCAGAGAGAATGCAGTCTTTGAGGCACCGAAGCTTCTTGGTTAGGCAATGCTGTAACCTCTCTCACACCTAGCACAAAGGTGGCCTTTCTTTGTTTTCCTCCTTCTCTTCACTGGTTTCATGAGCTGGTGCCAGCTGAGTCTAGATGGCATGCGCTTTACACTTGAATGAAACACTCCCTGCCCTCGGTTCTGGGAGCTCCACTCTGCTGCCTCCATCTGCTGCTTCTGATAAATGCTCATATTCTAAATATATTACTATCAGCTCACTCCCAAAGTGGTTTGCCGGCTCTCCAGGCAGCAAACAACCCCACTGGCACAGAGCCACTTCTTGGGTAGAAAGAATTTGGGCAGACAGAAGACATGCCTCCCAGGAAGGAGAGATGAGAGAGAAGCAGGAGGAAATGGCCTGGGGAAGCTAATGACAAAGACTTTGTCTATGTCCTGCAGGTCTCCAGGGGCCACCAAATCAGCTTGCACAGCCCAGGGTACCTGCGCAGGGGGTGAGTGGGTCTGAAGTGTAGGCACTCTGAGAGAGCAGCAGAGGTGAAGTGGAAGATGATGCTTTGCTTTTTCTCTGAAAACGACTTGAATATTCTTAGCCTGGTCGGCTGACAACCCTCCATTATGAATAACCTCCAGGAAACTAAGATTCACAGGAATTTGCCTCCAGCCCTTTAAAGCCTCCTCGGGCACATATACCATTTAAGCTGCTCTTCCAAGTCCCCCTGCCAGTTTCAGCTGCCAGTTGCCTCCTTTTCAATGTTTCTTCCTTCCAGCAACTGATCTCTCGCCAGCATAATCACCAATTGCATTTGGGAAAGATGGAGTAATGCAGCGTGGAAGGTCTCCCCAAAGAGCACGTTCACAGCAGAATCCACTAGGGTAGATGTTTATTCTCTCACAGTTGTGGAATCATAGAATATTAGAGCCACAAGGAGAGTTCGGGAACATCTAGCCCAATTCCTTCATCCTAAAGGCATCTTCAGTTTTCATGTTCCAAAGGACTCCTGATACCCCTCCCCCACTTCCCCATGCCCCCCCAAACCTCCCCTCTCAGTTTGCCCATTTTGGTAGCGGCAACTTCATTTCTCTAGCTGCACAGGCTGCAAACCCTGGAGTCATCTGGCCACAACCAACATCTATCTGGTCCCGTGGCAAATCCCGAGGGTTTTACCTTCAAAACACAGCTGCTACCTAACCCCTCCTCGCCACCTCCTTTGTTAAATTCTGGCCTAGCCACCTTCACCTCCCCAGTGGATTACTGCAATAGCCCAAGGAGCAGTTTGTGCCAAATCTGGCCTGCCATCTGATTTTGTAAATAGTTTTATAGGGACACAGCCATATTCATTGGTTTACCTTGTGCTCTAACAGCAGTATCAAGGAAGTATAACAGAGATCTTGTGGCTTGCTAATTTATTATCTCTGGCCAACCCCTGAAATAACCCACTAAACTAAAAGTTGGATAATATCACTGTCCTGCTCAAAACACTCTCACTCCTAGTACAAGTCCTATTAAGCCCTGTGTGAACTGCCCTGGCCACAATCTTCTGACCTTGTCCTCCACTGTTCTCCCCTGTGCTCGCTCTCACCTGACCACACTGTCTATTCCCTGACCCCAGGTCTGTCTTCCTCCTCCCACACCCTGCCCTTCCTCAAATAAGCCAGTGGGCTCCAAATGCAGGACCTCGCATATACTTTTCCCTCTGCCAGAAAAGTTGTCTCCATGTTGACATCTGCCTGGCTTGCTCACTCTTTACTCACTTTTTATTCAAATGTCACCTCCTAGTGAGCCTTCCCTGACCACCTTATTTAAAATGGCACTCCCTTCCCATCTCTTTTCAGTGCTTTACTTTTCTCCACAGCTGGCACCACCATTTAATGTACCACATTTCCCTTATTTATTTTCTGTTGTCTCTCCCCACCCTCCTACTAAAATACAAGCTCTGTGAGGGCAGGGTTTTATCTGGTTTGTTTTCCTGATGTACCCACAGTGCCTGGGCATGTATTAGCTGCCTAACAGCTGGTTTTGAATATGTACATACATCCATACTTAGAAGAAGTGATGCTCCAGCAAATGTGAATTATATCTGTGTCTCAACAGGGTATCTACAAAAGCTCCTGCTTAGGAGCAAGAATCACCAGGAGCTCCAGGCAGAAATGACCTCTGTACTTGGGGGAGGCACTTTATTTCCCACTTTCCTTTTTCCATCTTATTTCTCATCATGTAACTAGTGTACTTCTTCTATTCTTTAGTTCTATGGCTATAGTTTCTGTAGCATTTCATATCTCAGTCTTTTGTGTTCTGCCTATCATCATTAAAACATATCTCCCTGGCTCCTATTACCAAAAGACTCTGGCCTGTTCTTGTCTAAGCTTATAAACTCATTAAAGCCCAAATATTAATGAATAATAATGTTTCTACCTCCTAGAAAATAATTTGCATTTAAACAACTTTCAGTGCCTCAATCCAAAGCGACCAGTGATGTGGGAATTCCCAGCAGGCAAAAGGCCTGGGCCAGCTGGGGTAGTCATGGAAAGGTCCTTCCAGCAAAATCAAATCACAGCCCATCGGCAGCTGTCCACTTTGCCTCTATAGGATGAATCCAGCCATGTATATCCCCATCAGACTCTGTGTGCACACAGATACACAGGGTGTCAATTAGAGGCACTGAGAACATCTTAACTTGCATGGAAATGAGACTGTCACTTGTGATATATGTGCACACTTACATATATTACTATCGATTTCTTAGTGCTCTGATAGCTTTTCATCTAGCTTGTGGTCCCACTAGCACAAAGCCACTGCTTAGGGAGGAAAAGGAAGCTGGGTAGGCATAGTATTCAGTCCCCAAAGAGGTGAGACAGGGAAAGCAGATGACTATTGGAGCACGAATTACAAGCATGTTCCATTGGTCTTCTGGGGCCATACTTAACAATGCTTCAAAACACAGTGAGGGTTCTGGGAGTAGAAAGGAGGAAAAGATTGAGAAGTGCAACCTTTACACCAAAAAATAATACCAACAACAACAAATTTCTGTTTCATAAGAATTTGTGGTATGCAAGGAAAGGAGATTTTCTTAGGCAATCCAGTACTGCCAGACAAAATTAAGAGACTCATCTAAACAACTGAAGAGGAAGAATATATCCATTAGCAAATTTGACTGATCTGTCCATCAGAAACCCTTCTTACATCTCCAGAGGAAGAAGCATTCATGCATACCTGTGGGCAAGAATGCTGCTTACCTTTTAAGGATAGAGCAGATTGGGGCGCCTGGGTGGCTTAGTCGGTTAAGCGTCCGACTTTCGCTTAGGTCATGATCTCGCGGTTCGTGGGTTCGAGCCCCGCATCGGGCTCTGTGCTGACTGCCAGCTCAGAGCCTGGAGCCTGTTTCAGTCTGTGACTCCCTCTCTCTCTGACCCTCCTCTGCTCACGCTCTCTCTCTCTCTCCTAGAAATAAATAAAAAATATTAAAAAAAAAAAAAAAGGATAGAGCAGATTAAGATGATCCCTTTACCTTAGTTTATCAGAACCAGCTACAGGTGATCTAGCCCATGCGGCTGTTGAAAATGAACAAATAATTTTCTTCTGAATTATGATAGAGTATGACTCATTTCTCCCTTATTCCACATACTGCCACATAGGTGCCTCTGAATCTGTCATCTGGTGAAATGGGTAT
The DNA here is from genome assembly GCF_003009895.1 of Hyaena hyaena. Lineage (NCBI taxonomy): Eukaryota > Metazoa > Chordata > Mammalia > Carnivora > Hyaenidae > Hyaena > Hyaena hyaena. The sequence goes on from NW_024080883.1 coordinate 1,324,245, forward strand.
TGATCTGTCATTCCTCCGGGGAATCCCCGGTTTCGTTTACTTCCTTCTCTAGACAAAGAGACACATTTATGTGACCATATGAAAGATTTCTACATTTTTATCAAAATGGCATCTCGTATGGCTAAAATTAACAACTCAGGAAACAACAGATGTTGGCAAGGATGTGGAGAAAGGGGAACACTTTTGCACTGTTGGTAGGAATGCAAATTCGTGCAGCCACTCTAGAAAACAGTATGGAGGTTCCTTGAAAAATTAAATATAGAACTACCTACTACCCAGCAATTGCACTACTAGGTATTTATCCAGAGGATACAATAATGCTGATTCAAAGTGTCAGATGCACCCCAATGTTTATAGTAGCATACATGGAATTTAAGAAACACAAAAGAAGAACACAGGGGAACGAAAAGAAAAATAAGATGAAAACAGAGAGGGAAGCAAACCATAATAGACTCTTAAATACAGAGAACAAATTAAGAATTGCTGGAGAGGTATTAGGTTGGGGGATGGGTTAAATGGGTGATTGGCATTAAGGAGGGCACTTGTTGGGACCAGTTGGGATGAGTGCTGGATGTTATACGTAAGTGATGAATCACTGGGTTCTACTCCTGAAACCAATTCTACACTGTATGTTGACTAACTTGAATCTAAATAAATAAACTTATTAAACACGGCATCTTATAAGTGGAAACTCACAGCATCTTATAAGTGGAAACTCACAAGAGATTAGCCCATATTTCACATACTAAATACCCCGATGAATACACAAAAAAGGCAGTTTGTAAACTACCATGAAGCCAATTTCTTAAACTACTTATAAACTTATAAACTACTTATAAACCCACTAACTAAAGTGATCCTCAAGCCACTCTGGAGTACACATGGGTTTCTATCAGAACAGAGGTAGTGTATATGTGCTCTTTCACCAAGAGAGGTTAGAGAAACCTACAGCTAATAAAAATACCTAGTGGGCCAGAAGACAACTGGGGTTCCCAGGGATTCTCCACTGTACCCACCAAATCCAAAGAGACAGAGAAGCCGATGACATTTTTACCAAGATGGATTACCTCTTAGGAGGGGCACCTGACTTCCAAGGTCAGGCCCGAAGCCAGTGGCTCTCATACTTTAGTATAAACCAGAATGACCTGGAAGACTCCCTGAAACAATGATTGCTAGGTCCCACCGCAGAGTTTCTGGTTTGGTAGGTTTGGGATAGAGCCCAAGGATTTGTATTTCTAACAAGCTCCCAGTGACTACAACTGTTGCTGATGCAGGTGCCACACTTTGAGAGCTACCCCTATAAGCATAGTGTTTCTACAACTTTTTCCTTTCCTCCTACTGTTGTGGTTTGTGGGACCTGTGGCTGGGAAAGAAAAGGTAGAAGTTGCAGCTCGAACAACAGCACTTTGCACATGGGAGCCTTCAAGTCCAAGCTGCCATTCAAGACAGACAAATAAGTGAGGTTATGGGCACACGGAATCAGGCGACCTTTCTCATGATCCCAAATATGTACATCTGTCTGGTCTGGCAGTTTGATCCTAGTTTATCCACTTCACTTTTAAAGCCCATCTGATGATAGTTTGAGTCCGCTGGCCCACACGCATAGCAATTAGACCAGTATTAGGGAAGAGCAGATTGGCAGATGTACGCAGAGAACTCATGTAGCATCAATAAGCAAATTTGACGAGTCACAGTGTGTTGGGTAATTTTGCACAAGTGGCCACGGACAGGCAAGGGAGAGCACACCTAGAAAGTCCTGTTTAGGCAGAGAACAAAGCTTTCTCAGCAGACATTCCTGGCTGCTGCAGGTGGGGAACTCTTCTGAAACTGGAGAGGAGACTATCAGCCTGAAATGCAGACAGCTACTCTGCAGCTAATTTCAAAGGACATTCACATGCTCTAGCCTTTACTCTTTTTTTTTTTTTCCCTAGAAAACTTGCCCCTCTAAGGATACAAAAGACAGTCTTTGAAATCTATTTCTTTCTACACCTTGCTCCATAGAGGAACAATAGTGCAGTAAAATGTTGCCAGTGGAGCTGGGACTAAGAGAACGGTGAGGCCACAGAGTGGTTTTGGCTAATGTCAATATTCAAGGGTATTTTTGAATGTAAACAAGGAAGTGGGGAGCTGCCTTAGCTGCTGGGAATATTTCCGAAGGGCTGGACTGTGTCATTAATACTGTAGATGGTATCTGTCAGGAGATATGACACATCTATTTCTATTCTTGTTGTATGTTCTTTGTAGGTCAGATGGGGCTCTGCTTTGCCTCATCCTTACCCTAGAGCCCAGGCCGAGGGAGCAGACATTGGCTGGAGCATTGCTGATTGCCACGATGGAGGGAAACAAAGAGTGGCAAATCACATGCTAGGTTTTATGCTTTCTTCCAGAAGTAACACACTATACTGACTACAGTGGGTTAAATGGTATCCCCTCAAAATTCATGTCCATTCCTGGATCCTCAGACTGTGACCTTATTTTGAAACAGGAACCTTTGCAGCTGTATTTAATTAAGTATTTGGAAAGAACATCACACTACATTTGGGGTAGTCCCTAAATCAATGACTGGTATCCTTATAAGAAGAAGAGGGACATAGAGACGTTAAAGGACATGTGAAGATGGAGCCAGAGATAGAAATTTTGCAGCTTATGCCAAGGAACTCCAAGGACTGTCAGGATCCACCAAAAGGTAGGAAGAGGCAAGGAAGGATTCTTATTGAGGCCTTCAGATGGAGCATGGCTCTGTTGACACCTTATTTTCAGACTTCGAGCCCCTAGAACTATGAGAGAATAAATTTATATTGTTTTAAGTCTCCTCATTTGTGGCTGTTAGAGTAGACCTAGGAAATTAACCCACTGGACAAAGTAAGTCACCTGTGATACAAACCTCTCTGAGCTTCAGTTTCTTCCCATACACAATGGGTATGAATAATGCTTCCCTTATTGAGCTGTTACAAAGATTAAGGGAAAAAATATGAAAAGAACCTAACTGTGGTACACACAATAAAGCGTCCAAAAGATTGCCAAACCCTAATTCCTGAGAATTTGTGAATATGTTGCTTTACATAGCAAAAGAGAGTTTGTGGATGTGATTAAGGTTACAGACCTTAAAATAGGGAGATTATCCTGGATTACTGAGGGGACCAATCTAATCACTTGAGCACTTATAAAAGCAGAAGAGGAAGGCAGAAGAGTCAGTCCTAGAAATGTGTCAGAGGAAGGGGAGGCAGAAGAGACCTGATAACATAAGAAGGATTTGATGTACCATTGCTAGCTCTGAGATATTCAGAGACCACATGCAACTCTCCACAATGACCCAAAAGAGGCCTCTAGATGCTAACCAGCCCCCCTAACCCCAGATGGCAGCCAGCAAGAAAATGGGGACCTCCGACACTGAATTCTGCCAACCACCCGAATAAACCTGGAAATGAATTCTCTCCTAGAGCCTCCAGAAGGGAAAACAACCCAAGCAACACCTTGATTTTAGCCCTGTGAGACCAGAAGCAAAGAAACCAGTGGAGTCCAGTAGACTTCTGACCTATGGAACTGTAAGATAATAAATGAGTGTCGTTTTAAGCCCCTAAATTTGTTGTAGTTTGTTCTGACAGCAATAGAAAATAAATACACTAGCACAGTGAGGTCTTGGTGCATAGCATGTACCCACTATATGTATGCTACCTGCCCACAAAGGGGAGAGTTAGGCAAGATACAGAGGGGCCTCTCCAGGACCCCAAACATTATGTGCTCTCAAAGAAATGAGCCTGCTGTGATTTTACAACCTAACCTAGAAGCTAGCTTTCTCTTGTGCTTTCCAGCTGTCATTAGTGTGGGCCCCCTACATGGGTAGCCTCCAGGAGCAGCAGCAGCAGCAGGAGGAAGAGGAGGAAGGGGAGGAGGAGGAGGAGGAGGAGGAGGAGGAGGAGGAGGAAATGCTGCTTCCCCTGACTTAGGCAAAACAAGCCTGTGCACATCTGACATCCAGAAGGTAAGTTACACCAGAGCTGACTGTCTTCACTCTGGTAACATAATTCTTATCTGGAACCCTTAAGTCCTGCCATCCTCCTACATGGAGGCAATTTCTTTTCCTCACATTTGCTCCTAATTGAAGCACAAGTGAGGATGAAGAGCATTTCCTGCTGCTAAAGCCTTCCTTCTGTTCCCCTAAACCAAATCCATCTCTCCAACCACATGTCAGTATCTTCCAGCTGCCTAACCATCCAAACCTAGTCCTTAACCAGAGAGCACAGACCCTCCTTGCTACATCACTTTATTTGATGACTGGAACTCCTATGCTTTAATAACTAGGTCAAGTTGAAATAACACCCTAGGACACTGGGCCCTGAGCCAGGTGTTAGAGATGTGGGCCACTCGGCATTCAGTCACTAACAAAGTGTGCAGAAAAGCAAGAGGATTAAGGGCTACCCACTGGGCACAAACATGTGCCTCTAGTTTGAATCAAATGTAGATATTTTGCAAAGTCCCAGTACTTCTTCAAGGCTTCAGACCAGCAACTAGTGATCCTTTTGATAATAATTTTCATTTCTGTTTTAGGAGAACCATCTCACTATAGGGAGACTATAATATTAAGAGCTAAGATTTTGTGCTTACTGTACACCAGGCACTGTTTCATATAACTGTAAAAGTGTTAACTTATTACATTGTCAAGGCAATTTGAAGATTTAATATCTATTATCTTTATCTTCTAGCTTTACAAATGAGGAAACTAAGGCTCAGAAAAGTTAAGTAACTTATTCAAGGTTACCTGGTAGTACACGGCTGGAGCTGTAACTCAAACCTTAAGCTGAAGTCTTCTATATACTACATACCACACTGATTTCTTTAGGTCTCAACGAGGTACTCTGCCACACTCTGGAGATGCCAATATGCCCAGGAAAAAATTCATTTTCTCCTAGCTGACATGACAGAGGAGGAGACAGATATGTAGAAAGAAATATGTATTGACACATTTTATTAGCAGCATGAGCAAAATATGATGGAAGGGGTTAATTAAATCCTTTAAGTGGTCAAGAATTACAGGCAAGAGGAAAAGTACTTTTGAGAAAGGCTTTGTGGGAGAAATAAAAAAGAGAACAAGGGAGATAGACGAAAATGAGAGAGACAGAGAGGAAGTATCACATATAAGTATGGACAAAGTGCTCATTATCCCTCTTTCCCTTTGTTTCTTCATTGCTGAAATGGAGATCATAATACCTGTTCCAAGGCTGTTATGAAGATTAATTTAGGTGATAAATCTAGTGTGTATTACCTCTGTTCAAAACATTCTAATATGTATTACTTCCCTGTCTTCCACCCTCTGCTCTGCCAAAAAAAAAAAAAAAAAAAATCCCTTATGTAAAGATAAGATGAGTTCAAAATCCAAATTAAAATGTTTGGGAGCACTAAAAGGGAAACATAAATGTAAGGTGGTTAGGTACTGGAGAAAGGAGCCCAAGATTATTGAAGAGAGATTTGATTCTCTCTCTGGAAAAGGTCTCCTCTTGCTTCACCATTAAAACACATTCCCAAGAGTAGAAATGGTCACCCAGGTGGCCTCTCATTCACCTGACAAAAGCCTACTACATTTTCTGCACACAGCCACACTAAGCACATAGCCTCAGCAGCCCCTACTATGAAATGGAGCATCCCTCAATCTCTACCTCTGAAGACTGGGGACAGTTCTTCCCAGCCACTCTTCAGCTTTAGGGGGGTCGGTTGGTCTCAGGGACAGCTGACAGCCTTATTTAGCCAACCAGCTGCTCTGTGATACACAATGTCCCGAATGCTCAAAGTCTGGTGCATGATTCTTTTGTATCCATATAAGCAGCAGTTGGAGGAGAATCCATCAGTCCCTTTGGTAGCCTCAGGGTGTCAAGGCTGCCATTCAAATCATTACCACCATAATTATTAACCATTATTTTAGTGAGATATCTGCTAGGCAATTGTTTTTCTTTCTTTATCTAATCATAAAAAAACAGATTCCACTGGAACAATGCTTGCCTCAAGTCACATCGACACATTTATTAAACCCCTTCTGTTTTCACAGTTTGGGAGGAAGACTTAGAGAAGGAAATACTTAAAATATTCGGATTTGAAAGAATAGATAATGCCGTGAGCAAGAGGTTTAGGCAAAAAAACCCCAAAAACTATAGAAAAAGATTACAAAAGTATACAATATACTGCTACAGTGTCTGGGGGGCAATTGTATTTCCTGGGTTTTATTATGACAGGGATGGGATGGAACGGAAGAGGATTTGGAGAAGTAGGATACTGTGGTGAGAAACTGCTTTCTTTTCCAGCAGGTAAGAGAAAAATAACCAAGGGGAGCAGACAGATATGCACCCCATTAAGGTAGCCACCGGAGCCGGACTTTTTAACAGGAGTTAGTTCACCATTTAGGGTGTTACCGGTAGTTGTCAAATGGCTTTTGCTTCAGGACTAAGGATGATTCAGTGAGATATTCAAAGGCCTTGTCCTCATTTTGAACCCATTTTTCAAGCATGCTAACCCCGAACAGTGTAGAGGGTTGCAGGGGTTGAGGTCACTCACCAGGCTCAACGAGGGTCCTGGAAGGGACGTCTTGAGTGTGTCAGCCAGCGTTTACAACCATGCCTGACTGCGCCTGGGGGCTTGGCGTCAACCACACCTAAAAATGTTTACCACTACGACGGAACGTGTCGGAGGAACCCTGTTCAGAGGAGAAAAACACTAAAGATCAAGGCGAGAAAGCGCGCGGGGAGCCCACAACCGCTCCGGAAACAAAAGCTGAAGGGGCAGCTGAACCGAGGCGGGCGCGGGAGCCCTGGAGCGGGAACTCGCTGCAGACAGGCCCGCCCCTCGCTCGACACTCAGCCAGGCGCCCCGGGTCCCCAGGCCGTCGGGAAGCGTAGCTACTGCCCTTCGCCGAGTGCGCTCGCGGCGGGGGCCTGGCTAGGGGGCGCGAGCTTCGGGCGAGGACGCGGCAGGGTCCGCGCGAGGGCGGACTCTGGACCCGGGAGGGCCTCGTGCGGGCGGAGACCCCCAGGTTGGGGAGAGCGGCGCCAGGCGGCGCTCCCGAAGCGTGAGGGTGGGAATGCGAGCGGAAGGGGACCGTCGCAGGGAGGACCCGGGGCCCTGGATGGTGTGACAGGCGGGAAAGAACGGCGGAGAGGGCGGGGGCAGGGAGGTCCGGGGCGAACGCAGGCATACACGCCCGGCCTCCTGTGGCTGGCTGGCGAACACACCGTGGGGGGTGGGGATGGAGAGTGGCGAGACGGGACCCGCAAGTCCGGCGCGTGCCATTGCGTGGGAGCGGGATCCAGGCCTCGTCGGAGGCGACTGGAGAGCGAACGCCCGCAAAGCAGGAGGGCGTCGCGTCAACAGCCCCGGCGGCGGGGCGGGGGCGAGTGCGCGTGCGCGTCTCGGTCCGCGGGAGTGCGGGGAGGGGAGCGGGCGTGGGGTGGAAGGAGCGCGCGTGCGCGCGGCCAGGCAGCCTGGGCGGCGGGTCCTGGATGTAACGGACGGCGGCGGCCGGTCCTGCCTGTGACGGCTGTGGTGGCAGATCCTGCTTGGGACTGTTTGGGCGGCTGCTCCAGACACCTGCAGCGGCGCCGGCGGCGACCCCATGGCGGCCGCAGAGATGTGGCCCCTGGTGGTGGTGCTGCTGCTGGGCTCGGCTTGCTGCGGTGAGTGGCCCTTTTCTCCAGGCTCGGCGCCTAATGTCTCGCCGCCCCCGCGGCACCCCCGCGGGTGTGTGGGCTGCGCCCCGGCTGGCCCGGCGGCGCCTTGGGGAGGTGGTCAGAGCGCGGGACGCTCGGGCCCTGCGCGCTCCGGGTGCGAGCGTAGGAGGGCCCGGGGGTAATCTGCGCCCCCTTCCTTCCTTTCCCGCCTCTTCCTTTTCCCCCCTCGGTGAGAAGAGGAGTTCCTCTCCTTCCCCGTACTCCACCTCCAGATGCACACCGAGGAAGATTCTGAGCTGTGCGCCTCACGCGGAAATTAACCAGAGAAAGGGCGCGATCGGAGGCGAGGGGTGGCAACTGTTAGGGGCCCCTCGCTTTAGCACCCCTCTTCCTGCTCTGTGTTTAAACGCATTTGGGGATGATGGGGGGAGAGTGGGAGGGCCCGGGCCTTTTGCGATGGAAGTGCGCATTTTGGCGAAGTCTGCAAGACGGGAGATCTCCTGTTTGCCTTCCCACTTGAACATAGGAGTTGAGGAAACATAAAGGATACAATTAAGTTTCATTTCCAACCCAGCATTTAATAGGAAACCTCTTCTGTCTGTTTTTTTTTTTTTTTTTTCAACTCTAGAAATAAGCTACCTGGAAACTCTCTCTACCCACCTCCACGCCCTATTGCACGTTCAAGTTTTTCCACTTTATTTTGGCGAACCGTTTTAACGGTAATCCAAATTTCGCTTGAAATATGAAGACCATAACCTCTACAGAGTTAAAGCATACTTGCAGCAGAGTGGGATTTGGTGTCTTTCAAACGCTAGGGCGTTTGGCCCCCTAGGCTTTTGGAATCCATTATGCTTTTTTTTTTTCTTTTCATTTTTAACGTGTGCTGTCTGTAAAAAGTGAGTAATGGGAATTTTTGTGGTTCTGCGGTGCTTTCACATCTGTACAGCCTTCTGTGAACTTTTTGTAAGATTCAGAATTGAATTTGAACATCTGTAAGAAGCAATTGTTACATTTAATTCTAAAATGCTGTATTCATTAGATTTTAAACCGATTATTGGCCTCATTGTCATTTGTAAAGGTTTGTGACTTCAAGCCGTTTCCATTATGCCTTTAAATCCTTCGTTACCATTTTCCCCAATCTTTGAAACATGCTGGGTTGTTGGAGTTGTTAATATCTTTATTATCTAAAGAGTTGTTATTAGATGAGATAGTGTTTCTTGTTATCATTAGTGGCTTGCCACTACTATTACTATAGCTAAAATAATACTTCTTTCAGAAACCTGTAGTGTGATCAGAAAGCCTTCATGTTGAACCACATTACAAATTTGTAATAAAATACCGGTAACTTAGAGCATTGGCATCAAAGCTAGTCTGAAGAATAAAAAATATAAATCATATAGTATTTTAAAAACAGAGGTCCTGTTTTCAAGCAGATCGAAAAGAACTGCTATAATGGTACTTTTGGGGATAGGATTTCTGTTAGGCCATATTTAATGATAGTTAAGATCACATCTAATTGGTACTCCTTTACATACAATATAAATGTGCTCAAGTCCCCACAGTCTCACAATTTATAGTATTTTATTGTACTTAGTTAATAATAACCTGAAAAAAAAGTAACATACCTTTGAATTCTGTTAAATGTTGACATAATACATTAAAACAGGAAGTGATAGTGTTTGTCATAAGATATAATGGAGTGTGTGTGTTTAATATGTAGTTTTAAAAAGAACATGTATGAAGATATGTTAACAGTCTCAATATGAGTTATTACCAACCAGGATATTTAAGAGACTGAGTTTAGAATCCAAAATGAGTAACAAAGTCACAGATTTGTACGTTTATTTGTACTGAAGTTTGATTTTGCTTTCAGTTTCATTTATAAATGACTGATAAAGGTATTTTTTTAAAGCTACTACAGTTTCAGTTGACCTTTATGGTAAAAGAAATTATCTAAAACGCTCCTCTCGTTTACTTTCAGGCAAACTGCCACCCCCGTCTATTGCTTTATAAGATGTGGAATGAATTACTAGGCTCCTTTCCTTCCCCCTCCCCTATAAGTTCAATTGTACTTTTTTTTAAAAGCACATCAGCAGTTTCAGTAGTTTTCAGCAACTGGCAAATAAAACTTTACTCAAATAATGACAGGGATATGGATCGTCTTTTCCGTGCTTGAATGATTTTTCTTTGTTCAAAGTGAGCAAGGGTACACACGATTAAAAAACATTTTTATTGTCTAAGTCTGGTAGTAATTTGTCTTGCTTAAATGAAAATGTTTTCTTTTTTCTTAAAGAATATATTACTTTTAAACACAAGTTGCCATTTTAAGGAAGTAAATGCCTATTTGAAAGTACTTATTTATGGGGCTGCCCCAGCAGTCTAGAGGCAGTGTGTTAAAGCATTACACTAAATGTCTACCATTAGGACACTTGCTCATGCTGTCATCTGTATTTTGGCAGATGTTTTATCTTCGCCACTGAGTTGTTAATGGAGATTTGAAAGGCCAGGGTCTAAAGAAGAAAAATAGGTGTTTTTCCAAGTTTGATAAATACTCTAAGTCCACAGTAATCACTCATATTATTAAAACCAAGTTTGCATTCCTTAATGTTAGTTCACCTATAGCTATATAGGCATTGTTTTTAATACTTTAATGTTCTTTTTGTGATATAATATTCATACAACCATGTCAGCCATCTTTTAGACTTTTGCTATTCCCTTTTTATGTAAGATAAAAATCTCTATTTTTATGTCTTGTGTCTCACTCAGCCTAATATAATGCACTCTTGGGTTGTCATAAAGCTACTTTTACTTTGTGTCCTAGTGTAGATAGTAGTTCCCATGATAAAAGAACAAAAAATACTAGTGTAGGATTGATTTTGTTAAATTTATTGTAGTACTAAAATAAAGAACATGGAGGGGTGCCTGTGTGGCTCCGTAGGTTAAGCATCCAACTTTGGCTCAGGTCATGGTCTCTTGGCTAGTGAGTTCCAGCCCTGCATCTGGCTCTGTGCTGACAGCTCAGAGGCTGGAGGCTGCTTCGGATTCCTCTCTCTCTGCCCCTCCCCTGCTCACCTTCTCTATCTCTCAAAAATAAAATAAACATTAAAAAGTTAAAAAAAGAAAGAAAGAACATGGAGTACCCAAGAAATTTGATCCTGATATATCTAGACTAAGTCAACAGGACCTGGATTTTTTGTTTTTTGTATTTACATAGAGTTGAAACAGAAATTATAAGTTCTAAACTTCTCTGAATATTACATTTGCTGTTTGTGGAACAAGTATATAAGACTCAGAATCTGGTCATCCCCAGAGTTTGAGATGAAGAGAGTAAGTGTGCATATTTGAATACAGGTTAAAAGGTAACACAAAGCATTTGGCAAGTGCAAGGTCTGTCAAAACTGCTTTTTTTCCATTTTGAGCAAATATGAGCCCATGCTATGCTCTAGGCACTTTGTAAGGCCCTCTTGGGTATAACAGGTAAATTTTAGACCATTTGCCTCTCAGTAACTTAAAATGTAGTATATAAAGGACAGGAAATTTTGTTTGTTTCTATCTCCTGGTGACATTTAATATATTTTAAGTGCTTGGCAAGCCCATTATTCTGGATATTACTAACTTGAAATTTTCTCTACCCTGCAATTCTGGGTTGACCACTTCTGTTCTCATAAGGCCATTTTAAATCTAGTGGGGGATTACTTTGAGTCAGAACTAAACACCTTGTGGACACCCCTACTTTAACATCAGGCCTTATTTGGTCTCTGTTGGAGAGAGATCTGTCTAAATCTTTCTTTTTGACCCTAATCCTAACCCAATTCAGTTTGAGACTCCAGGTCTTCATACCAAGGGCTTGATCTAATGGCAAGAACTGGTAAGATTCACTTTCAGCTGTTGTCTTTACTCATGAGCTTTGCTTCATTTACCTTAGTGACTGTTAGGCTTCTTATCCCATTCCTGAACATCCATTTCAAGCAGATAATTAACTTCCTACTCTACTGCAGAAAATAGTGATGTGTGGTGTGGACTCACTCAGCTTCCCTCCCACCATTACTAAACTTATCTGCAAATTCTTAAGCGGCCTTCATCTCATTCTCCTCCCTCCCCCCATTTCAGAAGTATACCCATTCACCTTTTCAAGGAGAGGTTCACCTGTGTATAGCTCCTTCACTTCCGCCATCTTGGAGACTTGCCCAGACGGCTTAATTGTTTCATCTTAGATCTCTCCCTCTCCATTGGCTTCTTCCACACACGCTCAAGTTTTACCCCCTTTTGTCTTAGATCTTAGATCTTTCATCTTAGATCTCTCCCTCTCCATTGGCTCCTTATACACATGCTCAAATTTTACCCCCTGTTACAAACAAAGGAGAAAAACCAAAAAACCTTGCCCTTGTCCCTGTCTCCAAACTCTTTCTGTTGCTTTTTCTCTCTGCATTCTTACTGCAAAATTTATTGAAAAAGAATAACTGCTTCTTCTTCCCACCCATTCGCTTCCCAAATGCATGTTTGGGAACACTTCCCAAACGCACTAGTCTATTCATATTGTTGTAGATAAAGAAGCTAATGATGTGGTATTTAATCTAGAGCCTGCCTCTACTCATAACATCTATTTTGTTCTTATAAAGACCCTTATTTGGTGGTCTGCAGTGGTGGTCTTTGCTGCTCTTTCTTCTTTTTCTCACTTCCTTGATTTATTCCTCTTTAATGATTTTTCCATAAATGTTGGTGTTTCCCAACATCCTATTCTCTTGTTCCTGCTGTTTGCTTTGTAAGTACTCTATGCAGTCTTGATTATGCTCACAATTTCACTTATCAGCTGTGATCTTGGCGATTCCCAGGTATTCATAGTTCCTGACCTTTCTTCTTGAATCCAGATCTGTACGCTCTGAGAACTATTGGACATCCTCGTTTCGTTGTACTACAAGTACGTTAATACTCAGCCTATTAAATACTGAAAGAATATTCCCCTGTGAATGTCCAAAATTTCTTTTCTCAATAGAATTCACAATCTAACAAGTTACACATACTCTTAGTAAATAACGTTAATTCTTTCCTCTTCTCCCTTATTTCCCACATCCAACTTATGTTGATTATCTTAGATTTTTTCTGTAATGTTTTGGCTTTCTCTCCAGGTGTCAATTACCTGGACTATTACAGTGGTGATCTCTTAATAGGTCTTCCTTTCCTATCTGCCTTCCTGTCCTCAGTTTACCCTTTATACTGCTGTACAATTTTTTTTAATGCAAGTAAACCTGAGTGGTTTGCTGTTACTTATATTTTTCAGTCCCAACTCCTCAGAGTGACATGCCAGGAAACCTTTACAGTATTTCTTAACCATCCCTTCTTCTTACCACTCACTTGAATAATCTTTTGCTTCCTGTTATTACTTTTCTTGTTCCTCTGTGCATGTTACGTACTCGGTCCAGAAAGTCCTTCCTTTTCTCTACCATTCCTACTCCTCCTTCAAGACTTAGCTTAATATCATCCTGTAGAAAGATCATTTTTAGATACATTCTTGTAATTTTTAAGAAACTCTTCTATGGTCTGCAACTGACTTGTTTGAGATTGTTCACTAAAATATGTTGCTTCTCAATTGCATAAATCAGGTCTGTTGAAGTGAGAAGCAGTGGAGTATTCTCTAGACATATGAAAGAAGAGTGAATCCTCCTTATTACAGTTTTTATATTTTCCTTTCTTGGAATTCATACTTTAAATTTTTTACATTTATAAGGAATGTATTGATTTGTATTTGCTGGACCCTGGATCCATACATAGGATGCCAAATGAAGACATTGTCATTGTTTCTCTCCCATTTGAGAGTAATGGAGATTTCTGTTAAGTAAAACAGTAATTACAAGATTGGTGAGTTAAGTGCAGTGACAAAACTTGAATAGGGAGACAGTGGGAGCAATAAGGAGGGGGTGAATACGATTGAGTAGTGGTAGGGAAGGAGGGGAGGACAGGACTGAACATCTCCATTGTGTTTTAGTAGGAAGAACCAAAGGTAGCAAACTATAGCTGCCATTTATTGACCATTTCCTGTATATGCAGAAGCACTACAATAAGACTCTAATATTTATTATTTCATTAAATCTTAAAATCTCTATGATGTATACACTATCACTGCACATTTTCTGGATGAGGAAATTAGAGGTTAAGTAACTTGCCAAAGTTTGTACAAATAGAAAGCGCGAAATCTTGAGCCAAGGTCTGACTCCACAGTGTTCTCTTACCTGTACTTATGTTTGCCAGCATGTGCAGAGGTATGGAGATGAAAGGGCATTAGCAGATTCATGGAATTGGAAGTGGTCATTATGATTGGAGCTTAGTTTGGAAATGAGGGAGTACAGAGGCGGGGCTGTAAAGGATCTAGTTTGTATTCCATGATAAGGCACTTAGAATTTAGCTTGAAGGGGGCGGGGGTTGTTGTTAAAGTATATTAGGCAAAAGAGTGCACATTTGCATTTAGAACAGTTATTTTGGGAACTGTGGAAAATACATTGGGGCTAAGATGGGAAAATATTGAGGCTGGAGGTAGGGAACTAGTCAAGAGGTTATAGCAGTATCTCAAAAGAAAGATGATAAATTTCTAATTGATACAACAGACATTGGATTGAGGAGCCATTAAATAGGTTGAGCCTATCAAGAATTTTTCATGGCTAGAGAGAGGGAGGAATCTAGCATGATTCTTATTAGGTCCAGGTCTTGTTGATCAATAGATAATAGAAAATACTTTGGATGGTGAGTATTTGGGGGGGGGCAGAATAGGGAGAGGGTAAATAGACTTTTGGACATGTTGACTTTGAATTAACTGTAGCACATTCAAGTGGAAGTACACAGCAGACAGTTGGCTTTCCAGGTCTGTAGTTGAGAAAGGTGGGGCTTGGTTGACAAAAAGTGTGTAGGTGTTAAAACTGTGGAGTAAGGAGAATGCTGGACCGGGGGAGAGGGGGTGGTTGGGAGGCAGGTGGGCAGTGCTGGATATGAAGTTCTGAGGAACACTGATATTTATTGTGAGTCAAGGAATAGGTTTCAATAAAGAAAGAAAGATGAAGTGGGGTGGACAAAGCAATAGGAGGAAATTCAGAATCAGGAGCTATCGCAGAGGCCAAGGGACAAGAGCAAGAAAGGAGCTGCCTACTGGCAGAGGAACTATAGAGTAGTCAAGATAGAGAGAAAACCAGGCACATTCAGTTTTTCACATGGGATTATTGAGGCTTGGCGAGAACTATTGTAGTGAAGGAGTAGAGGCCAGGTGGCAGAAATTTAAGAAGTGAATCGGAGGTGAAGACTTGCATTTAGATTATTTTAGGGTGCCAGGGAAGAGATGAATCGTTTTTTAAAAAGTTGCCTAATATTTAAGCATTTTTAAAAAATATTACCAAAAAACCCTATGTGAAAGGCATAGAGGGATGTAGGAGGCTGAAAATCAACTAGGGAAAGTCCTTAGGGAGGTGAGTGGGTGTGGAGCCAGAAATGAAAACTAACAGGTGAAGGGATGCAATTCTGAAAAGGAGGATAGTGACAGGGGTGTGGATAGTTGGGTAAATTTATAGGTGGGAAGTATTGGAAGCTTCTGGCTTCTCATGTGAAGGACTCAGATTAAGAAATAGGGCTCCTGGACATCTGGGTGGCTCAGTCAGTTAAGCATCAGACTTCAGCTCAGGTCATGATCTCATGGTTTGTGATGTTGAGCCCTGCATTGAACTCTGTGCTGACAGCTCAGAGCCTGGAACCTGCTTCAGATTCTGTGTCTCCCTCTCTCTCTGCCTCTCCCCCCCCTCAGAAATAAATAAACATTAAAGTTTTTTAAATTAAAAAAAAAAAAGAAAAGTAATAGGGCTCCTTTGGAGAATATAGGATAAGCTCCGACAAAAGAAGAGTGATTTAAGAGTTGTTAGGAAAAAAAAAAAAAAGAGTTGTTAGAAAGGAGAGAGGTTTTACATGGATCATATACAGAGATAAAGGACTGAAGGCTTGAGATGGGTGGGATCTATGACAGTGTTGTGTCGTTCACCTGGTAGCAACGCAAATTTTCTTAGAAATCTGTTAAGACTGATTACTCTCCTGCCAATCTATAGTACTTTGTTCTTACCAAAGGATAGCACTTATGACCTTGTGTTACAAAAAGTATGTATCATTCTTCCAAGTGAGAAATGAAAGCCACTAAAAGATAATTGTTGCCTCCCCCCTCCCCCCCCCCCCCCCCCGCATCATTGTTATCCCCTCATCCTATCACAGTGTTTCAGGTCAGGTAATTGTAATAAATGTTTGTTGTGTATGTACATTTCTGAGCTAGACTTGTGTGCTATGATATATTGAGCCTTCTCAGCAACCCATAATAGCTGTTTGCAGGACTGTGGTATGAGATGGTTTCAGTTGGTGGTCTGTATTTACAGAGGTTGTGAAGTCCAGTATTTTTGGCATTTTGTATAAAATAATTTCACCATTTTATTTTTTAATTTATCTGTAGGTCTTGCATCACTGGTGGTTATACTTATCTACTCCTGATTTAGACTGCTGTCAGCATATCTTGTATATTCAGAATTTCCTTAATTCATGTTAATTATCTATGTGCTTTTATTTGCTCTCGATATTTTAAATCTATTCTTCATTTTGATATTTCATCAGAAAGCAATAGGCAAAAGAGAGAAAACCAAGATCAGATAATTTTACTCTGTAATAGGGTTTTTCTTTAATATATGAATGTTTATAGGGGATGAAACTGTAGTTAACAGCTAGTAGAGTGATATATTTGGACTACTCATATTTATTAACTAGTGCAAGGTTATTAAAGTTATGGCTTTTCCAGGTCAATTTTACTTTGAATTTTATTGACAGCATTTATTCTGCTTAAATTGCTTCAGCTATAAAATTCTTTTATTACAACAAATAATGCAGTGCAATTAGTGCTTTCTGTATTCTTTAGAAAATTCATTCTCTAAATGTAAGTTATGAAATTATGGAGTGTTGGCCAACCATTTCTTTCTTAGAGCCTTCTAAAAAAGTTTGCTGGGAGAACTGAACTGAGCTCTTCACTTGTATCTCTTTTATTAAAGGGTAATTTTTAGAAATTTTTTTTGCCTTGACTCAATGACCAAGTGTCAAAGATTTAATTTCACACGTTAATTAACAAGTAAACCAGCAAGATGGTAAAGCCATCTTGGTTTAAAAGAAAATCGAAAGAAGAGACACATTTATGGGCAATCAGGAATGCCGAAATGAATTTTCAAACAGATGCAAGATTGGTCAGTATTCTCAGGGCAATAACATGTGATTTTTTGAAATCCTCTCTTCTTCCACCAGGGAGAAGTGAATTGCAGAGCAAAGTTTATTTGTATCTCTATGGACATGAATCAGTTGCATTACTCAGTTTTATCAAAATTGTAAGATAGCCCAGACAGACAAACACAGTGAAAGGCACAGGCCCCTACAGAATCAGATATTCCCAAGGAATTTGTCATACAATTCCCAGCACTACATTGAAATGACACTCAGTAATCTTTTTGTCCATTTCAAAACCTTTCATTATATTTTCTGACACGTTCCATTCTTTCTAATTCCAACATCGTACTTTCTTCTCTCCTTTTGTACGTTATAGTTCCCCCTCACATCCAGTGCTTCTTTCTCAGGGGAAATAATTCACAACTCCATGGCTATGAAACATGCAACTGGAAGTACAGGTTTTGCCTGAGACTTCCTAATGTTTGGATGGTAAGAAATGTAGGAAAGTGGGAAAGGGGGAGCTGTGGACATCTCAAAGTTGGTTCAAACTGCACATTCCCAGAAATACAACAATTTGGACCTGCCAGGCCCAGATGGTGACACTAAAAGGCTATATTGTCTAACTTTTACAGTATTGCCCCTCATATTCATAGCACGGTATTGTTAGAGAGCACTGGCCCAGAAATTTTCTCATTTGGTGCTCACCACAATTGTGTGAAGTAGCCCAGTGTTGGTTTTTGGTCCTCTTACTCACATAGAGTAAACCAAGGCATAGAAAAGTTAAGTTAATTGCTTGAATTGTTCTCAGGCTTTCTGAACATTGTTCACTTCATATTCTGCTATGCATCCTAACATTCAACTAAGTAGGCAGTTACTGAATAATAATTATGTTCCTAGAATAATAACATTCTATACCCCTGATTTTTATTCCCATTTTATGAATGTAGAAAGAAGAAATCTTAAGGATGCACTATTGAAGTTGATGTTTTATTTGTATTTGTTAGAGCTTTGTTTTTTGAGAGAAGAGCTGGCTAACTACTTAGGTAAAAAGGTTGATAAACGACTGAGCAATATGGAAGACCACTATAGTTTCCTCACATTCTTGCACATTTTAGATGAAAAATAAGTGGTTTCATTTATAAGGCATCAGTAGTTTATCCACGGAGAAGAGGTGATAAAATGCGATTGTCCCCCTCAACCTGTGGGGCGATACATTCCAAGATGCCCATTTGATGCCAGAAGCCACAGATAGTACCAATCCTATATGTACTATTTTTTCCTCTACATATCTATGATAACATTTAATTTATAAATTAGGCATAGTAAGAGATTAACAGCAATAATTAATAATAAAATAGAACAATTAAAATAATGCGCTATAATAAAAGTTACACAAATGAGGTCTCTCTCAAAATATCTTCTTGTGATAAAATCCCTATGTGGTGAGATGAAGGATGAAGGTGCTGTAACACAGTGTTAGGCTACTCTAGCATCTTAAAGTATAGAATTTTATAATGAAATGAATGTAGAATGTGTAGAATTCTAGAATGTGTCAGAAGAAGGATATTCTGCTTCCAGATTGTGGTTCACTGCAGGTAGCTGAAACCACAGAAAGTATGACCATGGATGCGAGAGGATTACTGTAGACGCTACTTATTAGCAGTATTTACTCTTGCTTTTAACTGTTTCTTAGCTTCTTTTGAATGGTTTATGGTTTTCTAGGAGGAAAGAATACCTGTAATATATATTTGGAAATTGTTTTTCCATAGTTTCAATGAAATACAGGAGTAGGAAAATGCCTTTCAATTGTATATACTCCTTTCTAATACTTACGTACAAAATGAATATTGCTGTCTGTATTTTGCAGTGGGAAAAAAAGCCACAGAAAATGTTTTTTTCCTTAGCATTCTGAGACTTTCCATTCTCATGGAGAGATGTGATGTGATTCATCTGGTTTACCTTTTCATATTAAAGTATAGTAGACTGCATCATCTTTTTTGGAAATGCAACATAAGGATAGAGATAAACTTCCTATCAGCTTAGCAAGTTCTATTTGGAGGAAGTATATGAAGCTGAGACTGAATATAATGTTTGGTTTGATTTTCTGTTCAAAATTTCCCATGGTGAGGACAGTATTTTTCTACATGTATCAGTAGGCAGTAACAATTACTTCAAAGCTTCCAAAGCCAGATACTACATCTGCATGTTCCAGCAGGGTTGCTGAATTTATTCCCAAGATGCATGGTAATGTATACTTTGTATTACTGAGGTTGAATAAGGAAAAGTTACAATGTTCTCTACCAGCTGTGCACATTAATATTGAAATAATTTGCTTTTTTTTTTCCACCTTGCCTGTCTTCTGTATAGTTGTACTGTTTGCTTAAATGAACAAGAAAAGCTCTTTATCTTAAGGATTTGTAACATCTTAAAGTATAGAATTCTATAATGAAATGAAACAATTTTCTTTTTTTTTTTTTTCTTTTTCAGGTTCGGCTCAGCTAATATTTAACATAACCAGATCTGTAGAATACACTGCTTGCAATGAAACTGTTATTATCCCATGCTATGTGAATAATGTGGAGGCCACAAACATTAATGAAATGTATGTAAAGTGGAAATTTAGAGGAAAAGACATTTTCACCTTTGATGGATCAGGAGAAAAGATCACTCGTGACAATAAGTTTAAGAGTACAAAAATCATACCACAAAAATTGCTAAATGGCATTGCCTCTTTGGAGATGAACAAGGAAGAGGCTGTTGTAGGAAACTACACTTGTGAAGTAACAGAATTAAGCAGAGAAGGCGAAACCATCATTGAACTAAAATATCGTATTGGTAAGATTGCTATAAAAGCTTACCACTTATTTGTCCTGTGGCATCCTGATCCTATTAGAAGGGGGGCAAAATGGGGCTAGGCAAAGCACAGGCTACTAATAATGTTGATGTGATGTAATGTTTGAGTTTTATCTTGTTTTTCTACTTTTTAGAGTAAAACTCCTTTGCTGTTGGTTAATTTGTATATTGTGTGGTTGTCACACTTTTGGTCCAAGGACTATTCTCTTGGGATGAGCAGTCCTGAGGTTATCTATTCTGCATTTATGTTTGCTGCCGTCAAAAGTACTTCTCTTTCTTGTGATTAATATTCCAGACCCTTTCCAATTATTTGGCCTTTTCTTTAACCTTGCACTTTGATCAAGGGTTAACAAGTCCCAGCCATGTTCCCTCGTAAAGAACAGATTAGGAGACTCAGGAGATTAAAAAATCAGATTATCATGGATAAGTCCTTACACCTTCCTATGCTTAACTTTGCTTTGGTGTTTTCTTCATTGGCCAAGATTTGGAAGAACTAGAGATTCAATTCAGTGTATTTGAATTCAGCCTTGATTATAGCACCATGATTCTGCCCTTTCTTCACAAACTTGGCGTGGTGAGTTGTATAAAGCATTAGTTAGCTGAGGTAAACAGCCTGCTTTCTTTTCTCTTCTTTGCTGTGCTACCTGATTTCTTCAGCCATATACTAGTGCATTATGACCTTCTGTTTTGAAGTATCTGTTGAGAATCACTAGACATATTACTGATTTTAAGATTAGACCATACTTTGAGAACTTCTGCTTTAGATGGGACCAGAACAGTTCAATTGGATCACCTCTTCCACTAGTGTTCAGACATTATAAAAGGTCTGTTACCTTTTGGTCTGTTACCAGACATTATAAAAGGTCTGTTACCTTCTGGTCTGTTACCAGATTGAGACTGAGCTGTTCAGTTTGATGGAATCTTTTGGCAGAGTTTAGGATTAGGAATCAGGAAATCTAAATTCTGTCCCCTCTCCTGCAACTTAACTGTCTGTCCAGATGATCTTGAGAAGTTTTTTCTGAGTCCAAGTTACCTACCTTATCTCTGGGAGGGGGATGAAAGTAGATCCCTGCTTTTATGTATTACGCAGTGGAATGAGCATCAAATGAGATCTCATATGTAAGTTCTTGGTAAACCAAAGTGCTTTGCAAATGTTGGTTGTGTTCCTGGAATGTTTATTTTACGAAGTAAGATTTATCAAGTTGTTGAATCTGGCCTGGCTCATTGTGAGAGGGATTTTTGTGCAGTGAGGAATAGGTAGGAGAGAGGTCAGAGCAGGCTGGCTGAGTTTGGAAGGCGTTGCTGCTAGGAAATCTCTTACATTGTAACTTTTATTAATTTGACATAAATTGGGACTAAGGAATTTTTTAAAAACAAACATGTACCTTTCAGCAGGGTCTAATCATTCAAACGCTGGGATTGCCTGGAATTAGGTAACCTGATACCTACTTGAAATTTTTCTGAAGGAATGTATACCTATGTGGGAATGAAAAAACAGGACAGAGGGAGTGGGGAGCAGCAGTTTTGGAGTATAGTGCTAGTCCCTGAAAGACAGACTGTTAAACTCTAGATATGAGACTTAAAAACCCAGAAACAGAATGAAGATGGATGGGAAAGAAATACCAATATCTGAGACGATGGCCAAGTTTATAGTTTCATGTGCAATTATTTTATCTATCTTTGTTTACAAAGTACCCTATAAAAAATGAGTTGTACTTACCTTTTGGGCCATTAGAATGAGAAAGTATTGTTTTCTTGCAGAGAATGTAGAATACTGTGCCAGAAGTTTCAGACATTGGGCTTTGCACCCATTTTTATTTTTTGAAATAATTAAAGATTCATAGGAAATTGTAAAGATTGAACAGAAAGACGATGTCCACTCTTTGCCCAGTTTCCCCCAGTGATTACATCTTACATAACTGTAGTAAAGTATCAAAAACAGCAGGTTCACAATGGTACAACGTGTACATATTTGTCATTTTGTCACATGTGTATATAAGAAACTACCACCACAGTCAAGATCCAGAACCATTATTCCATTAACACAAAGATCTCCCTCATGCAACCCCTTTTATAGTCACCCCTCCAACTATTCCCAACTTGGCAAGCATTCATGTGTTCTCTATGGCTATGGTTTTGTCATTTCAACAATGTTGTATAAGTAGAATCATACAGTATTTTGAGATTGCCTTTTTTTAGTCAGCGCAGTGCCCTTGAGAACTATCCAATTTGTTGTGCGTATCAATAGTTCGATTCTTCCACGCCCCCTCTCTCCCTGAGCTAAGTAGTATTCCACGGTATGGATAGATCACAGCTTGTTTAGCCATTCACCTATTGTAGGACATTTTGGTGGTTTCCAAAGCTTTTGGCTGTTACAGATAAATCTGCTGTGAACAATTGTGTACAGGTTTCTATGTGCAAAATGGTCTTCATTTTTCTGGATAAATGCCCAGAAATACAATTACTGGGTTGTATGTAAGTATATGCTTAGTTTTTAAAGAAACTACCAAACTGTTTCCCATAGTGGTTATTTCATTTTACTTTCTCATCAGCAACATATGAGTGATCTAGTTTCCCTGCATCCTCTCCAGCATCTGGTGTTGTCTCTGTTTTACACCTGTTTTTGACTGGGGGAAGAAATAAACCTCCTCTGCTCAAAAATGTTAATGTGGGGCAGGACTCTTAACTGTGGGATACAGAGTTACTGTAGTAGTGCTGCTTACCCATCCTGCGGGTTGTTAGGACTTAGCAGTAGAAACCATTTTCACTATGTTGTGCTTTTTTGCCAACATAGGCATAAATGAGGAACAGAAATTACTTAATAGAGAAATCTACTTAATAGAATGTGGAGTAATGGTGACCATTTGTGTTCTTTTTTTGAGCCCTAGGACTGAATATTTGGAAATATTATATATGAATTAGAGTTTTATATACTTCTGGCATCTATGTATAGTATTATACTTTTGGAAGGAGCACAGGACTTGAATTTAGAAAACTTTTTCTATACTTCACCGTTTCTAGTTTAAGAAAACTAGGTTGAGAAACTCAACCAATCTGGCCCTCAGTTTTTTACCTGTAAAATGGGGATACCAGTTAGCTCCATGACAGAATTGTTTGGGATGTATATGTTAGTATCTCTCTTTCTGAAAAAGATTTATTGAGTTCCTACTATTGCCAGGCACTGTGCTAGGCACTAGGGATTCTCTGATGACTCAGATGTGATTCCCACTTTCAAGGAAATGATAGCAGTGTAAATAAGAATGATAAAATAACCTAACATTCATTTGAGCGCATACCAGATACTTTATGTATGTTGTCTTCTGTGATCTTCTCAAGAACTCTAGGAGATAGACATAGGTCTTACCATTTAATAGATGAGGCAGCAGGTGAGATTTAAACTATTTGTTCAAAGTTTGAGTCACAGACAAGATCTTAACCTAGGTCTGTCTGTCTTCAAAACCCAGTCTTTTTACTACCTTAGTACTTGGTTTCTTTGAAAATACCTTGTAAATAACCAAATGTGAATAATAGTTATAAAATTTATTATTAATGTCTTTATTTATATCATTAATGATACAGAAACTTGGAGGCTTAAAATTTTATATTTTTCCAAGTAAATTCTTAAGGTTTTATTTAAAAAGGTCAGTTCAGGGACGCCTGGGTGGCTCAGTCAGTTCAGCATCTGATTTCAGCTCAGGTCATGATCTTACGGTTTGTGAGTTTGAGCCCCACATCTGGCTTTCTGCTGTCAGCACATAGCCTGCTTCACATCTTCTGTCCCCCTTTTTCACTGCCCCTCCCCTGCTCATTCTCTCTCTCTCTCTCTCTCAAAAATTAATAAATAAAGTTAAAAAAAAGGCCAGTTCAAATTCAGCAGAGTTTCCATTTCCATTATTGTCAGGGTAATATACATTATGTTCATAATGTTGATATGAGGGCACTGCAAGATCCTTGTATTCGTTTTCTAGTGACAATTCTGATCATGGTGTAAAATACAGAGTCTTAACAAGGCTAAAAGCAAGGTGTTGGCCAGGCTGTGAGTTCAGGGTCCTGTTCCAAGCTCACATGATTGTGGCAGAATTCAGTTCCTTGTAATCATAGGATGTCTTTCTTTCTATTTCTGTTTCTTTGCTGGATGTCTTTTAAGGGCTTTTCTTAGCTCCTAGAGGTCGCCTCATTCCTGGCCACACAGCCTCTTCCATATATAAAGCCAGCAAAGGAGAACCTCCCTCTTGTAGGAAGAATCCCTCTCACATTTTGAATTTCTTTTCCAGGAAGAGCACAGACCCTTTTAAGGGCTTACTAGATGAGACTCACCCCCCTCTTCTCCCAAAGGCAATTTCCCTTTCCTAAAGCCAACTGGTTGGGCACCTGAATCACATCATCAGAATCCCTTTTGACATATAACAAACAGAATCATGGAAATAAAATCCATCATATTCACTGCTCCATCCCTTCTTAAAGGGGAGGGAATTATAAAACGCTGATTGTAGGGAGCAGGGATTTGGGGAGCCACCTTAGAATTCTGGGTTTAATTAAGTAACTGAGGACTGTAGCCTAGCCAAGTGGACACATCAAAAAAGTCATCACAGTCCTGAAACATCACGTAAAAATGTGGTTTGAATTTTAGTGTTGTAAATTTGTGATCTTCTTTTGTGGAAACTGGTGTTTCTGAAGGTGTACCATGTATATATTTGAAGGAAAGGCACATTTAATTGATTGAAGTGATCACTTTTTCCAGGTATCTCATTTTGTATACAGTGATAAGAGGAATGAAGTACTGGGTTTTTATAATACGTAGGCTGGGAAGAAAATTTTAAACCCTCATTCATATACCATATCCTCCTAATACAATTTCTTTGTTTTTCCACTAATAAGTTCATCTTCCTGAGAGCTACACTACCTGAGCAGGAATTGGGGAAGAGTAATGGGCAGAGTTAGCAGCCACAGCGTGAATGGAATAACGTTGCCTTTGGATTATCTTTCTTAATCCTAAAGTGGAAAAATATCTGATAGGGACTATTTCAAGCTTAGTTTATTTTCTTAGTACCATAAACACTGAAAATTGAGAAGGACCTTAGAGAAGTATCTTGTCTCTTTTCTCCCCTTGAGGAACAATAGTTAAAGTCATCTGAAAGTAGTACCAAGACAAATCAATAGCTTAATGGGTATATAAGTGGTTTTATATAAAACATTGGCTTTTTTCCCCTAGCATCTCATTTGGTTCTTGAATGTCCAATTTGGTGATGCTCAGACTCTCCACCTTAACACATTAGAAAGAGGTAACACATTCATGTCAGTGAGAAGAGGTAAATTATGCCAGAGGTCTGCAGCAGTGATTTTAACTGAGAATGAATGACCACCATGTACATGTGTGCGTATGTGCGCACATGCGCATGCACTCTCTCTCTCTCTCTCTCTCTCTCTCTCTCTCTCTCTGTCTCTCACACAGTCTTGGGGTGAGAGCTGAGAGGGAAGAGTGTATAAAGTTTGAATAAATCATCTGGTAAGTTTCAGTTAAGAATCTCTTAGACAATAATAGTTTTTGTTCTATAATCTTACCTTCTGTATGTCACTGAGAAGTCTCTTATACTTCTCATTATTTCTGCATAGAGTCTTAGAGTCATCCAGTAGTCATTTAGTCTGTCTCACCATCTCTATGAAGTACTTATATCACACCTCAGGTAATTGGTCATTCAGACTTTTTACCTAAATACATGGCATGCTGAAACTCTCTTCCTTCCCAAAAGATCTTGTTATTAGTAGGCAGTTCTAGTTGTAACTTAAGTCAAGCTAGAACTTGAAATTCTGTAATTTCTCTCATGAGGAAGGCTGTGGTATTTCTCTCACAAGCCTGTTCTTCTCTAAGGTAGAAATCCCCAGTTTGTCCAGCCATTGTCTATGGTTTCAGGATCCTCATTCTAGTCACCTTGCTTTGGAACAGTGCTTTCTTATGTGTTTAAATGTGATGAGTGAAAATGCACTCAAGACTGTGTTTGTGGATCACATCTTGCCTTCCTGCTACTGCACAATTGCTGCCGCAACTTTATGATCAGTCCTGCTTCATAATCTATTCTCTACATGGCTGGCAAAGGTTTTAAATGAATCAGGTCATTTTGCTCCCCTGGATGAAGCTTTCCAATCACATATCATTGTTCTTCTAATAAAATCCAAACTCTTACTACAAGCTATTAAGACCCAAATTGATCTTACCCCAGGAGACTCCTCCCGTCCCCTTTTGTACCATTAAATTCTAGCCACAGTGGCCACCATTTTGGTGCTTGAATTTGCTGTTCCTTTGGTGTCTCTTCTTCCCTGTCTTCATGTGGCACAGATCCAGTTCCTCACCCCAGACCTTTCCTTACTACCCAAAAAGTCTGATCTTCTAGTTCCTCCCCCTCCTCAAGCTCATGGTCCCACCTTCCATATTCACACTTGAGTCTTAAGTATCTAGAATACCCTATTCATGGTGGGGTTTCAATAAATGTTTATGAAACAAGTGAAAAATGAGTGGTCAGACCATGGTCAAACACATCTCTTATTAATAGGTTTCTATCAATATATTCTGAGACTGTTTTGTTACATAGGGAGGGAGGTCAGTGAAAGAATATTTCGTTGTCAGATCATCTTTTTTTTTTTTTTTAATATTTTTTTATTTATTTATAGGAGAGAGAGAGACAGCGTGAGCAGGGGAGGGTCAGAGAGAGAGGGAGTCACAGACTGAAACAGGCTCCAGGCTCCGAGCTGGCAGTCAGCACAGAGCCCAACGCTGGGCTCGAACCCACGAACCGCGAGGTCATGACCTAAGCGAAAGTCGGACGCTTAACCGACTAAGCCACCCAGGCGCCCCACATTGTCAGATCATCTTGAACATACGCTGTTCATGTTGATCGGATACTGGCTGTATTTTGAATGTAGAGCCCACAGGATTGGCTGTTGGACCAGGTGTGGGGTGTCAGAGAAACCAAGAAGTCAAGGATAACTGTAAGGTTTTTGGCCTAAGCAGTTGGAGACATCAACTGGGGAAACCCTAGAGGGGAGGTTTGGTGGGGAAGTAGGGGGATGACTCTCAGAAGTCTATTTGGGACATGAAAACTTAAGATACATAGGGTTCTTAGTTCACTGTGCCTCGGTTCCCCCAGCATTAAGGAGGGGCTAATAATTCCTCATATAATTGTGAAAATTTGAGAGTTAATATAGACAACTCAAAATAATAGAGAAAGTAGATAGGCAAAGTAAATTGATTAAGAATAGTCAGTAGATCATAGAGTTTTTAAATCCTTTGGGCATTAGCTGTAAAAACCTAAGCATAATTTATAAAGATTTTTCCTGATAGGATTTTGAGCCAAATTAAAATAGGTTTCCTTTGGTGTAGGAAGATACACAGTAATACAATTGGAAATTACAGTACTGATTCAGAGCATCTGAAAAATCCGTCTCTTGATAGAGATCTGCAAAAATTAAGACACGGTCTTCCATTCACTCACCAAAATATCTCATGATTCGAACCTTCCGATAGCAAACCTGTTGAGTCTCTACTATATACAGGGCAAAATGCTCAACTCTGAAAAGGTAGTATCTCTAAGACAGAATTTGTAACGTTATTTTCTGTGGATTATTGCTAACATTTACCAGGTTTTAATGTAAGAGTAACACAAGAAATTCACGGCTATCATGGTGGTACGAAAGCCCACAAGGTTCTTCACGCTCCAGTATGGAAAGGCAGAGCCAGGGAAGATTCGAATGAATAGGGTTGATTTCAGAGGAGCACCAGTGCTTGCTTGCTTTGGGCAGTACTTAGGAATGTTCTTCAGCAAGTCCCCATGGTAGAGGCAAACTTTGAAGTGTTTGTGGTGCATTTGCTTAGCTTTTTTGTTAGGGAAGAAATTTCATTATAAAGTCAGTGTATTAAGTGTTAAGATATGATTCAACTTAATTTTTAATAAGTTCTCAAGTTATTTGATGTCTTAATGTCACAATTTCTTTCATATAGACTGTGTGGCTATATTTTCACCGTCTAGGTAACATTTGACCCACTTAACAGAAGCTTCCTTAATACTTAATGTTACGATCATTATAGTGAAGGTTGACTGAGTACTTGGTACATGTCAAGCTTTGCTTTAAGTCCTTTTCACGTATTAGCTTTGTCACAATAGTCCTTCAGGGTGTAGGTACTATGTTGTACTGGTGTTAACAATTGAAGTCACTGAAGAACAGAGAGGTATTAAGACTTTCTCCAGAGTCACAAAGCTTGTAACCTTGTTAGCCTTCAAGCCGGGCAGTGTGGCTGCAGAGCCCTGTTCCCAGCTTCTGTGCCGTGCAGTCTCCTTCCACAAATCATAGGTTAGGGGAAACATGGAAAACATTTAAATTAGCTTCTTTTTTCATAAATAAAATTTGTTGTATAAGTAAATTATATGTGTAATTTCTAATTATTTTAAGGCCATAGCTTTAATAAATTATTTTTTTCTATCTTCACAATAAAATATGTTGTTGACTATTCAATGGCAAGACTTTATATGATTATAGTAAATATTAATTGTGATTTTTGTTTTCTTCCCAGTTTCATGGTTTTCTCCAAATGAAAATATCCTTATTGTCATTTTCCCAGTTTTGGCTATACTTCTTTCTTGGGGACAGTTTGGTATTGTGAGTAAGTATTTATTTTTATTTTTCGTTTGTGTTTTAATGATTAAAATATTATTTCTTGGAGGTAATATTAGTGAAATATTTTACTTGTATTAAGAAGTTGTGATAATGCAATAAATAAGAATATACAGTCTTAATATTCTTCTTGATTCATAAGTTTTTTTTAAAAAAAAAAAAACAACAACTTCTTAAGAATGACTAGCGGGAATCCTAACACTAACAATACCATAAACTCATGTAGAGTTTAATGTTTCTGGAGTATTTACACATACCATTTTGGCAAAGAGATGGTCGCGGCCTACGTTAGTGTTAGGACAGAATATTATACCTTTTATTTTCCCAGTTTGCGCTTGTTCCATGTATATGTGTTCATCAAAGGCCCCATTTGAACTGTGTGTTGTCATTCTTCTATGATTCTGGAGCTTCTAAGGAAGTGGCCAGGGGAAAATTGTGGTTTGGGATCATGTTTTGTTGTAATAATCATGCAACCAAATGGGTTAGGGAAAATCTTGATGCTATATCAGATTCAGCATTAACAATGTAGAACGGTCACTACTAGGTGTAAAGGTAGTATCTATTCTGGTTGATGCCTGTACTCAACCATATTTCCCTACCTGTTTGGTAAAAGAAATTTACTGAATTAGTGAAGTTCTGAGGTGACCGTGCAAACTTCTAAACTTTTAACATGTAAGATGTATTCCTCGTCTCCCTGTCACACAGTGAGGTGGCCAGTCATTGAAGGCCAGCAAGCATTTATACGAGGCAAGGTATAAATGGTGCTGATTTCATTTATTTCATTCTACAACCTTTGAAAAAGTGAAAAATAGTAAAATGTAGTAGTGGATTGGCTTACTGTATATTTTATGAAGTTCGCTTTTACCCAGAAATCTAAAGTGATCTGAAAATGGAAGAGAGATGACTGATTATATATTCTAAGGGCTCGCCTCAATGTATCACACTCTGGAAATGCTTTGTGATTTCAAAGCTGTTCTCAACTTTTGTCTAAAAGGCAAAGAAAGGGAAGAAAAGGGCTAACAGTGACAACTGTCAAGACATTTCACAACTTTATTTTCAAAAAGTGTCTAGACTTCTTACGGAAATTTTCTTAGGATTTTGGTAAGTCTTTTATATCACGAAAAAGGCTGATACAACATCAAGACCTATTCAGTCTTTATTGATGTTAGGGAAAGCCTTTACCCTTATTGGCAGCCCCAGGCCTTAAGCCTGTGTTGTATGTTTGAAGTAGAGAATAGCCTTTTTTTAAGATAATGAAATTATTTCACAGTAGTGTGATTTGTTGCATTTGGATTGATTGAAGTTTGCTGATCATGGCATTCTCATTAGTGACATTATTTTCATTGACTGAACCAGGAGTTAGCCTGTTCACTATCAGCCCTACTTTTACAAAATAAGCTTTACAATTTTTGTCTTATACTTAAAAAATAATAAATATCAGTTTAGGAACCCTTATACAAATTAGGAAATTATAGAGAAAAAATAAAAATCTGAAGTCCCAGAACCTAGAAATAAACTATTGGTATAATAGAGTGAATTTCCTGCTTCCCTTTCTGTTTTTTCTGTGTATTTTTGTTATCTTTCTTTATGAAAGAAAACCATTAATGGACTCATGTAACTTCTGTACTTACATCCTAATTTCCCCCTTGTTTTCAGAAGATTTTTTATAGCTGCCTATGCACAACTTTTATGGATACACTATAATTTACTTAGTCCTCATCTTGATGGATATTAAGGATGTGTCCAAGTTTTTTGATACTATGAAAGTAATTCTGCTAAAGATAGGTAAGACTGGAAATGGCAGAGGTATTTTAAGGCTCTTGATACATACTGCCAAAATGTTTTCTAGAAACTTGTATCAATTACTACAGATGAGAACATCTGTTTTTTTCATAGTTTATTTATTTATTTTGAGAGAGAGAACAGGGGAGGGGCAGAGAGAGAAGGGGAGAGAGAGAAAATCCTAAGCAGGCTCCTCACTGTTGATGCAAAGCCTGACGCGGGCCTTGAACTCACATACTGTGAGATCATGACCTGAGCCAAAACCAAGAGTCAGACACTTAACCAACTGAGCCACCCAGGTGCCCCAAGAATATCTGTTTCTTACCTCATAATTCTGACATAATTATAATTCTAAATCCTTTTGTAGTAATTTGATGGGTGAAAATAGCCCCTTGCTTTAATTTTCATTTTTGTTAGGTTGAATGCTCTTTTTTTGTATTTAGTCCATTGATCATACTTTAAAGAACATGCTTATGAAGCTAAGAAAATATTTTGATGGCAATTTTTTATTTAGGCTCTTCTTAGAACAAGTATATGTGGGGGGTGTGTGTGTATGTGTGGAGGAAGACCTACATGCTTGATTCGCTCAGTCTGGACTCACATTTAAAGGCGTTTATGATAAGAATACCTGAGTATTTGTGGAACGCTTGCCGTGTATAATAGTTGCTACAGAGCACACCTGCAATCACATTTTCAACTCGCAGGAACTTTGTGGGGGTCGGTTCCATTGTTATTCCCATTTTGTAGAAAAAAACTGAAGTGCAGGTAGGTCAGGCAGTTGGCCACAACCCCCCAGCTGTTCTCTGGTAGTACTGGGATTTGAACCAGTGCTATTTACCACTGCACTGTACTGCCTCCGTGTCTTGAACTTATTCTGAGAACTGTTTTTTCCATGAAGAGTGAACCTTTATGTGGGTACACGTACTGAGTAGATGAAACTATTACTGACAGAGCAGAATGTAGACCTACTTTGTTTTAATTTATTCAACAAATGTCTATTGACAGGGTGCCTACTGATTGCTAGGCATGGGCTATAGGCTCAAGATGTGGAAGTGAAATGCATATTACCCCTGGCTTTGTAGCACCCACATTTCAGTTGAGGAGACATGTAAGTGTGCATGTTCTGTGCCTTCTGTCACATTTTTGGGAGAATTATGGATGGATCTGAGTCTACCTTTTACCTTGGTACCCTTTCTAAGAAACCTCCTATTTACGGCCTAGAGATTCCACCAAACAGGAGAGCCCCTCTGTTCTCCACGTGCCACTTGTTTATATGTTTTTTAGAGTGTGGTATTGGGGCGCCTGTGTGGCTCAGTCAGTTAAGCGTCCGACTTCGGCTCAGGTCATGATCTCATGGTTCGTCGGTTCAAGCCCCGCTTCAGGCTCTGTGCTGACAGCCAGCTCAGAGCCTAGAGCCTGTTTCGGATTCTGTGTCTCCCTCTCTCTCTCTGACCCTCCCCTGCTCATGCTGTCTCTCTCCCCTCTCTCAGAAATAAATAAAACATTAAACAAACAAAAAAAAGATTTCTTAGAGTGTGGTATCATGTAGCCCCTGAAGTATTAATAGTAACTCAAACCATGACTTTCACTTTCTAGATTGCTCGTTCTTCTTAGCTGTTTCAGATTACCATTTATAGTCTATATTTGACCACTGGAGGTTTTCTTCAGTGGTTTTTCTAGTTCTGCACGTCAGTCTTTTGGTAGTCCAAGATTAAACTTGGACTTCCCATAGGCTAAACATGCAGTAAAGAACAGGTTACATCTTCATTTTTAGGAGAAAGAGTTACTTTCTACTGGAAATGTATTTTGAGCTGTATTTCAAGATGCCATTGATCCAACTGAGGAAAAACCTGAATAATCTTTGAAACTGCTGAAGCCAAGCCAGGGCTTGGTGAGCCCTAGACCATGTTTCAAAGACAAAGGTTTCTCACAGGGAAATGTTCCCAAATACCTTTGCTTTTATCTTTAACTCAAACTTTTAAGCAGGATCTTAATTCTTAGTAAGCTCAGAGATCACTAGAATCAAACACTGAGTCTCAACCAAAGTCACAGATCTCTAGTAGTATTATATTCCAGGCACTTTGTTTTGTTTTTTTCTTTTTTTTCTAAAAACTATACCAACTCACAGTTTCCCACTTCGATGACAATTAAGTCACTAGCTTGATTTCCAGGGTTCTTCTTCCTCAGTCTTTGACAGCATACCAGGTAACTCTGTCATTTCAGTGTTTCATAAGTGATTTCAAGTATTTCCCACCAAAATCTCTGGTTCCTGTAGGGTTAACATTCAATTCCATATCAGGAACTCACTAACATTCTGAAATTCTTTGAATTAGGCATATATATTCTTACTTTTCCTTCCTTTTTTACAAGGAGTCTTTCCACAAAACTGTGAGACCATATACATGACCAGGTAAACCGAAACTCTGCAAAGCAATCTAAATAAATGCAAAAAAAAAAAAAACAACAACCCAGAAAAACTCCACTACTATTGTTCCACGACCTTTAACATTTTTGTCAAAACATTAAAACTTTTACTGTCACTGATAACACTATTAGGAAAGGAAAGAAGTAAACCTAAAACTTAGTAGGTGGTAAATTGAAACATCAAAAACATTGAAAATTAAAGTGTTTCATCAAGAGTAGTTGGAGCAGTGCTTGCCTCCTTTTTATTATAGACCTTTGAATAGAGAGCAGAAATCTTTTTTGCACCTCAGTGAATTGTCATTCCTTTTTAAGTTGGGATCAGCTTCCAATATTTTATCCTTTGCGTTTACAGGGTTACACAATATCTCCCACAATTTCCTTACGTGAAGTTTTTTGTTTGTTTGTTTGTTTGTTTGTTTTTGCCAGAATCATCACTCCTAGATCATCTGCATTCCTTTTGTCACAACCTACTCACTGTTCCATTTATGCCAATAAGTTCACTTTTACTGAGTTGCTCTGTCTATCTAGAGTCTCTTGAATGGCGGTAATTGTTGACATTCTCGCAGCCAACTGTTTCTTCTATGGTGCCATTTATGTTTTATTCGAATTTCACTTCCAACATTATCACTTTATATTTCTTTACACTTTGATCTTTGTTGCCCTGTTTCCTCCTTTGATAATCCATTATAAAATATAACACTAATTTATTACCAGGGCACAAGAAAGTTACACAACAGATGCTTTGCTGTCCATGCATGAACTGAGTAAGAAGTGTTCAGTGAGCAGTAACCAAGAGTCTTCGAAAGAAGTGACATGATTGGTCACCAGTCATGATACACGTTTGATAATAACAGGGTGATTTGTGTACTGAAGAGATAACAGTGAAGTTTACACTTTGTGCAAGTACTCAGTTAATTGTGGTATTGTGGTAACTGAAATTTTTACTGTAACTTGGGGGCATTTGTGTTACCCCGGTAACTGAAATTCATGCATATTGAAACTGAGCCAAGCAAAGACCCCTGTAATGTTTTTCAAATTCATGCATTCTGGGCATCTTTCATGTCCTTCTCTAACTTTCTAGCCTTTGCTCAAAATAATTCCACAAAGATTTTGGTTACTGCTTAGATGTATTTTGTTATATGTTCCTGTAGAAGTCATTGTTGGGAAATTCAAGGAAAAAAATTATCACAACAACTTGAATCCAATTTTTAGGACTATTTTATTGATACTGAAAGTACTTAGACCATGAGCACACATAAAAAGAATGTAGTGGGACAGGGAATTTCTTTTTAGATCAGAAAAGTCATTCTGAAGAAGTGAGGATATATACTAACTTGCAACAGGAAACTTCTATCCAGGAAGGTAAAATATCATCACAATAAATATTACAAAGAATCATTCTGTGCCCTGGTTGGTGGATACTATTAATAGGACTTTATTATTAAGTTTCCTGTGAATTTCATTCAATAACCTTGGACTTCCAGTGCTTTCTCTTGGTCCTCTCCACATAATTATCACACTGTGTTATTAAATGTTTTCATGCCCTGGTTTTAATATGGGAAGAACCGAACAAAACTATAGCTTGGCAGTGTACTCTTACAGAAATGTAGTTGTTATTCCTTCGGCATTTTACAAATTCAAGCAACCCAGCTTTCTGCATATACTCCGAAGTTAGGGCACCATCCATAAGATCAGGGAACATTTGGAACCAAGGAAAGGAAGTTAATGTGTTGGACATCCTCTTCTTTAGTCTTCTGTATTCAAAGTACTTTCTGTACAATGCATGGGCTTTTTTACTTCTGCATCCTATAGACCAGGAATGTGATTTTTAGTAAGTATTCATTTTTACAAAATTGTTTCATCAAAGCCAGTTGGATAGTATATGGAGTTTATTATAAAATCCTTGTCTTTTGGCAGGTAATCAGTTTAAATGGGCGTTAATATTCTGTTTTCTCCAGCAGCAGATTCACATAGCCTTCACTGTTTTTTTAAATGAGTATATGCTAAGTATTTGTAAAATAGCAATTCAATTAAATAATTAAAAATGTTGAAGTTGTAACTTCATTTTAAAAGTGATCAGATGTGCTGTATCCTGCAACAAAGACAATATTGATTTGCAGCTTAACAGATACCAAAAAGATCTTACAATTACTCTCCTAGAGTTGTCAAAAAATAATGAAATCAGACATGTCTCCCTTTACGATTTATTCTTATTCTGGTGTGCATTACATCTCACTGGTTAGCCTTCTTATCTGACTACTAACTCACTGATCACTCAGTAAAGGAACATGTAAATGTCCTGCCTTTGTGCAGATATTGCATTCATAGATTTGGAGTGGGGGCTTGTTGGTTGGATAGACTGAGGTCTGTGTAGATCTGTATGGGCATATTGAATCCTGTCTGTGGAATATCATGAAAACTAGGGTTGTAGCTTTTATTTGATCTCCAAGTTGATCTGGTAATTTCACTAGATATTATCAACCACAGCCTGCATTTTTTCTTATATGTCCTTTCTGTTAGTCACAAGGAGACAAGAAAACCTAAATGGAGCATCTGTTGATGACATTAGCTGTTGCTTCAGGTGGTTAGAGGGATATGTCATTTTTTATCCACACTTGAATTTGAAGATTAAATACATAGGGGCTTTCTTAGGCTAGGGGAGACCCACACCTTTTATTGAACGGGGAAAGAGGGTCGGGGCATAGCATTCCATCAGTCACTTTTCCTTTACCCCCAACACACATATACAGGTATGCGCACGCATACACACACAGTAGAATGTAAGAGTTTTGAGGCAGAAGTATTTGAGTTTTTTTGTTCGGTGCCAGTAGTTAGAACAGTGATTATCAATCACATGGTAAGTGCACAATCATTTATTGTTGCATAATCTTCTACTTGTACCTTGATTTAGTTGATAGGATTTGAGCTAATAAAAGGGCCTGCTACATATTGTAGGTGCATAGTAAATGTTTCTAAAGCAAACAAATTAATCAGCCTAGTTCATTTCTGGGAAGTAGCTGGCTATATTTAATTATTTTACAGAAGGTGTAAAATCTTAGAATTCCTAATTTGTTTTAAAAAATGTGATAGTTTTCCCCATATATTTGGTATTCCTTTGTCAGGCAGCATCAAGGTTATAAGTTTTTGTTAAAAATATAAATACAGAACCAAATGCTTATGAGGATGTAGAGCAGCAGGAACTCTCATGCACTGCTGAAGGGAATGCAAAATGATACAGCCACCTGGAGGACAGTGTGGCAGTTTCTTTAAAAACCGAACCTATTCTTTCCATATAACCTGGCAGTTGTGCTCTTTGGTATTTATCCAAGTGGAATTGAAAACTTGTGTCCACACAGAAACTGGCACACAGACGTTTATAGCAGCTTTACTGCTCTGCAGCAGGTGAATGGATAAACTGTGGTACATCCATACATGGAATATTATTCAGCAATAAAAAGAAATGTGCTAGTAAGCCCTGAAAAGACATGGAGGAAACTTAAATACATATTATTATGTGAAAGAAGTCAATCTGAAAAGGCTGCATACTTTATGATTCCAACTATAAGACACTTTGAAAGAGCCAAAACTGTGGATATAATAAAAAGATGAGTGATTGCCAGGGAAGGGGAGGGGATGGAGGAGATAAACATAGCGAGAGCACAGAGGATTTTTAGGGCAGTGAAATTACTCTGTATGATATAATGATGGATAGGTGTCATTGTATATTTGTACAAACCCAAAAGCATACAACAGAAGTGAACCCTTAAGGTAAACTAGGGACTTTGGATGATTATGGTGTGTCAACATAGGTTTATCCTTTGTAGAAAATGTACCGTTTTTAAAAAATTTTTTAATGTTTTTATTTATTTTTAGGAGAGAGAGAGAGAGACAGCGTGAGCAGGGGAGGGTCAGAGAGAGAGAGAGTCACAGACTGAAACAGGCTCCAGGCTCTGAACTGGCAATCAGCACAGAGCCCGACGCGGGGCTCGA